>NC_057789.1:21483122-21827690 GCF_014905175.1 Aphidius gifuensis
ATAATTGAATAAGTAGAAATATTTATAAATAATAAATGAAAGTCGGACCTTTTAAGCCGGCCAATAAGGTGTAAGCGACATTAGGAAAACGGAAAATAAACCGAAGGAAAACCGAACATCCCCGAAGAATCCCGTCTTACCCTAAAGGAATTTTTCATCAAGCTGGATCCTGGATGTTCGATGATCCTACTCGGTTGCGAGTAGTCAGCTAGTACGCCGCTCTTCCAGCTCTAAAAGCTTTTAATGAAAACTTAGAATAATTTTGATATTCACCTGCCGACAACTGTAAGTTATTTTAATTAATATTTTATTGATTTCATTGCTATAATATTATTAAATAATTATATAGCATTTTTCCATATAATTTGTTTATCTGAATTTGTTATAAATTCATAAATATCACTTGACTATATTTTCAGACCGCATGGTCAATAATTTTAATAACTTCTATCCAGACTCAATAAAGTATCTGAGTATTGTAAATCAAAAAAATAAAATATTATCTGAAATAAAATATAGTTTGGCTTATTTTAACCACGTTATTGGTTGAAATTTATTAATTCTATAAAGAGTTAAATAACGACCACATGGTCCAAAGTTGGTCCAATTCAGTGTTATAACAAGAGTTAACTTGATATATGTATTTGGTGTAAATTACATATATTTCACATATGTACAAGATTCTTCAGTCATTTCTATATAAATATAAATGTAAATCAAGATAATTATTTTATTTGTAATAAAATAATTATTGTAACCTGTCACACAAAAGTCAAGGTCAAGGTACACGATCAAGGTCCACGTCAGGCCCAATATCAACTAGCCTTTACTCAGCATACATATTATTGGTAAAGTTGGTGGTAATTGATTAATAAATCAATCATTTTGTTTAACATTATAGTATTTGTGTCAGAGTCAAGTTTTTATGAATTATATGTATTTAATTTTCAGCGGCTGATTACCTTCCTAAATCATGTTCCTTTCCCCTACCTTTCTAATGTATTTTAAGTGAGCAGATAAACAGGGTTGAATTATTATATATCAGGCAGGGTTATTTTATTGAATAATTATTGATGATTCGATATTTAATCCGGCTACGATATTTCACAGGCAAGTCTATAGTTATTTTTTTAATAAATAAAATGATTTGTTTGTAGTTTTTTCAATTTAGTAAAATACCAAGAACAATCAGTAGCTAAGAAAATAATGTAAGTTACGGAATAATTGCTGTGTCTTCATTAATTTTTTAGCAATATCTTTTCCTCAGTATTTTGATTGATTAAAAAAATTATTGGCAAATCTGCAATTAATTTTCAAATAAATTTACCTGCATAATTTGAATTGTACAGCCAACAATATCAATTTCAGGTACAGCTGTGCGAAGAGCATTATGCACAGCTATTTTAAAATCCATGTGGGCTTTAATTGATAAATTTTTTAAACCTGGGGCTAATTCATTAAAAACATATAAAAAAAGTTTTGTGTTTTTCTTTCCATGAGGGCAATAGCAAAAGGAAATGCCTGCAAAAAATTACTAAATTAAATTTACGTATTATAACTTTTCAAAATAAATAAGTTTTATGTATTGAAAACGCAAGTAGTTGCTTTCACTTATAAAAATAAGAAAATATATATAAGATAATTAAAAAAAGATAATAAGATTCAATAATCCAATAATTTAATTTTTTGATTTTTGTATAATTGTCTTTCAAGCATCAGCTCAATACGTACTCAATTACTTTTGATTAATATATGAATATTTAAAAATCTATAAAATAATTTATTAATCAAAAGTACTTAAGTAGCTAAAGTTTAAAAAACCATTGTATAAAGAAATAAAAACTTTAAATTATATTATTTTATTATTTCACTTGACTCACAATGTGATGCTCCATGTATCACATATGTTTGACAAATATCAAGTCCAGCAGGCTGCTAAACGTCCCATCTAAATATAAATCAATTTTTTTGTCTTTTCTTTGTATGATTTTTTTAGCCAATTCTGAATCTCCAATAACCACAATTGTACTTGTTGGTGTAGCAATTCGTTTGACTGAAGGTCAATATTTTTTTTTTTATTCTTCTCCTGTCTTTTTTTTTTCATGGGGCCATCCTTTTTCAACAACAGTCAAAACTTTTGTTGTCATATGTAAATCATTCTCTTCACCACCATCAAATTTTAACATATTTTTATAGTCACCTTCCAAATATTCACCAAATTCTTTTAAGTTTTGTACTGGCGGAGGATGACGAAGAGCTTTTATTCTACGACGCTTTTTTTTTACATCTGCATAGCCCATTCCACTTACTTCATTCATTCTGCAAAATTAATATTGATATATTTAAAAAAACATACAATGTATAATGTCAAAGTATCTCATTGTTTTGTTTAAAATTATCTCTAAACTATTTTTAATAAACAGGAATTGATTTTTTTTTAAATTAAGAATACTATAAACAATTAATTTAAGATATTTTCTAAATTAAATTATCAAATTAATATAATTTAAATCATCTTTACAACATTTATCATTAACAAGGATCTGATATTTTTAATATAATAATTAATAAATAAATGAAAATATATGCATGAAATATTACAATATATAATGTGACGAGTTGCACTCGCCCACCTTAAAATTATACTTTATTATTATTTTACGTTATCATTATTATTATATTAACGGGTAAGGCTGGCTAAACAAGAAGGGGAATATTGCTAGGGAAAGGGAAAACCTCCCAAGCTATTTAAGCTGGCGATCCAGCTGGATATGACACTTCGGTTTCTGCTTTCCGACTAGTAAGTTCGAGGTTCTTGAGGAGCCATCCCAGAATCTCGAATAGTCTTCTCCCCACCCCGGTATTGGAGTCATCCATACCTAAACGCAAGGAGCAGGAGTCATCCTCTCCTGAAAATCCCCCTCATTTTCATGTACAGTTTGTTGGTCAGCCTTGCCTAATTTTTGCTTTAATTATTGCCATATTTAGTTAATTAATTATCAATTTTGTAGTACATTTTTCTTGTTAAGACCATGACTTAATGTCAGGCTTCATAACGTTTACATTCGTGTTCATTTAAATAATATTTAATAATTTTTGATAAAACTTAACTTTGTAACTAGTAATAATTTTGATACTTTAATTGTTTATTTGATAAATAATCTTGTTATTTGTGTGCCATAATTATTGTCTTGTTGAGTAATTTATTGTGCTACCCTTGATTTTACCTTTTCAGTGACTTAATTTTAACATTTTTTACTCGGCCCCCTCTTCACGAACCAGCATACTGAACGACCCAGGCAAACCCCTCAACTTAGTTTTAGAATTATATTTTCAGGAACGGATCAACATCAACGGATATCGTTGGATTAATTGGATTATTCGGATTTTCGTGACTATCGTGATTATTGTGGTTATTTGGCTATTTGGTATTTGGTATTTGGTTATTTGGCTATTTGGCTATTTGGTTATTTGGTTAGTTTTTCGCGTCGTAGAATAAAATTTACCGTCCCTCTTTTGTCTAAAATAACTCGTTGATCCGCGACCCGAACTAAATTCTAGAATTGAGTGAGAAGGTAACATGTCACGTTACAATAATAAAAAATATTATACATTATAAAACCAAGATATTTTGCACTAATTAATCTAGCAAATGGTTTAAATCAAATATATATTATAAATATATAATAAACTTACCTGAATTTTTCAACTGAAGTAGAGAATATTTTTTGAGAAGAATCCGATGATGCATTAGTGGCCAGTCTGGCATTTCAGGAATTCAGTTTCTAATGTTATTTTATTCTCGAGATTTGGATCAGAAAAACAAACAGTTGTGTTATGTTGTATTATCGATTTTTTCTTATTTTGATGTAAGTTTTCGAGTTTGTGCTTCCGGATAACTTGATAGTGACTTTGCCTTCACATTTTAAATTTGAGCATACATAACGACTGTGAAAGAAAAAAGTCAAAGTCAAACTCAAAGTAATTCAGTTTTCTTGGTCTTCAATTGTCCTTTCATTCATTTGACAACAGCTATTTAATTAATTGATTTATTTATTAATTATATATGGAAAAAAAAGCTAAGGAGAGGACGTTACCAAATAAATTAATTAATAGTCTAGAATTATTCCTCATCTATTTGACACGATTATTCTATATAAATTATTCACCAAGTACATCTTAAAAAAAAAGCTAACTACCAAGTATCAATTGAAAAAACGTACTGTTCAAACAAGCGTGAAGGATGCATACTTTTTAATAGAATAATAATCAGGAATACCGGTAAGTTTTTTTTATGCTAAAAAACCAAAAATACATATGTTTTTTATAATGATATTATTATCATTATTATTATTATTTAATCATTAATATTGGTTATTCCTTGTTCATTGAGTTATTTTTTTTTTTTTAATATAATATTTTATATAATTGATGACAATTATTGATATAGTACAATTTTTATTATTTATTGTACTTGTATTTTTTTGTATCAAAAATTTCTTTTTATTGTAATTTTTCTTTTTAATATTAAATTACAGAGAATATATGACACATTGTGATGCTCACCACTCTATAATTGCAGATTCTTCTGGTAAATTGTTAAGAGAAGTCAGTTTGGCAACACAATCACATTAAAACTTACGAAGAGGCCAGAGCAGCATATAAAGAAAAACAACGTGATGATAAATACAGAGTGTTAGCAAATTCGCCCACGTGAGTTATACAGTGCTATTCTACGCAAAATTCTAAGATATACGTTATTTTTATTTTTTTTCTGCGAAGCTTCATTTTCAAGATAATTACGATTGAAGTTGACCAATCAAGAACAGGCCTCACGAACTATTATCATTATGGCGCCGTGCGTGGTTACGCTCAAAAATTGGATTAAATAGTATGCGGTGCATTTGCAGTACGCGGTATATTATTGATAATAATTTGTCAGAGCTTTCAAATAACCTGAAATTTGTCTAAAAAACACCGCATACACCCACACCGCATACTGCATTGGACGCTGCTGCTGACACTTTTCCGTTTACAGCATACCGCATACTCTAAATCTACACAGTATGCGGTGCATTGGTTCCGTATACTGTGTATACTAACACATTTGTATTCTGTCTATTTTTTTTTGTTAATTGAGATAAGAATTATATTTTTCAACTTATATTTCTGTATACTTATACTAACACATTTGTATTCTGTCTATTTTTTTCGTTAATTGAGATAAGAATTATATTATTCAACTTATATTTCTGTCTCACAGATGGCGTTTCGACACTTTTTTTCAATCTAGCTACTGCTAGCTCGGAAAATAAAGTATATACTATTTTTACAAGTTAACAAGTATACTTTGAATTTTTTGGTCACCACCATCATGTACGATGCATGCTATGGGGAATGTACTTTCATATACTATTCATCTACTTTTTGATTTCTTAGCAATCAAAAAGATTTCTTTTCCGTTTTTTTGGATTTAAAAATTTAATTTTGAAAATTCATAATCATCATGAATGATAATAATAATCTTTATTAAAAAAAATTGATTTGAATTCAATTAGAATAATAATTTTCTGAATAAATATTTTTTTCTATTTCAGAAAGCAATCTTTCTACGGTCCTTAAAAGAAAATTAAATTATTCTGATGGACCAATTTTTTCTTCATGTGAGATTATAATTCGGTTCGATGCCATAATTTTTCAAGAAATTCGTTGCTTGATTCTTTTGAATTTTTTTTCTTTAATTCTCAAATTGAGTTTATTTTAATCAAGTGATTTTGTTATTCTTAAAAAAAAAAAAATTGAATACTATTTACACAATGTTTTTTCGTTTCGATTTTGAATCATTTGATTGTGGCTTCTTCGCAATTCATTCGAAATAAATTGATCTGTTTCAACGATCGATAATTTTCATCATAAAATTTATTGTATCAAGTATTGCATGGAATATACATATTGAAATCTCTATTGAAGGAAATTTTTTTCTACTTGAGAATTTTTAAGTGAATGTACAGTTTATTATTGAAAAATATGAAATATGAAAGTTTTAAATCTGAATGCATTTATTTATAAATGAAGTAGAAATGAGATGACTTTATATTCATTATTTTAAAAACTCTCTATATTCCAATTGTTTGGAACATTTTACGTCAAGATAAATTTTTTTTTTTCTTAAATTAAGAAAATCATGATTTCATTCATACTTATATTCACATCTCTGAATTTTCCAATAAATGATTACAATGATTATTTTCTTAGAATAAGGTTCTCTCTTTTCTTAATATACTAATTTTTTTATCATTCGAGATTATAGTTATTTCTGTAGAACTTTCATGAGTTTTTTTAGAACCTTTATTTTTGCTATTGAGCATTTAATTATTCTGATCACACGACATTATTTTTCAAAGTTATCCCTGGCTCCATTGAATTTATTTATTTATTCTTTCAATCAATATTTGATATGATTGAGAGATTAATTCTTTATCTCAAAACAAATTGAATCGTATGGCAACAAGAATTTTTATGACTCAAGTGAATTTTTATTATTTGAGCTTTTTAGTAGTCTTTCCGAAACAAAATGATCGTATAAAAGAATGCTTTTTCGTAAATCGTCGTTTTGACAGCACTAGTAAAGCTTATTATTTACAAATCTAAAATTTAAATATTAAAAATTAAAACTAACTTATTTATATGAAAATATTAATCTTCTGAATTTCATATAAATTATTCTTAAAATCCTTAATATTTCAATATTTTAAGAACTTTTGTGGAATGGTTCAATACATAATTTTCTCAAATTGAAAAAAGCCGATGCTAATCGAAGGACATAAAGATTCCATTGTTTATTTTCTCTATTCGACAAAAATATTTTTATCACAATTGAACATTTCTTTATACTTAATAATTTTAGTTTCATATTACTCACACACGGCACACTTTTCGATCATATCGACATTTTCTTGAATGAAGAAGTTCACGGTTAATTTCATATTTCTTCATTCAAAAAAATTTTTTACAGGCAGAATCTGAAAATTTTTTTAGTGTATGATTGACATGAATGAAAGGAATCAACAGCTTTGTGTCTTCCCGTACAAAAAAATTCTTTAATATGATCCTGCTTTTCAGTTGCAACGTCATCAAATATAAACAACGAATTTGGTTTTGCTTCGTCAACTGGTACGACTTGATCGTTGTCAGAAAATTTATAATAATTTATTCCTTTAAGTGGTTCTAGTATCTTTCCCAAATATTGATATTTCGGTTGATACAATGATTTACTATAAATATAAATATTTGCGAATCGTAAACCATTTAGATCAACAAAAACACTCATTAAAGCGTTCGTTTCACCACAATTAATTTCTCCAATTATCGCACATCTTATTGTATTCAGTAGTGACTCACCATGTCGTTTTTCTATTAAACCATTACTACTTTTTGATGTAATTATATCAAAGTTTATAACTGGTAATTTGAGAGCTTGTTTCTGGTATTCGATCGACTATGATTAAGCATACATCACAAAAAAAGAATGAAAAACGTCGTGGAAAAGGAATACTCAATAAAATAATCAACAAGTTACCATTCGAACTTCATCTGCCTGGTTATTCATATTGCGGACCAGGTACCAAGTTAGAAAAACGTTTAGCAAGAGAGGATCCGGTTATTAATCCTTTAGACGCAGCTTGTATAAACCACGATATTGCTTATTCGAAAAATCGTAACGATATCAAGGCAAAAAACGTAGCTGATGATATTTTAGCTCGTAAAGCAGCCAAACGTATTTATTCCAAAGACGCGAGTTTAAGTGAGAGAGCAGCAGCTACATTCGTTACTGTAGCAATAAAAATATAATCAAAATTTGGTATGGGTTGTGTTACTAAGAAAAAGAAATGTACGAAAAGAAAACCATTATTTTCGCTGAAAAATAAAAAAGAAAAAAGAAAACTGGAGGAAAATTGATAAGAAATTAAAAGTGCACTGTTAAAAAAAATATAAGCAAGAAAAAGAAAATGCATTAACGGACGACCTTTGGTCTTTTATCAATTGGAAATTTAAAATTTCCAAAACTCCGGTGGGATAGCACGTTTGGTCACATTATTTTTGGTCCAGTATTATTCACAATTATTATATATGTAATATGTATAACAATGTATAAAATTAATTAATTAAATTCTTAACCTTACAATTATTTATGATAAAAAAGATAATGCTTTTATTGTCAATAAAAATGGTCAAGAAATAACTCTTTTGTGGTTTCTTTCATTGTATAAAGCACTTACTCGGTTTTTTTAATAAACAATTGCTGATTAGGAGTAAACTAATTGTTGAAAAAATTCCGAGTATAGCCTTGGTTGTAGATTTTGGCATGTATAATCCATTAAAACTAAAAAAAAACATGTAAGATGATTTTTGAAAAAGTTCTGTAATTTCTAAAAAAAAGATATTGGTTTTTGTTGAATAAATAAATGAATTCAACAAATAAAAATAAAAACAATCTTTAAAAATATCAATTTCGTTTCGTACTTTATTCTGTCAAATTTTCGCATCCATGATTTTTGCGTAGTTTTCTTAATATTTCCCTTTGAATATTTTTTTAAAATTTTCTTTTGTAATTTATAGTTTTATTATTCATCTCAACAATTTTATTTTTATTAGAGGCTGTGGCTTTTGCTGAAATCTTTCATTTGAGCCTAATATGAACAGTCTATCTTAATTATTATGGAAACTATGAGAGGTCTTCTTAAAAAGTGTACAGAAAGCAATACTATTGTGGGGCGCTTCGCGCCTTTCCCACCTCCGTAAAATATCATTTTCAAAAATCGTACAAGCAGCAAAGAATACGATAGAGGGATCAAATAATTCATCTGTTGCAATTAAATCAGCATTGAAAGGTGCAAGAGCAGCTATTAAAACGAGTGGTGGCAAGAAAGTTATTACTGTGCCTAGAGTTTTACCAGTTGCTAAACATATCGGTGTCGCTCTACCGCTTTTGATTCCGATTTTCTCAGCTATATCAGCATTGAGTGGATAAGTTGGTGGAGCATCTGGTGTTGTCAAAGCTACCAATGCAGTAAAGTTAAGTAAAGAACAATTAAATGAAAATAAGCGACATAATAAAATGATGGAATCGATTGCCATAGGAAAAGGACTTAACACCACATAAAAGGGGTATGGAACTTTATCGATCACCAAAAAACTTCGATCGATGCTACCACAAAGAGCTTTAACAGACGATGATTTATTGAAGTTTGCTCAAAAATCAAAAATTGCTAATTTTCGGGGAGTTTTTATGCGAAATGATATGCCAAAAGATGGACCATGGAAACGAGAGTGCGAAATCATCGATCTAGATGATAAAAGAAATCCAGGAACACATTGGGTAGCATATAAAAGACTCAATAAAAATTCAGCAATATACTTTGATAGTTTTGGCAACTTGCAACCACCAAAAGATCAAAAAACAAAAAACCTTCGCCGTCTTTCATTCGACATTTTCAAAATTCTTTCTCGTCAGTTATCTCAATGTTGGTAGCATGAATTATAATTATAAACGTTATCAAGATTGTAATACGTGTAATTGCGGGCATTTATGGCTTGCATTTCTTACAGGAAAACTATAAAAGCATGTGAAAAAAAAAATTTTTATCAGTTATTTATCGACTTTGACCATACATTTACTTTAATTTTAACGGGTAAATCTTCAGTCTTAGAAACTGATTACTTTCCACCAATACAATTATCGAGTGAAAAAAATTATTCATTAGCACTAATATCATTTTTATCATTCAATTCATTACCAAATATCGATCGTGATAATAATATAATTTTATTTTTGAATAGTGATGAAATAATTGAAATACCAACTGGAAGTTATGAAACAGATGATCTCGCTGCTTACTTAGAAGGATATTATATCAAAATTACATATAATAGAAATACTTTGCGTTCATATATCAAAAGTGATAAAGACATTAATTTTGAAAAATCAAAATCCCCAGCAGGTTCACTAGGATTTGAACCGAAAGTATTGAAGGCTAACGAAATACATAAATCAGATCACCCAATTAATATTTTCAAAGTGAACAGGAGCTTACGTGGATCAACAAAAAGTTCATACAATATATAACTTTTTTCCTGCTGTACCACCCGGTTATAAAATAATCGAAGTACCAGCAAATCCAATTTATTTACCAATTACTGATAAAACCATTGATCATTTACAGTTGAAAATTTTTGATTAAAACGGAAAATTATTCAATTTTCGTGGTGAAACAATAACCATTACGTTACATGTAAAATCATAGGAATGGGAATTTGCTTTAATTCACGCGCTCTAAAACGTGTGGCTCCGTATAAAAGCAGCATATCTTGGACACCTTCAGTCAGTCTGAATCGAGCAGCCAAGAAGTTGACACCTCAGTATATAAATTATCTGCGAAGTCTAGGTCTAAAAGTAAGAAAAAATTTTGGAACTTTAATTGGATAAATATAACTTGTCTCAATTGTTTTACAGGTCAAAATGAGTGATAAAAGTATTTTCGATATAAACGCGCCAGTTCAATTTAACAATGAAATATCCAACTATGAGCTACATGCTCATCAATCATTCGGATCAACCAGTTTTGATAATAGTGATTAAATAAAAATATCAATACAAAATCAAGAATTGTTTCTTTTGCCGGCAAAAATTATATACATATAAGCGGAAAATTTACTCATACACATGCTATTGTAAATAATCCAAATAATCCAGATGTCGCTGCTGTTGATTTTTCTGTTTTGAAGCTTGCCAATAATGCTATGTGTTTTTTATTTGATGAAATGCGCTATAAAGTGAATGGAGTTTTAGTTGATAAATCAAAGAATGTTGGTAAAACATACACGGAGAGAATTTCACTGATTTTATCTCGGGGGAACACCTAGGCGACGGAATTTGTTGTCACGATGGAGATAATAGAAGATTTACAATTAGAAAAACTCCGTGCAACCCCGTGATTTTAAACATTTTACAACTATTTTGACAAAACTCAGATTTTCTCATGGTAATCTTTAAATAAGTTGACTGTTACCTCGAGAATATCCACGTATTCTGTGTTAGTGAGTATTCTCACGTAACATTCGCATATAATCTTTAAAAAAGTTAAGGGATGCCCCGAGATTTTCTTAAGACACCACTTAACATATTGTCGGCTGTCGTCGGTTATTTACGGTGGCCAGATTAATCGGTTGGAGTCCTTGACCACCCAACGTCACACCATAGTTTATAATCCGTCGAAAGCCGTCATTGTGTATCCTTGAAAAGTTACGCAGCAGTTTTAATTTATTATTTAAGAACTACAACAAATACATCATTTGAATAGTTTGAAAAGATCAGTACTATAATAGTGTAAAAAAAATTAACTGCAGTGTGTGTTTGAATAACTGTAAAAATACAATAACTGAGAAACGTAGTGAAGGTGTAATTTTTTTTTTTTTTTTTAAGTTAAATTGTTGTTTGTTTTCATAATAATAAAAATTATATTGACCGATCGATTCCGGCAATGTTTTAATCGACGACGCTTCATCTGTAGACTCTACGATATTTTTTTCGAATTTTTCAGTCGTTTATTTTTTTTTTTTATTCAACGATATGTAGTGTCACAAACTGTTTTTTTACAATATTTTTTGAACCGCTGAACCGAATTAGTCAATGTTAAAACAAATTTAGGTGTTTTTTTTTTCCAAAAACGGACATGATATTTTTTTTTACTTTTTGGGCCTTATTATATTTAATATGCCCATTTTTGGACATGGCCCAATTCCAAATATTGACCGATCAATTCCGGCAATGTTTTAATCGACGACGCTTCATCTGTAGACTCTATGATATTTTTTTCAAATTTTTCGGTCGTTTATTTTTTTTTTATTCAACGATATGTAGTGTCACAAACTTTTTTTTTTATAATATTTTCGTAAACAGCAAGAAAAAAAATAAAAAATCCTATGGAACACTTAGGGTGCACCTTGGGGAACTTGACTATCTTTTTTTTTTTTATTATCGTTATTTTTCTTCTTAGCAACAGAAACACAAATAATTAAACGAAAAAAACATTTCATACGTATACATGTATAAAGTATACAAATATATATACAAATATATATAATATTCATATAGAATACATACAAATATTATATTGTATAATAAAATATATACAGGTAAGTTTCAAATATTAATACCGTTGGGGCTGGTTACGGTTATGGTTAGTAATATATTAATCCCATATCGATTAGGCTATTGAAAATAAAAAAGTCAAAAATTCCTACACAAATACAATTGGACAGTTTTTTCGAATTTTTAATGTATTTTTACCACTTAGTATAATATAAAAATATATTCAAAGACTCGTTATCACTTGGTGGATCCACCAGGTTTCAGGTGGTTTTTCAACTTTTTCTTCTATATTTCGATTTGAAAAATAAACACGTTGACCATTTTCGAGATGAACGTGTAAATGTTGAATATTTGGATATCGATCATGTATTTTGAAACCTAGTATCAGCCAAACTGCCTCATTGCTACTTATATATCTTCCTGATTGATATTCGTTAATTTCATTATTATTTTTATTTTCTATTGAATAAATAGCTTGATCACTCCCTTTGTGTATATAATGTAAATGAGTCGTATTTAACGTGCTACACTTCTTTTTCATGAAGAAGTTTTTAACACGGTGTGCCTCACGTCTTGCTTTCTGTATTTCCAACCGTCAACTCCTTACAACTCATTTTGCGACAGTCATGGATGTCGACTTTCGTAATGCGTTCAAACTGTACCCGATTTCTATTATAGCCCAGGGAAACCATGAAAAACCTGGGCAGTACAGCCGGCTTGCGCTTATCATTCGATACATGGCGTCGGTGGTCGGGTTCGAACCCGTGACCTCCCTGTCACAAAGCTCGAACCTTAACCGCAGTGCCATATCGTTGGCTACCTTTGTGTATATATTTTAATATATACTTTACCGCAACTACTGAACTACATGACTATAATTGAAAGCTTTAATTTCGAATTTTTTTTTCATTTTAGAATGTCTTCGTTGTGTACGTTCACTTTTCTATTTATGAATTGTATCTAACGTTAATGTTTGTACATCTTCTCGTGGTTCATCATCATCTTCTTGAATTTAATCATGTGGATCTTTGAATCTTTTTAATCTTTTTCCTAATAATGTTTTTCTTCCGATATTTTGTTTTCTTTTCGGCATGCATATTATATTATTATTATATTATATGCATATTAATCACTTATTTGTAAAATGACATGTCAGTTATAAGAGATAATTTTATGCAATTCAAATGATTGTCTTTTTTTTTGAAACATACAGCTTACTTCATATAAGAATAAAATTATTAAATCAATAAAAATTTTCTAAAAAAAATATTTTCCAATAGATGTAATTATTCTAATATCCAATTCACCTTTTTTTGAACTTGGAACATCACGGAATATTTTTAAGTTTTTATTATCATAGATTCTGAACATCAAGGAAAAATCATTTATTATGTTCATATTTCCAAATAAACCTAAATGTATGTAACTCGAAATATCCCAGGTAAGAATCGACGATTGGGACAAGCTTGTGTCAAGCTTGGATTCCAGGCTTTGAAGCTTGTGTCAAACTTGGATTCCAAGCGTGTGTAAAGCTTGGATTCCAAGCGTGTGTCAAGCTTGGTAAGAGCCTGGAATGATAACCATGTATTTGCTTGTGTCAAGCTTCGAATCTAAGCTTGACACAAGCTTCGAATCCAAGCTTGACACAAGCTTCGAATCCAAGCTTGACACAGTCTTGCAAAAAAAATTATAAATAAATATAAATAACTATTATTATTAATTTATCATTTTTGACATTTTTATTATTTACACGATCCAAGTTGAATTAACGATAATAATTTGAGCGAAAATAAACGGCGTACTGGGGGATCGATCCTAGGTCTCTCAGGTGGAATTCCGATGCTCTATCACGTCAACCACCGGGGTATTCATAACAGACTCACAAAAAATTTTGAAATGAATCAAAGATATATTCGAGACTTAATATACAGTCCTTGTAACAGATTGGCACGATACTCAAAACCTAATAATTGCTATTTGAAATTTCTATTTACACTCTACATATATGTAGATTTAAATATTATAATTTTTTTTTTTTTTAATTGAATATATGCATACGTCAAGTCTCTTGTCAAGCTTGATAAAACGAGCTTGACACAAGGCTCGTGTGAAGCCGGGTAAAACAAAAAGTACAGGCTTGACACAATTATAATGCCTGATGAATCGAAATAAATGTCATGTTTACGCTTGGTATACCAAGCTTTTGTCAAACTTAAAATTCAATGTTGACACAAACTTGTAATCCAAGCTTGTGTCAAACTTGAAATCCAATCTTGTGTCAAACTTAAAATCCAATCTTGACACAAACTTGTAATCCAAGCTTGTGTCAAACTTAAAATCCAATCTTGACACAAGACTGATTTCCAAGGCTTTGTGTGAGCCTAGAGTCAGACCATCGTAACAGGCTCGACACAAACTTGGGACACAAGGTTTGGAAATCAAGATTGTGCCAAGCCTGTTACAATCGTTACGGCTGGGCGATTCCTACCTGGGATAGTTGTAACCCTCACATTATAAAAATAACGATTGTCATCGGTAATTATAAGAGAGATCATATTTTCCAATAAACCTAAGTAATCAGGTTTTTTTAAACAACCTTAGTACATCAGGAAATATTTTCAATTTTTTATTATCGTAAATTCTGAACATCAACGAAAAAAGATTTATTATGTCCATATTGCCAAATAGACCTAAATGTACGTTATTCACAAAATAGTTGGAATTGTTCTCATTATAAAAATAACGTTTGTCATCGGTAATTGAGGGTCCGGATGCAATAACCGGCCGCACGCTCGAAGCCTAAAATATTGCGACGTTGTACAGAGGAAAATTGTTGAAAATTATAATTGTTTAAAAAAAAAAAAAAAATATATAGTCATATAGAGAATGAAATTACCCATTTTTTTTTCTAAATAAGTTTTTTGTTATTATCAGTATTTCAAAAGTTAAAAAAAAAAAACGAAAAAAATTTTTTTTCAAAAAATACTTATTTTTTCAAACTTATCTCGTTATATCTTATTTAATAATTGAGATATTGATTTGAAATTTAGGCTGTATATTCAATACACCTTGGCGAATCTAATGCACTGAGAAAAAAATGTCTGCATTTAAGAGAAAAGTTGCTTAAATATAGCAAAATTTTGCTTGAAAGTTTTAGGCTTTGATTTAAAAAAAAAATGTATTAAATTGAGCATAATATTTTTTAATTAAAGCAATTTATTTGCTTTAATTTAAGACAGTTTTTTTTTTATTTAAGAGAAAAGAGAAATAATTTAAGAGAAACTTTGCTAAAAAGGAAGCAAAAATATCCTTTAAATCAAGCGAATAAGCGGTCTAGTTAAAACAAAAGTTGCTAAAATTAAATGACATTTGATTTTATTTAATGGGTAAATCGTTTAATTTAAGGATAATATTGATTGAATTAATAGAAAATTGTTTTTATACAAATGATAAATGAATTAATTTAAAAAAATTATGAATCAATTCAAGACAAAAAGCGATCTAGTTAAGACACAAGTTGCTAAAATTGAGCGACATTTCATTTAATTTAATGGGTAAGTCGTTTAACTTGAGGAAATTATCGATTAATTTGAAAAAATTATGAATCAATTTAAAGCAGAAAAGCGTTCTAATCAAGACGAAAGTTGCTAAAATTGAGCGACATTTCTTTTAATTTAATGGTTAAGTCGTTTAATTTGAGGATAATATTGATTAAGTTAATAGAAAATTGTTTTTATACAAAAGAAAAATGAATTAATTCAAAAAAATTATGAATCAATTTAAAACAAAAAGCGATCTAGTTAAGACACAAGTTGCTAAAATTAAGCAACATTTGATTCAATTCAATGGGTAAGCCGTTTAACTTGAGGAAATTATCGATTAATTTAAAAAAATTCTGAATCAATTTAAAGCAGAAAAGCGATCTAATCAAGACAGAAGTTGCTAAAATTGAGCGACATTTCATTTAATTTAATGGTTAAGTCGTTTAATTTAAGGAAGTTATAGATTAAATTAATAGAAAATTGTTTTTATTTTTGATTAAAAGAAATAAAAATAAAAAAAAAAATTATTTTTTTATTTTTTCTTTTTTTTCGGGACTTATTTTTAGTTTACACTTGAAGATTCAATTGTTTTTTTTTTTTTTTTTGGTCCTAACCGAGCCTCGAACCTCTGCCTATTTTAAACCTATCTAAACCTATACTTTTAAAAGCCAGTGCGTTACCCCCTGAACCATCGCGCGTTAACGTATCAGAGACAAAATTATGAGGCCCTTGAATCAAAAGTTTCATCACATCCCGATAAGCTGGTTGGTTTTTTTTTTTTTACATGTAATTGTTTAAATTTTTATTAATACATCTTTCTGTCACTTTATTTAACTAGCTTAAAGAAAAACGAAAAAAATACCTATCTCACTTAGTTATTTTATTTTAGATGTCTTCTTAAAATATTTTATACATATATTGTAAAAATTTTTTCTTTCTCAAAATCAGTTGAATATTTATTTCTAATTATTTCGAGAAGACATCTAAAATAAAATAACTAAGTGCCTAAAATGAAACCAATGCGCCAATTCATTTCAGTTTCACATAATCTGCGAAGAGCGTCTCGATGAGGAGCCAACTTTGTTAAACAAATTTATTAAAAATTTATTATAGTACTCATGTCTAAATTGAAAAAATTAATATAATATTAAAAAAAAAATATTTACCAGAGTTTCCAACGAGTCCATATCCATTTTTGATTAGCACTTTTAATTCACACAAAATAAAAAAATAAAGCAGCTTCTTACTTGAATAACAATCCCGAACAAAGTGACATAAATCATCCCGGTAAATTGTATAAAAAGACAAAAAATGCAAGATAATTAGAAAAGTAGAGATATTCATATATAATTCTTTTATGCTATACATATATATGTCTAATAAAAGACAAACAATTTACATGGAGAACGAACATCGAAACATGATCTGTTGACGGCCGGCAGGCACGCGCGGTAATTCCAGATGCATTGTCTCAATTATACATCGAGATTTATTTTTTATATTTTGAATATAAAATTCATTTTTTTCCTTACAATGCATATTTTTTTTATTTCTCTCTTCATATATTTTAAATAGAAAATAATTAAATGTTTCCTTTTTTAACGTGTGCGGTCATTGCATTGTCTCAATCATACATCGAGATTATTTTTTTCCTTACTATACACATTTTTATTTCTCTCTTCTTCTATTTTAAATATAAAATAATTGAATGTTTTTTTTTCATCTTCCTGTTCTTTGACCTTGAGACAATATTAATGCTTTCTTTTTCATTTATTAGATGCATTGTCTCAATCATACATCGAGATTTATTTTTTTCCTTACTATGTACATTTTCAATTATTTCTCTTTTTATATTTTGAATATAAAATAATTAAATTCATTTTTTCCTTACTATGCATATTTCTCTCTTCATATATTTTGAATAGAAAATAATTAAATGTTTTCGTTTTTAACACGTGCGGTCATTGCATTGTCTCAATTATGCATTGAGATTCATTTTTCCTTACTATGCACATTTTATTTTCTATTTTAAATATAAAATAATTGAATGTTTTTTTTCATCTTCCTGTTCTTTGACCTTCGGACAATATTATTGCTTTCTTTTTTCATTTATTAGCTGCATTGTCTTAATCATGTATCGAGATTCATTTTTTTGCTTACTTTGCACATTTTTATTTCTCTCTTTTTTTATTTTAAATATAAAATAATTTTTTCCACTTCCTTTCTTTTTTCTTCAAACAATATATAAATATATTTATTGAATTCATTTTTTTGTCAATCTTGTGTCATTAGTCAGTGGTCAGTTGATCTCGCGGCAACTACTTCCTCCTGATTATTAAAAAAAATTATATATTTGAAAATGTATTCTATCGAAAGGTGTGAGAAGCTTGTTAACATTTTAAGTGCGGGTTATTCATCTGCAAATACTATTGAAAATATTGATCGATGGATCAAATGGGGTAGTGTAAATGTAAAACTATTGAATAAATTTTTGAAAAATTCAGCTGATTCAGTCGGTTTAAAAAAAAGAATTCAATTAGTAGTTGTTAGACTCACAACTATAGTTGAAAAGCTGCGAAAAGAGAAAAGACATTACATCATGGTGCTGGTATGAGTACTCATCATGATGAACCAACATTGTACGACAGAGTAAAATGGAATAACTTGGAGAATATTTTAAAGGCAATATTATAACTGGAAGTGTAACAAATCTTTATCATATAGGGATTGAAAATTTTTTGAGAGATGCTCAAACTGTTGTCAGCAAAAAACTAAAAGCTTTTTTGAAAAAAAAAATTAATCTCAAGGTGAATTCATGCTTACATTGTGAATATGAGGTTTTGAAAGATGACAAAAAAGTGAGAGAAATTAAGTCATTTAATACGAAAAATGCTGTTATACTACCAACAACAAATCTCGATGACTGGTTCGATGAATATTTTTATGATCCTATATTGAAAAAAATTGAGGAATTTAATCTTGGTATTTCTGGTTGGAGCTTGAAAAAAATTCAGAGCATCATCTTCACTGTATGCAAATATCAACCGTTGCGTGGTGGTGATTCGACATTTGTACAGATGCCTGATGATATTAAAAAAAAAAAAGCAGTTTTGAATATAGAAAATAAAGATCATTATTGTTTTTTGTGGTGTGTAACTGCAGCTTTACATCCTGTGACTGCATCTTTGCACTCTGTACAAGAAAATCCTTGTCGTGTGAGTTCATATCCACATTTCAGTACAGTGTTATCATATGATGGAATATCTTTTCCAATGAAGCTGCGAGACATACCAAAATTTGAAAAACTCAACAATTTGAAAATAAATGTTTACGCGATAGTTTCCAGCAATCCGAAAAAAAGTATTATTGCTCCTATATTTTTGAGTGATAATATTTGTGACAGTCAAACGATTCATCTGTTGGCAGTCGATAAAAATGAAAATGATAAAAAAAAAAAAGTTACCAATACTAATGACAGTATTTTTGATGATGAATGTTTTTCGGCTGACGACAATGATGAAGATGATGATGACGACGATGACGACAATAAAATGGAAGTTGATGAAGAAAATTAAAATTATGTTCAAAAGCAGAAAAAAGGAAAAAAAATTTTCCATTTTGCATTAATTAAAAACTTATCACGCTTGGTAGGCTCACAAGTCAGCAAGGCTCATTGTCGTTTATATATTTGTGACAGATGTCTCAATCATTTTACATCACAAATATGTTTGGAAAAACATTTGGCTGATTGTTGTCAAATTAATCATGCACGGATGATTATGCCAAGAAAAGATGCCAATATACTGAAATTTAAAAATCATCGATACAGAGAACTTGTACCTTTTGTCGTCTATGCTGATTTGGAGTGTATTTTAAAACCGATTGATAATACTGACTCTGAAGAACATATTCCACATAGTGCTGCGTACTATGTTAAATGTACCTATGATAATACATTATCATTCTACAGAATGAATCGTAGTGAAAATTGTATTGAATGGTTTATTGGAGAATTGGAAAAATTAGCTCACCAGGTCAATGATATACTTTCAAATCCAATACCAATGGAAAAATTGACTGTGCAACAGGAGCACGAGTTTCAAAATGCCACAATTTGTCATATATGTGAGGAGATTTTCCTGGAGAAAGACGTAAAGCACCATGATCACGATCATTTCAGCGGATCATATCGAGGTCCAGCTCATGCTAGATGTAATATTAACTATACAAAGTCTCACAACGTACCTGTAGTCATGCACAATTTATCAGGATACGACTCACATTTTTTAATACAAGAACTTTGCAAGGCATTCGATGGTCGCATACATATATTACCAATAAACAAAGAAAAATACATTTCATTCACAAAAAAAGTGGATAATACTGTTGTGAGTTTAAGATTTATTGACTCATTTAGATTTATGTCTAGTAGTATTGATAGATTATCATCTGATTTGAGCAATGATCAAAAAATTATAACACGTAGTGAATGCAATAGTGAATACTTTGATTTATTGTGTAGAAAAGGAGTATTTCCATACGAATATATTGACTCATGGGAAAAATTAGCTTAAACAACTCTGCCACCAAAAAAAGACTTTTTTTCAAAATTAAATAATTCCGATATATCAGATGCAGACTATGAACATGCCAAAAATATTTGGGAAAAATTCCAAATAAATACATTGGGTGAATATTCTGATTTATATTTGAAAACTGATGTGCTTTTGTTGACAGATATTTTTGAAAATTTTCGTTTGAGCTGTTTATCAACATACAGTCTAGATGCACTTCATTATTTTACTGCACCAGGTCTAGCATTTGATGCAATGTTAAAGTATACAGGTGTGGAACTTGAACTTTTGACAGACCCAGCAATGCATCTTTTCATTGAGAAAGGGATTCGAGGTGGTGTTGCACAATGTATGAACCGATACGCAAAAGCCAACAACCGATATATGGGTGATAAATACAATCCAGAAGAAGAAGAATCATACATCATGTATTTTGATGTAAATAATTTATATGGTGCTGGCATGAGTCAATAATTGCCTTATGGAGGTTTCCAATGGGAAGACAATTTAGATATTGATGTGACAAATATATCAGATGAAGCTGATATTGGATATATCTTAGAGGTTGACTTGGATTATCCAAAATATTTACATGAATGGCATAAAGATTTACCGTTGTGTCCAGAGCAATTCACAGCACCAAATTCAACACAATCAAAATTAATGACAACATTATATCCGAAAAAAAATTATGTCATACATTATAGAAATTTAAAACTATATTTGGGTCTTGGCATGAAGTTGAACAAAATTCATCGAGTATTAAAATTTAAACAAATCTCATGGTTGAAAAAATATATTGATCTCAATACTGGTATGCGTCAGCAAGCAACCACTGATTTTGGTAAAAATTTTTTCAAATTAATGAACAACAGTGTATATGGTAAAACGATGCAAAATGTAAGGAAAGAAAAAGATGTTAAAATAGTGACAAAATGGGAAGGTCGCTATGGAGCTAGATCATTGATTGCAAAACCGAATTTTCACAGTTGTTCAATTTATAAAGATGACATTGCAATTATTTGAAATGTCACGAGTGAAAATAATTTTCAATAAGCCAATTTATTCTGGATTTACAATACTAGATCTTTCAAAAATCTGGATCTATGATTTTTACTACAATTATATCAAAAAAAAATTCAATCACAATGATGTCCAAGCACTTTACATGGATACTGACTCACTCATTTTAAATTTTAAAGTTCCTAATATTTATGAAAAAATGAAAGAAAATTTGGAAAGATTTGACACATCTGATTATCCACAAAATAATGTTTATAATATGCCAAGAGTCAACAAAAAAGTTATTGGTCTTATGAAAGACGAAAATAATGGTAAAATTATGACTGAGTTTGCTGGCTTGAGAGCCAAATTATATAGTTATAAAGTTATGAACAATGATGATGATAAAACTTACAAAAAAGCCAAAGGTGTCAAGGGTTCAGTTTTAAAAGACATAAATTTTGATAATTACATGTCATGTCTTTTTGATCATCAAATATTGAAAAAAAATCAACATTTAATCAGAAGTAAAGACCATCGAGTGAGGACAATTGTGCAGAGTAAAATTGCACTCAGCTGGAATGATGACAAACGAGCTCTTGATCAAAATGGTGGAACAGATACTTTGCCTTGGGGTTACGACCCTGAATAATTTTTGATAATAAATGAATAAATAAATGTAATAAATAAATAAATAAATAAATACCATATTAAATAAACCTTCGTTCTCTATTGTTGCATTCATTTATATTTTTCAGAAACAAATTGATTGATTCTCATAAAAAAATATACATGGGTATACATATCACTCTCGACATTAGACATTTTTGTTTATTTATTTTTTACTGTATTATTTTTGATGAGTAAAGATACCAAGTGATGAAGCGAAGCAAGCATTGCTTTGCAATGTTGTCGTGTGAGATGATGTTTCAGTTGGGCATTCATTGTATGAAAAAATATATATGTATATACATGAGTATACATATCACTTTCGACATTGAAATTTATTTTATTTATTATCATGAACACTGCTGGCTCTCAGTTCAGACACTATTTTAGTGCAACCTTTGCATGACAAGTTTGTTTCAAATATAATTATAAATGGTATTTGAGATATATAACAAAAAAGCGATACTATAATTTAACATGTTTATTTTTTAATACTATTTCTAAGTAAACCACTATTGATGCTGAAAGAATGAATTTTTTTGGATTATTAGGAAATACACTTTGCTATAAACCACAACGTACGTTTGCAAGTTGTAAATGTGTTCATAGAATTAAGTGATAAAGAGACATGTGTCTAAACGTCAAGACTCGATTAAAATGACTCATATATTTGCAACAAATTAGGTTTAAAAAAAGATGAAAAAAAAAAAAAATTTAAATAAGTAATTTTGTGCAAAGATTAATAGAATGATATGAAATGAGCTATATCTATTATGGGAGATAAGTATGGTGTAATGCATATGTGTCTTATACAGAAACTTTGACTAGCCGATACAATATGATAAACTAAACGGGACACGTACCGTCGGATTGCGCGACTCCCGCGTGCACTATTTTTCACGCCTTCTCCAATGAGGTTCTTTGTGCAGTTTAAACGATATATATATATATATATATATATATATATGTAGCTACATATATATGTAAACTGAAAGAAAAAAATTTATATATATAATAACACCAAACATGACCGAGAGCGAACGAATACTTTATTTTTTATTATTTACATGTCTTTTTATTAAAAGTTACAAAGATAAATCTTTTATGGTGTGTTCTGTAAGTAATATTTACAACTTTGAGGGTGTGTACATAGTACAAGTGCTCTAGACTATTTTGCTCTAGGTAGCTAGACTTTTTTGCACATATGCGAGTCTACTTTTTTGGTTGAAGTTTTACAATAAAATCAAATGATGTGTACATGTGTGAATACTGCAAGAGTGAAATAGGATACTTTGGAATGTCAAGGTTTTCTAAGCCACAATATTTATTTGAACAATAAGTCTTGTGCTTGAAATAATTTTTTTGTTCATTGTCATTATCTATATTTTTTTTTTTTTCCAAGGCGTGTATTGTTTTGAATAAATCTCGGTAAAAACTATAACATGCACGAAAAATTGATAATTAAAATATGCCGAATTTCAAAATAAACAATATATTGAAAAAATAAATAATTAATATAATTTTTTAATAGTTCAGCTGTTGGTTGAGTCAAAATATATATAAAAATAAAAGTCACATTGTCTGTAAAAATGTGTTTATAGTTTAGTCAGCCTGCAGCTCTACCGATTCTGTATCATGAAGATGCAGATAAACCAGACACACATATATGTGATAATGTAATTTGCATTGCTCAACAACTTTGCTCGTTTATACACATATATATGTATACTAAAAAATATATATAATAAAACCAAACATGATCGAGATATCCCATCATCCAACTTTCTTGAATTTTCTAAACGTCAATATGTCTATCGAATTCATTGGCACATATTTCAATTTAATTTATATATATTTTTTTTACTCTATATCCTTTTATTAAAAATTTACTATTTTTTTAAAAAACGATAACAGCCAATTTACATCACATCTAATTTCAAAAAAATATTCATGGTAAATTCGAAATTTTTTTTCTTATCACAAGCACTTTTTTTTAAAACTTTATATTGTGATTAATGATTATACTATTCACATTAATAAATATATATTATTCTGAAATATTAAGTTGCTAGGCCTAACATTTATGAATTTTTTTTTTTTTTTTCTTTTTTCATATCAACAGGTTGTATGAGGACATACATTGTCAAAATGTTATGCATAGCACAAGTGCTCTAGAATATTTTGCTCTAGGTAGCTAGACTTTTTTGCACATATGCGAGTCTACTTTTTTGGTTGAAGTTTTACAATAAAATCAAATGATGTGTACATGTGTGAATACTGCAAAAGTGAAATAGGATACTTTGGAATGTCAAGAATTTCTAAGCCACAATATTTATTTGAACAATAAGTCTTGGGCTGAAATAATTTTTTTGTTCATTGTCATTATCTATATTTTTTTTTTTCCCAGGCGTGTATTGTTTTGAATAAATCTCGGTAAAAACTATAACATGCACGAAAAGTTGATAATTAAAATATGCCGAATTTCAAAATAAACAATATATTGAAAAAATAAATAATTAATATAATTTTTTAATAGTTCAGCTGTTGGTTGAGTCAAAATATATATAAAAATAAAAGTCACATTGTCTGTAAAAATGTGTTTATAGTTTAGTCAGCCTGCAGCTCTACCGATTCTGTATCATGAAGATGCAGATAAACCAGACACACATATATGTGATAATGTAATTTGTATTGCTCAACAACTTTGCTCGTTTATACACATATATATGTTATTCTGAAATATTAAGTTGCTAGGCCTAACATTTATGAATTTTTTTTTTTCTTTTTTCATATCAACAGGTTGTATGAGGACATACATTGTCAAAATGTTATGCATAGCACAAGTGCTCTAGAATATTTTGCTCTAGGTAGCTAGACTTTTTTGCACATATGCGAGTCTACTTTTTTGGTTGAAGTTTTACAATAAAATCAAATGATGTGTACATGTGTGAATACTGCAAGAGTGAAATAGGATACTTTGGAATGTCAAGGTTTTCTAAGCCACAATATTTATTTGAACAATAAGTCTTGGGCTTGAAATAATTTTTTTTTGTTCATTGTCATTATCCATATTTTTTTTTTTTTTTTTTTCCCAGGCGTGTATTGTTTTGAATAAATCTCGGTAAAAACTATAACATGCACGAAAAATTGATAATTAAAATATGCCGAATTTCAAAATAAACAATATATTGAAAAAATAAATAATTAATATAATTTTTTAATAGTTCAGCTGTTGGTTGAGTCAAAATATATATAAAAATAAAAGTCACATTGTCTGTAAAAATGTGTTTATAGTTTAGTCAGCCTGCAGCTCTACCGATTCTGTATCATGAAGATGCAGATAAACCAGACACACATATATGTGATAATGTAATTTGTATTGCTCAACAACTTTGCTCGTTTATACACATATATATGTATACTAAAAAATATATATAATAAAACCAAACATGATCGAGATATCCCATCATCCAACTTTCTTGAATTTTCTAAACGTCAATATGTCTATCGAATTCATTGGCACATATTTCAATTTAATTTATATATATTTTTTTTACTCTATTTTTTTTTTCCCAGGCGTGTATTGTTTTGAATAAATCTCGGTAAAAACTATAACATGCACGGAAAGTTGATAATTAAAATATGCCGAATTTCAAAATAAACAATATATTGAAAAAATAAATAATTAATATAATTTTTTAATAGTTCAGCTGTTGGTTGAGTCAAAATATATATAAAAATAAAAGTCACATTGTCTGTAAAAATGTGTTTATAGTTTAGTCAGCCTGCAGCTATACCGATTCTGTATCATGAAGATGCAGATAAACCAGACACACATATATGTGATAATGTAATTTGCATTGCTCAACAACTTTGCTCGTTTATACACATATATATGTATACTAAAAAATATATATAATAAAACCAAACATGATCGAGATTTACATGTCTTTTTATTAAAAGTTACAAAGATAAATCTTTTATGGTGTGTTCTGTGAGTAATATTTACAACTTTGAGGGTGTGTACATAGTACAAGTGCTCTAGACTATTTTGCTCTAGGTAGCTAGACTTTTTTGCACATATGCGAGTCTACTTTTTTGGTTGAAGTTTTACAATAAAATCAAATAATGTGTACATGTGTGAATACTGCAAGAGTGAAATAGGATACTTTGGAATGTCAAGGTTTTCTAAGCCACAATATTTATTTGAACAATAAAAAGTCAGAAAAAATTGAATAAATAAATAATATCATATAAAAAGAGACATTGAAAGATGCTGACATGAATTAAAAAGAAGATAGTATGGCAAGACATAGTATACATGACAGAAAAGAACGGGGTAGAGAGGTGTATCACAAACGGTCACTAGCGTCGTGACAGCTACTCTAAATCATTTGCATCATACATCGTGAAGCAAAACGACCGGTATCTTCTGTACATCCATTCGATGCATATAGCACGCGCACTCTCTATCTAAAACAAATTTTTTTTACTTATAACAATAAAAGTGATATGTATATATACAAATATATGTTTATATATACATTTATATAATTTTTCTATATTGATTTATCAATATTATCAACGAGTAACATCTGTGTGATCTGGTGCGTAAAAAATCTGACAGACGACATCTGATTTTAGTGTTACTTCACAGATCAGCACAATATATATATATTGCAAATTTATTTTCAAAAAAATTTGACATTAGTGCGCACTCCATATCTGGACCAATAATAGTGTATATTCATATGAATTTGTGACTTCTGATATAAACAAGTTTTATTTTTTTTATTGATAAACTATATTGATCAAGTTTTTTTTTTTTTTTTTACATATATAATCTGTGTGATCTGGTGCTGAAAAAAAAAAAAAAAAAAAAAAATTGTGACAGACAACATCTGATTTTGGTGTTACTTCACAGATCAGCACAATATATATCACATATTTATTTTCAAAAAAAAAAAAAAAAAAAAATTGACATTAGTGTGCACTCTCCATCTGGACCAATAATAAAAAAAAAAAAATCATGTCTCAACCCAGTTCATCTGCCACCGAGGACTTGGATTTAAATGAACAGATCAAAAAAAATAATAAATCAACTTCGAGTGATGTAGCATTACGCGTCCTTCTATTCAAGGATAATGAGACAATCGATGATTTAATTAAAAAATTGGAGGATAAAGTGGAGCGGTTGAAGAAACGTAAAAGTTCGAATTCGTATCAGATGAAACTTGCAGATGAACGAATCGATCAGTTCCAATTGAAAAATCGAAAATATCGGAGACAACAGAAATATAAAAAATTCCGCAAAAAATTAAAAACCTGTGAACCAGAAGAGAGTGGCTTGTGGTATTGGGAAGATCATCAGTGCCCGATATGTCTACAGGAGTCAATTGAATTTCCAGCGAAACTGTCATGCAAACATTATCTTTGCAGACAGACTTGTTTGGAAAGACTTTTAGAATCGGACAATGTCAGATGTCCGATATGTAGACACCCGATTGAGTTCTATCAATTTTATGATGATGAGGATCATCAAGTGAAAAGAATAAATCTTCGGGTCAATATCGAGCACAATGATGATGCTGACATCCCAAATGTGGATCCTGATGACAATGAACCTATCAATATTGATAGTGATAGTGATATGTTTGAATAACAATCAGTTCTTCATTAAAAGTACGTATATTTTTTTAAAAACTAAAATATTATATTTGTAAAAAAAATAAACTTATGTATTTTTTTGTTTTTTTGTGTTACAGCTGTCAATCATGATGTGCTGCTAGAGGGGCCATGTTTTCGAAATTTCTAATGCTAAGAGGATGAGATGTATATGAATTTGTTGTGGGGTAGGTATAGATTCAGACTCGGAAGAAATTAAAGATCTTTGTGCAAATAAAAACGAAGTAAACCTCCGCTTACAAAAAATACAGTAAAAATTATGACTTAGAAAATATATTCAGTGGGTGTAAAAAAGAATACAATAAGTGGTAGTTAGACTTACAACTACAGCACCAGATTCGAAACAATCAAAATTAATGACAACTCTTCATGACAAGTCCCAAATATAGTTTTAAATTTCTATAATGTATAACATAATTTTTCTTGTCATGAAGAGTTGTCATTAATTTTGATTGTTTTGAATTTGGTGCTGTAGTTGTAAGTCTAACTACCACTTATTGTATTCTTTTTTTACACCTACTGAATATATTTTCTAAGTCATAATTTTACTGTATTTTTTTGTAAACGTAGATTGACTTCATTTTATTTGCACCGAGTTTTTTAATCTTTTCCAAGTCTGAATCTATAACTGTTCCACAACGAATTCATATTTTTCTAATGTTAAGAGAATTAGATTTTGTATTCGAATTTCTTTAACGTCTCATCCTAAGCCATCAAAAATTTAAATTTTGTAAATAAGTACACAAAATAATGATGTTGCCATAGAAGAATAATATATAAAAAAGAAAAAATATAATAACGAATTCCTATTTTTTTAAATGCTGAGAGAATTATATTTAACTAGTAGATAATAATTAATAAAATTGATCAATATAAAAAATTAAATAATTCATTTATTTTTTTGTTACCCCTATGACTTTTTTACATTTTTCAGCGGCATGGGAACATGGGACATGGGAACATAACACATGGGAACATGGGAACATAACCTATACTACATAGGAACATGGGAACATAACACATACTACATAGGAACATGGGAACATAACACATACTACATGGGACCTGGGAACATGGGAACATTGGACATAAGACATGGGAACATACTACATGGAAACATAACACATACTACATGGGAACATCGGAACATAACACATACTACATAGGAACATGGGAACATAACACATACTACATGGTAACATGGGACATGGGAACATGGGAACATTGGACATAAGACATGGGATCATGGGAACATAACACATACTGCATGGGAACATCGGACATCGCAATTTAAAATGACAAAATCTGTATTACCGACCGAGGGTAAAAAATTTCTTTACCATCTCTGTTTTACCGGTCTCATTCCCCTGTCACCTCGCCGATCTACCTTTTTTCGACCTCCCTCTGTCATAGAACGCCTATAGCTACACTACTATCGTAAATACAGCTTCAATGCTAGCATATACTTAGTATTGTATTTAGTAACGAATGTTTTTTTTTTTTAAGTTAATAAAATGATTAAATAAATGAAGAAAAAAAAACGCTTCATGAGTAATAGTTTCGAAAGACCCTTTACAAAGTTGCACCGGGAATGTAAGTCCATGATACTTAAACACGCTTATTTTCTTGGAATTTTTGAATCTTGTGTTCTTGCCTTTTTCCTTTATTCTTTAAAATTATTTTTCATTTTAAAATTTAGTTATTTCATTCTTTCAAATTATTTTTTATTTAAAAATTCATTTATTTTATATTCAAAAATTTAGATATTTTATTCTTTTAAATTTTTTCTTTCTATATATTGATAAAATTGAGTTATTCTATATTTTGATATATAATATTTATTATATATTTTTTGTTATCGTGCATATTTTTTTCAACCATTAGCGTACGCCAATATCGATAAATGAAAGTTCGTAAAATTTCTCAAGAATTTCCTTACTTCGCACCGGCGACATGATACCGTTATTTCAGAATTTTTTTTGTATGTGTACAGACTTACAAATCCAAGAACACCATTCATGTCGAGATAATTGAATGGCACTGTCTGTCTTTATTGACATTCCTATCATTGCTGTCTCGTTTTTTTTTTTTTTCTCAAAAAAATCTTTGTAGTCTTATAAAATAACTTGAGAAAATTTGGACACAATTTAGTTGTTGAATTTTTTTTTTTTTCGATTTTACATTCAATTCAGTCAAATTTGTAAAAATTTTATAAAATAATTTTATAAAGTGAAAATTTGTATATAAATGAAAAATTTTCAAATTTTACTATTTCAAGTGAAATATCGAGGTGCGTGAACTTGGCCATTGTAAATTAAAATATTTTTGTTATTATTATTGAGGGTACAAATTTTACTTTTTTTCGGTAAAAATTAGCCTACGTTTCCCCTTCAAAATAATTAAAAAATAATGATTTTTGGAGGCAGCATGCAATTGTTAATAAAAATGTTTGATTAACAATCGCATGGTGCCTATGTAAATCGATACTCTTTTATTATTTTTATTTTATTTTGAAGAGGACAACGGGACTCATTTGCACCGATAAAATTTGACTTTTTACTCTCAATAATACTGAAATATCGTAGCCGGATTATTTATTAGACATATGGATTTTGCCCAATAAAATAACCCAACTAGATATGTAATTAAATTAACCCTGTTTATCCTGCTCAGCAACAAAACATTAGAAGGGTAGGGAGACGATTTTACGTAATGTAGGGAGAGGTAAAAAGGAACCTAAAAAATACGCGAAAATGCAACACAATAATACAATAAAAATTATTTTTCAACAACACTTGTAAATTCAATAAAAATCGGAGCACAATTTATTTTAGAATTAATCCATTTACTTCAACCTAGAAATACGGTACAAACAAATATTAATTAAGTAACCCAATTAAAATTACTCGCGCGTCGCGTCGAAAAGAAATAACCTGAAACCATGGGGTCGTGGCGGAATCAGCGACTGAAAATTATTAAAGTGCAAATAACCCGTCCAACAATTAAATTACGACGGCCGAAATATCAGCGACGGGATTGGGAAGCAATCCAGTCGATAAATTAAATAATTCACAGACTCTACATTGACGCAACGATTACGCTTGGCTTTTACAATATTAGTAATTTGCACTTGTTATAAATTCACCGAACAAACACTGAATTAAAATTTATTTAAAAAGGTACTTACATTGGTTGTCGATATTTTAGTCTAGCAATCTAGTGTCGGCGTGTACCTTGGCTTGACCTTGAATTTGGCTCGAAATTGACGGGTTGACTTGGATATTTTATCGCCGATTGATTAACGATGCACATTTATTTATATATATATATATATATTTTATATAGATGTGGTACAATATGATTATACAAATTGGTTGTATGCGGTTGAAGATTAAATTATGTCAAACTTTAGACACAAGCGTAGCACTGATTTTATAGTAAAATTGTAATAAAAATATTACTTTTATCCAAATTTAAATAAAATAATTATATGAAACTTTTCACTGTACTTTATAAGTCGTATTCAAGATCGATTGGCTGACCACGAGGTCGTGAATTTTTATAATTAAATATTTAGTTATTTTAGATAAATAACTAGATTATTTACTGCAGCAAAATGTAATTTATATTATTCAATATTTATTTGATTAGTTAATTTAACACAATACGTGTCTTGAATTTAATTAACACAAGCAAGAAAAATTCAGACCATGCGGTCGTAATTTATTACAAGTTAAATTTGTAAATGATTTGATGAATTTAAATTGATAATTTAAGTAACTAAATGTTACTTTAATATTGTTAAAACAACAATTTAATGAAATAATCAATAAAATATTGAGTAAGGATAACTTACAGTTTGTGCTGATTCGTAGAAAAATATTCTAAGTTTTTAGAGCAACTAAAATTCGACGAGGCAAAGTGCCTAAGCTAGTTAGAGCTGGAAGAGCTGGTGTAGGTCAAGGAACTAACTCTGACCGAGTGACCGAGATCTAGCGATCAATCTCACTCGATACTCTCAGAACATAAAGCTAGGTAGGGATCCTTCGGGGATGTCGATAATACTCATTATATTAATTTGCATTTAATTTTCCTAATTAAAATTGGCGGTAGATGCGCTTGGCAATAGTGCCGGCTCAAGTAATTTGTTGGGAGTGCAAAACCTCTAGCTCCCTTAAATGTAATATATTGACGGTCTGTAAGATGAAGCTAGGGGTATCAAAAAGTACCCTGAATATTTAATATAAATTAGAATAAAGAAAATTAAAAAGTTTGTGCGGCTCACCGCCGGACATTACACCCCCACAGTGAAACCTTTCGTTCAGGGAACGAAGTGTACGTAAACGGAAGGCTTGACGTACTGTTCCGTAAGTAATTTACCTATCTTTTACCTTAAATTTACATTACAGCAGTTCTTAATATCTATTCGTTATATCTTGAAGTTCTTGAAGTTTTAAAGTTCTTGGAGTTCTTGATTTTGAAAGTCTGAGTTTTATGCTTACTCAGGCTCTTTTTGCAGCCTTGGCCGATTTCCGAGCGTAAATTTCCTTGATATCTTTGAAGGTTAGGAATTCTCCAACACAATCTGAACATTTAGTTGGATCGTGTTCGATCCAACAATATCTCAGCGCAATTTGAGCAGCTGAGTGGTAACTCTGGATCATCCGACCACATGTGAGGGTGGTCTATATAAGTGTACTCGTTTTGGTATCTTATTATATCACTTTTATATGTACATGTGGTACACAGTTGTTTTTCTCCCTCTGCTTGATAGATGGTGACTCCGCTGATATAGGGGGCCCCGTTGAGACAGAACAAGACTTCTGCTTCTTTGAAATCCTCTTCCACGTTTATTTGGCCTCTCTCGATTTTTCTAACTAGGCTATTTGATACCATATCCAGTGGACAACCGGGACGGTAACACCGTCATAGATATTGAAAGGTTTTCTCTGGTTCCATCTTTTCTTGTGTGGTCGCTAGTTCTTGAGGGCAATATTATCGTATCGTATATTATCGTATCGTGACCTCCATCGCACTGTGCACACTTGTTATTTGAGTCTTGGAATAGTGTTTCCAATCCTACATTCTCTTCTGCCTCAATCCAATCTTCTACTGCTTCTTCTTCTTCTTCTTCTTGCATCGTTAGATATGGCTTGTTTGAATCTAAATATGCTTTTTCTGTGTTACCAGAACAACTGGTATAGTTGAGGCTGGACCCTTCGAATGACAGTCCCAATCCCCATTCTTCTTCTGATTCTATCCCTGGTTGTTTCTCCATGATAGACTTGAGAAGACCTAGGTCTATCCCCCAGCCTTTATCTTCGTATGCACATTGTGCACACCAATTTACTAAATGGAATTTTGCTATTAGTATTCTACAGCGTCCGCAATAGATATCCACCTGTTCGTGATTATTGGTCCATAGAGTTGTTTTATGGATCACTTCATCCTTTTCTTCCGACGTAGTATCTCGTTCTATATCCTAACAGCTGATGCAGTAGAAAGTCTCTGCATATCTACTTGTACTGCGATATAACACCAAATTTTTGATCCCTGATCGTGGTTGGATGTCGTCCGCCTGCGTCTGCTTCAGTGACCTGACAGCATCGAGGTAATCCCCTTTTGGAGAATAAAAGGCGTCGAACTCCTCCCACCTTGGATCTTGCGTCACAGTGTATTGGCAGGTGACGTACTCCGCAGAAATCATGATGATGTGGTTGAATTGGTTGATTAGTTCACAAAAATTTATATAAATCTAAACAGATTTGCAAGATTAATTAGTCTACACATTTATTTTATGTAATATTAGCGGGTTTATTTCGTAATCATTAAATTCTAACAATACCTTATTTTAAAAGGATAAGCAACTTACTGAGTTTGTTTATCCTTTTAACCTAGGATATATTTATTCATAATTATTAAAATTAACCCAAAAAGGAAAGAAGGACTTTCTAATACTTAATTTATTCAAATTGATTAAAAAATTTCTTATGATTAATTGTCTCTTTTTTTTTTTTTTTTTTTGTAAATAAAATTTTTTTTTTTTTTTTTTATACTAATCCTCCTTCTACTGCTTATTTTTCTTAGTAAAAATTTCTTATTCTTCCACGATGCTTTCTCCGGGTTCCTTTTTTTTATTGGGAATGTTATAGGATTGGTAGGGGTTGATTTTTCTTTTGGGCTTCGGCAGTTTGCTGCGATGTGGCCAATATTACCGCATGAATAGCATCGGCGATGAGGTCTGGGCATAGTGGGCTTACACGTGAAACATCTCTGTTCTAATGCTTTCCGCTGTTCCCGATTTTTTTGTCGTTGAACAACCTCTGCTTGGCTTTGATCAAGATTGATTAAAGACCACAATCCTGAACAGCAGTTAGTGATGTGGTATTCTGATTTACAGAATTCGCAATTTCTGTCATCTAGATCTTCAAATGATTCTAGCTTATCTTGGATTAAATCTAACTTTATAGTAGCTAGTTTTGCTGCCAACCAACTTGGACAATGTCCTGCAGAGTGGTTGCTACCACAAAGCTGACATTGAACTCTATGGTTTTTGACCGTTGCTTCTGCTTTCGGGATTTGATTTATGCTGTAACGAAACCCATCCCTGTAGATGTCGTCCTGTCCCCGACTGGTGAGCTTAACTGAAGCAGTTGGACACAAATTTGTGGGTTTTTTTTTCATTTGAATAACGTAATCTTTTGTCATCAGTTCTCTGGGAGGATTTCGATTGATTACGTTATTCGATGGGTGTTGATTCTGGTTCCCAAGGTGTACTGATGAAACCCCGTATTATGATTGTCTTATATTCGTCTAACAGGTTATCATGGAGGACATATTCCGCTAAGCAGTCTTCGCATCCTTCCGCCCGTTTTTCTATTAACAAAGTTTGCTGACATTCATTGCAATTTAAATTGAGGTTTCTTTCCAAGGTTAACAAATGAAACCTATGTAAAATTTTATGGAAACGAGATTCTGAATTTCTAAATGTTTCTGTGTAACACGGTACACATAACAATTCTTTCCTTGGGTTGTTTTTTTAATTACTATTGTATCTACACCTTCTTTTAATTGTATGCAAGAGGCTGGGCCGATACCATAGAACAAGCTGGTACAACTTGTTCTTCTAGCTAAAACCACTCTTTTCAGCTGGGCAGAAGACTATTCTATTGAACACTTTCGTAGTTGGCATTTTCGCAGGTTTTCTGCTGCTATTAAATATTGTGGCGCTGCCATTTTTCGATGGTATTATTTTGTAATAGTAGGCAGACATGTGGATTTCTTTTAGTATTTTTTTTACCTACTTGACACGAATTTTCTTACGTAATTTAAATATAGCAAGAATTATTATTATAGTAGCCTTCCTTGAAGAGATAAATAATTCGTGATTAGTTATTCCTTCAATCGGAGAAGATACTTTTTAGAAGAAAAAAAATTAAAATTATTCGTTTATAAACTATAGGAGTAGTTGTTTAGGACATAAATTATAACAATAAAAATTAATAAAAAGAAACTTATTATTAATTTTAAAAAAATGGTATTTTTAATTGCTATACATCATGGTAAAACGAAAATATTTGAGGACAATCATCCGACGTTCAGGCGTCGTCGGGCTTCTGTGGGCATCTAACATTGGAGTGGTGTGTATCGTGTTGGTGCTCGTGGAGAAGGAGTATCATCAAACAACGAGTTTCCTTCATCAACTCTGTTTTGGCCAGGTTGTGGTGGAACTGTGTTATTATTTGTTCTTAGAATCTCCTATCTCAGTTCTTAGAATTCTCCTTCTTCTTCTTCTGGGTGGTCTCCTTGGTGTCGTAACCTTGGATCCCTGCGTAGTGAAAGTTTTACCGGGCTGTATGCGTGTTCACCCAACACGTTGTAGTCATCGGAATACGGCCGATATCGGGCGGAAGCAATTTTTTCCATAAGTTTTGGACGTTCTAAATCTCTGGTATGCTGTACCCATTCGCAAACCCTGTCATTACAGGAGAAAGACCATTCTTCCCTCCGTATTCCGTGAGTTTGTCTCTGCGTGAGTAACCATCCCAGAGGTTGATTTCGTCTTTTCAAATAATTTACTTCTAGTGATTCATCAATGAGCGATCTGGATTCGGGATCATGCGGTAATAGATCTTCGTTTACAATATGCTGCGTTTTCATCTACAATCAAATTGAAACAAAGAGCAACCCGACACACATATATCGTAAATTTAATACCTTTCATTGTTTACCATGATGTTTATTAAACATAACTTAATTTCTAACTTATTATTATTATTATTTTTTTTTTTGTTGAATCTCATTATTAATTATGTTTGTTTTGGTTGGGGAAGGGGCGATATTCGTTATTGACAGGAGCGGTTGGGTACAAGCCTGTTTCTACGTTTTTAGGGAGTAGTTCGACATCGGGAGAGGTTTCATTGAGGTATTCCCCGCTGTTAGTTCGTTTAGCTTTACGTTCGTGTAAAAGACCAGTGACCAGAGTTGACCATAGTGCTGCTAATAAATGTACCGACCAACCGTATACAGCGTGGAGGGCGTAACCATGTAATATGGTATCCGCTATTGTCTTAAAAATGTGCACAATAGTGAATATTCCAATAATTCCAGCACCAATATCACCAAAGTAAGTGAATTTACTTACCCCATGTCTTTTCCCAGACACTTTCGGATATCTTTTCGAAATCCTCATCGCTGAAGATCCCCATGTAGTATCCCCTTAGCGTATACGAGGTTTGTACCAGAAGCTTGAGCTGCGAAGTCACCCAATACCATGGATCTCTCAATAGGGAACATGATTCTTTCTCTCATGTTCTGTAGATCTTCCGAGGTGTAAATACCTGATGAGGCTAGTTCTGTCAATGCGTTGCATTTCCAGCTAGCTGTAGTAGCAGGTTTCAAAATTGAAGGTGTTTCTCCCAAGACTGGGTTAGGAATAATTTTGTACTATAGATTGTCAATTTTGAAATATTGTAGTAGGGGTCCGTTACATGGTAGTTAAGTTGCCTCAGAAGTTATAATGTGCGTGCGAGGAGTCATGAACATACTTCCATTTCTATCTTTTGTGATTAGTAAATTACTGTAGCATTTACCATCTTGTCTTATTTTCACCTCCACGGCCACACATTGAATCATATGAATTACTTCCCCTGCTACTATTGCTGTGTAGCCAGGTTTACCCATATATTGGTACGCGAATTCATCGGGGATATTTGCAGCGAGGGACAGGCTTGCACGCAATTGCTTCATAAATAAATCACAATAAATTATAGTATAACTCGCTCATTTCGCCTCTCGCCCAAAGTTTCACATAAACAAACTTAGCATCTACGTAACTCATCATGTCGTGTGATTCGAGATCTTTTTTCTCTTTAGTGGTTAATGAGTGACCTACAGTTATAAATAATCTAGGGTGTTCGGTAGTAAGTATTTTGGTTCCGCAATTTTCGAATGAACTTTTTGTTTTAAGAGAAAAGCTATAACCATTTTCTGTTACTGAATATACCGTGTGCTACGTTAGCTTCACCAAACCATATGGTTGAGTATTTATCTACATCACACCATTTACTTGCTGGTCTGTTGTCCCAAAAAGCATAACCGCCGTACATGTCGATACATGATTCAGCACTCAGCTGGCGAGAAGTTCCCGAACTAAAATGGATCTTGTCTTGTTCTAACTTAACTCTAGCGCTTTGCTTAGTATATGTAATGGTTATGGAGGCTGTTACGACAACATGGTTCCAGCTTCCATAAGCATCCGAATAACTTGCCCCTGAACAATCTCCATCTAAGTTCGCACTTCCTGCCAGTGTAACAACTCTATAATTTACAATGTTTGGTGACAGTTGCTGTATAACCGTGTTGCCGACTGTCACCGTACTGTGATTATAAAGCGTTTTGCACGCATCCCTTGAAATAGGATTAATATATTTAGCGTTGCCATTATTAGTAATGGCCACATAATCTGTAGCGGCTCCACAGTTGAAGACTATTCTAGACCGTTCAACCTTACACAGCCACGCTTCCGCCTGGGTGTACGTGACTAGTTCGCTCAGCATCACCTTTGCCTTGCTAGTCTTCACTGGCTCTCGAGCAATATCACACTCATTAACGTCCAACAATGAAATAGTAGTGGTGTTTAGCATGGGTCCAGTGCAATCGAACCCAATAAGGGCCTCGACCGCGGCCAACGCTAGTACCAATATGGCTACGCTTTTCTTAATCATCTGTGAATTATTATTCTAATACTCTGGCATCTATACAATGTTATTTTACACCGGTTTCTACTCTTTTGGACTCTCGCTTCGTAATTTCCTCCTCTTGTTCCAATTCTCTTAATTAAGTTTTATTTTTATCGAGTATTTTAGCCTCTTCAGGCGAGATTTTGGATAACCTGAGACGATTTGGGGAAACTTCTTCCCTTTTTCCACCGTCTATCAGTTCTACTTCTCCTCTATCCGTCACATTTAAGATTTCGAAAGGTCCATCCCAGTAAGGGTAAAGCTTCCCTGGTTTGGGTCCTTTTTCAATGTTAACGTAGTCCCCAATCTTGAAATTTACTGGGTTTAATTTTTGGTCATAGTATTTTTTTGTTTTTTCTTTGCTTTGGATAAGGTTGCGTCTTGTGCAGTCTTGAATTTCATGTATGTTCGTGACTAGGTCTTCCATGTACCCTTGAAATGTGGGTATTCTTTCCGACTCTAGTAACGGTTTACATGACGGCTCTTTTTCATAGACTAATTCATATGGGGCAAATTTTGTGGATTCATGGACGCTCGTATTATAATACAAAATTGCTAATTTGAGCCACTCATCCCAATCATCTTTCTTATTATTTACATAATGTTTGAGATACTCCCCCAATGAGTGATGTGATCTCTCAAATGAGCCATTGCTTAGTGGATGAAAAGCAGTAGTTTGGTTAGGAATTGCTACTGCCACTACAAATTCGGTCAGTAGGCATAGTGAGGATGCATTGATTGCCTGATTTAGTGATGGCTAAAGGGCCCTCCACATCCATAGCAATTTTTTCGAAGGCGGACCTTGGTAATTACCATTGGTTGTTTCGTTCTTTTACGAACTAATTTATTTTTCTGGCAGTCTGAGCAATGTTGTATTCGTGACTGGATATCTCCCTTCAAATTTTCCCAATAAAATCTTTCTTTAATTCTATTGTAAGTTTTATTTACCCTTTTATGCCCCCCTATGGGTGCCTGATGGGCTTCTTTAAAAATTTGATCCCTTTCTTTTATATCAACAAATTCAATTTCATTTGTACAAATAATAATTTTAACTTTACCATTCATAAATTCTTCTTTTATTATTTCGAAAATTTCTGTCCATTCTATATTGCAAACTTTATTTGATTTTGAAACAACTACAGATTCTATTTCTTTTTCCGACATAATTCCATAAGCGTGATTTAATGCTCTTCTTATATATATTTAATTTTTGTAAGTACTGACTCCCCCTCCCTTTTTCTTATTACAAGAGGAAAATGAAGTTTCTTACCCACCACTTTACAACTTGCTTTTCTTGCTTCGACAGAGTGTTTTAAAACACTACTATGCTTTTTACATAATTCTTTGGCGCCTAAATCACAAGGTTCGCCGTTTTCTGATACAAAATACATTTTATGGTTCTTTTGAACTTGGAAGGGTTCTCTAGAAGTTATAATATTTTTTGAACTGTGTTCAATTTGAGTTTTGACCTCGTCCTCACTCAATTCTGAGTCTTGGGAGTCTGAGTCGGCTTTATTTATTTAGTCTATATGATTTGGCAAGTCTACAGTTATTTCGACATCAACTGGATGTTTACTTGCTGTAATTTTGACTGTTTTGCCTGTTGATTCTTCCTCTTCTTGTAATTCAGAAGAAGGTAGAATCTTTTTGGGTCTGCCCCTTTTTTTTAGAGAGATTGGGGTTCCTTTTGTTTCCAAAAGCTCCCCTTTCTTGGGTCTACCTCTTTTCCTTAATAAGATTGGAGGCCTATTTGTGACAAAAGTATTTAGCTTTTTCGGTCTTCCCCTCTTTTTCTGAGTGGGTTCTGGTGCTTTCACAACCTCAAGAGGCCTTGTTTCAACAATAGGTTGAGGCCTTCTATTTTGGTTTCTTGTGACAACGAAAATATCTTTTCCGCATTCGCCTTCAGGTTCCTCTACGGGGTTCCTGGATAATGCGTCTGCGTTTAAATTTAATTTACCTGGTTTATAGACTACATTAAATTTATATTGGGCTAATTTTAACCTCCATTTACATATTCTATTATTATTATTAACTCGATTACTGAACCACTTTAAAGCCTCGTGGTCAGTTACTACTGTGAATTCAGAATTATATACGTAAGTTCGGAAATTCACCACCGAGTCCAAAATGACTCTGGCTTCTTTCTCGTACGTGGTATAATTCAGCTCAGCTCCTCCAAGAGCTCTTGAGAAATAGGCAATTGATTTATCTTTTCCAATTTCGCCTTGCGACAAAACACCACCTATTGCGTATCCGGAAGCATCCGTAGTGATGATGTACGGTTTACTCAAATCCGGATACTGTAGAATTGGTGCGTTACAAAGGAGGTTTTTTAGAGTAACAAATGCTTCCTCTTCCTCTTTTTGCCACACAAATTCTACACCATCTTGCAGTAATTTTGTAAGAGGTTTTGCAATTTTTAAATAATTTTTAATGAATCTGCGGTAATATTCACTAAGCCCTAAGAATTGACGAACATTCTTTTGGTTTTTAAGCTTAAGCAAATTTTTAACCACTTCGATTTTTTTCGGATCGGGTTTGACCCCATGCGCGTGAACTCCCAGTGACCACGTGGAGTTGAAAAAGCAGTCTTGTGCGCATCTTTGGGATCAAATTCTATTTGATGGTATCCAGATGCTAAGTCAAATACAGAGAAATGTTTTGATCCCCGTAACTGGTCCAATATATCCGTAATATTGGGTAACGGAAACGCATCCGCAATCGTTTTTTCATTTAATGGTCTATAATCAATTACTATTCTATGTCTACTATTGCCTCTGGAATCGGGTTTTTTAGGGACAATCCAAACAAGACAATTGTAAGGGCTTTCTGAAGGCTTTATTATGCCGTTCGAAACTCCCTCCTGTACTTGTCTCTCAACTTCTCCCCGTAAATTATGAGGAGGTCTATAAATTTTGTGGTCTATAAATGTTGGGCAGCGGAAACGCATCCGGAATAGTTGTTTCATTTGATGATCTGCAATCAATTACCATTCTGTATCTAATATTGCTTTTAAAATCAGGCTTTTTAGGGACAATCCAGACAGGGCAATTATAAGGGCTTTCTGAAGGTTTAATTATGCCCTTCAAAACTCTTGTACCTGCCTCTCGACTTCTTCCCGCAAATTATGAGGGGGTCTATAAATTTTATTATTTATAGGGAGTTCGTCTGTCGTGGGGATACGATGACGAACCAAATGTGTTGAACTCAATGGTTCATCAGGCAATTGGAATCTATCAGAGTATTTTTTTATTATGTTACATACATGGTCCAACTCTTCCGCATTTAAGTGTTCGAGTCTTGAAAATTCTTTAACTTTATCATTACGTGTCAGATTTTTTACTTCATTTATTGTATATATTTTATTGGTTGAATTTATTTCCGCGTATCCGGAAAAATTGAACTCTGTATTATTTGGAAAAGTTAATTTGTCTTTATCAAGAGGCACGGTAGTGCCTCGAGTCAAGTATGAGAAAGAAAAGTATGTGTGTGATGAGAATATGTGTGAGATGAGATTAACTACTACTACCGTGCCTTATTATACATCAAATATTTTGTCCCCTTCCGTCGCGAATCTATTAGAAATTTAATTAAAATATGATAGACTTGAATGAGGCTGCTGAGGTTTGGTAATGATCCCATAAATCGATGTCGAGCTTTTTTTTAAAAAAAAAATCAGATTTTTCCGTTGCAGTAATATATATCTAAAGCATAATTGATATTTACGGTCTTTTCGTTTTTCTCAAATCGACTACATTTTGTTCGTTCAGTTGGTATGGTATAAAACTTTACAAGGGTGATGCCATATTGGCTGCACTGCAGAATTTTATTTTATTAATAAAATTTTATTATTTTTCATAACCTCCAGAATACGTCGTTGAACTGTCACGTTAAACGTCAAAAAAAAATATATATATATTTACCTATAGGTAAAAACAATATATATTTACTAAATAAATTAATATAATAATAATAATAATAACTTATTAATAAATACATCATGTAGTAATGATAATTTATTGGGTGGTCTTGATCTTGGTATAACAAGTCTTGGTGGTAATGTTGAGCAAAAAGAAAAAGACTTGTTACTGAATTTCGTAATCGTTCAGTAAATCCGCAAGATTGGGAAGTATTTTAAAAGTATGTTGTGTTATGTTATGTTATTTATTGCTATTATTATTTGTATTATTTTAATTTAATTATTTATATTATTTATATTATATATTTGTGTATTTAGAAAAGGAGAAATAACAAGTAAACATGAATTTTTAAATGATATTACAAGTTGGGCATCTTGGGCAATAAATACAATGGTTAAAACACAATAACATCACCAGAAACAAATTACATTCATTTTAAAACACTTCAAGAAATTGCTGATTTAATATATTAAATTTATCTGTTAATGATAAAGATTTAATTCTTTCAGTTGCACAAATAACTAAAAAATGTTGTGATAAATATAAATATATATAATAATAAAAATATAACTGAAGAAAATATTAGAATGGCATTATTGTAGTTGTCAAATGTCATCAAGGTATAACAACAACAACAACAACATCAACTACAACAACTTGCTGGTTTAGAGAATACTTTGGACTTAATCAAGAATTACATAAAAAGCTTAATTGTATTCAAGATGGTTTACCAGTTAATATGACTACAGATAAAAATCTTTTTGCAATTACTGGATCATAAATTAATTTTGTAAATATCATTAATCATTTGGATTAATTTATTAATCTTTACATTGGTATTGGTGAAATATATTACGGAGGCTAGGAGACGAAAAGCTCAGCCGCAGTATTGGATTTATCCCCCAAAAAAAAAAAACGTTCATAACTTCTAAACTAATTGTCGTAAAGACTTCGGATTTGGCTCAAAAAAAGCGGCTCTGGAAATTCTATCGCCCCTAATAAAAAAAAACATTATCTATTCGGCCATTTTTTTTTTTTCCCGAAAAACGAAAAAAAAAAAATTGTGTTTTTTTTTTTTTTTTTTGCACGAAAAATACTATTCGTACGATAAAAATTCATTTGAAAAAGTTATAGAATTTTGAAAAACGATTATTTTAAGCCTAATATAAAACCTCTGCGATTACTCTATTTTGAGTAATATTTTACTCTAGCTTGTGCCGTTTTCATTTTTTAGGCAAACGATAACTCATGATCAAATGGTGTTAGAGACTTCATATTAGGCTTAAAACATGCGTATTCGAAAATTCTATCGCCTTTCTGAAAAAATTTTGATCTATGAATCATATTTTTCACAAAAATTAAAAAAAAACCGTTTTTTTTTTTTTTTAAATTTAGTTTTAAAAAAAAAAAAAAAAAGTGAGTGAACAGATAATGCTCTTTCTCATGAAGGGCGATGGAGTTTCAGAAGACGCGTTGTGTGAGCCTAATACAAAGTCTCTACTACAATTTTATCAAAAGTTATTGCATTCCTAGTTTTCGAGTAATTTCTGAAAAACGCTCTGACTTTCGACAAAATCGTCCTACATACTTTGTATAAGACTCAAAAAGCATGAGTGGTAAAATCCTACAACTTTTAGTCGAAACTTTTTTCAAAAAAAATTATAGTTTTCATAAAATAGTAAAAAATAGAATTTTTGAAATATTTTTGTCTTTTTTGTTTCAAAAATAGAAAAAAATTGACTATTGGAATCAGGATGAACTCCTCAAGGGGCGATAGAGTTTTAAAAACCACGTTTTTTTTAGCTTAATATGAAGTAATTCCGTTGATTCTAACAGAAGTTATAGCTTGCCTTAACTTGAACAAAAAAAAAAAAAAAAAAATCGATTTTCAGAAAAATAAAAAAAAATGTACTATTATTGTATTGATACTTTTAAAAACTATTTAAGAGATAAAATTTAACACGGCCCTAGTCGGAGTATTGAAAATTTTTAATTTTCAACGGTAACGCGGGTCACACGCCCCAACAAACATTACCAGATCTTTTTTTTTAATTAAATTTTGTTTAATGCAGATATTTCAATTACAAGTATTGCCACCGTCAAACAATATTACATTACTATCTGGACAAGTGACACAAGTACTAAAAGTATAACAAATTTATCATATTTAATCTATCTACATGAGTCCACAAACAACAAATGATTAAGAAAAAGATTTAATTATACAAAATAGAATACGTCAATTAAAATGGGTAACATGTCATAAGCTGAGAAAAAAAAAAGGTGACAGAAGAGTATTTACATTACCAGAAATAACTCTCTCTGAAATAACATAAACAAGTATTAGTGATCTTTTAGTAACACATCCATATTTTATTTCAACTATCCAACAAATTTAGCTAATTTTTTGGTATCATTTTTGGACAATAAACGTCCATCAGTTCGTGAAAAAGTATTTAATTGTGTAAAAAATATATTTAAAGATAATAAACGTGGTAAATTATCACTTGTTATTATTCGTAAATTGAACCAATATATTAAATTACGTGGTCACTTGGTTTATACTGAACTTGTTAAAGTATTATTGTCATTGAGAATAAAAGATATTGATCTTGATAAAAAACGTGATGATGAAATGACACAAAAAAAATTAATGAGCCATCAACAACGTATACTTTCATTGAGTAAACGTGAAAAAATTAAAAATTAGAAGCTGTTGAAAAAGAGCTTGAAAAGTTGAAGAACAAAAAATATTAACTGAAATAACAAGTATTGTATTTACAATATATTTTAGAATGTTAAAACAAGCACCAAATAGTCAAGTTTTACCTATAATGTTTAGAGGGTCTAGCTAAATTTGCACATTGTATTAATCTTAAATTTTATCAAGATTTAGCTAATATCATAAATACACTGATGGAAGAAAAAATTTAGGTTTACGTGAACAATTACATTGTATACAAACTGTATTCACAATATCGTCTGGACAAGGACCAGCATTAAATATTGTTTCATACAGATTTTATGTACATTTGTATAAAAATTCATTATTATCAATTAATGCTGGGAAAAATCAACAAGATTGTCATATGATCATTGAAATATTAATTCAAGTGTTGATTAATCGTAGAAAAAAATAACACAAAATCGTTTAATAGCATTTATCAAGAGAATCGCACTAATGTCATTGCAATTACAACATCATGGATCATTGAGGCTACTTGGTATTATTAAAATAATAATGCTAACAAAATCAATTGAGGGACTTTTTGATACTGATGCTAATTCTGCTGATGGTTTTTATCAACCAGAACTTGATGAACCAGAATGTTGTGATGCATATTGTACATCATTATGGAAAGTTATTGCATTACAAAGACATTATCATTCTGTTGTACAAAAAATACCACGTAATATTGCAGCTGGTATACCAATAACTGGTGTTGCTAGTTTACCACTAGAACATTCTAAATTAAAACCCAAAGATTTGTATGGACAATTTGATCTAACTGGGTATTTAATCCATCAATTGAATCTACATGAGTCCACAGACAACAGATGATCAATTATTAATTGTTGTAATAATATATTTAAATTATTACAATTATCAGTTCGTGGACCAGCATCAGCTGATGAATTTTTACCAGCTTTAATATTCATTGTGCTAAAAGTCAATTATTGAAATGACAAATGGTAATCAAGATAATAACATTAAAGATGATAAACAACAACAAATTGAATCACAACAACAATTACCAAATACGAAAGAAATGTATTTGTGTTGATGAGAATATGTGTGATGATGCGAGTTAACTACTACCGTGCCTTATTATACATCAAATATTTTGTCCCCTTCCGTCTCTAATCTTTAAGAAATTTAATTAAAATATGATAGAGTTGAATGAGGATGCTGAGGTTTAGTTATGATCCCATAGATCGATGTCGCTTTTTAAAAAAAAAAAAAATCAGATTTTTTCGTTGCGGTAATATATATTTAAAGCATAATTGATATTTACGGTCTTTGCGTTTTTATCAGTTTTTATCAAATCGACCAGATTTCTTTCTTTCAGTTGGTATAAAACTTTACATTTTTTTTTCTTCTCTCTCCTAGACGTCTCTTTTTTTTAGTTTTCATATTCTGGCTGCACTGCCAATATTAATTCAAAGTGAACATTTAGCTTTCTGAAATTTTCTTTTTCAAAATGACTTTTGCTATTTATATTTATACTTCTTTAATAATTCATTTTCATATGTGCATCTATTTTTTTATGTTTTTTTTTCTTTTAAATAATGCTAAAATGGCTACGTGCAATAGAACTCATATTTTCTTGATTTTTTTTTTAACCTCATAAAATATACTAATTAAAATTTCAAAAATTTATATATTTGAATAAATAAATAATTCTTATAAATATTAATTAAACAAAAAATGAATTGTATGAAAATAAACTTTAAATTATTTATTCATTCATTCATTACGTTTTTTATAAAAACCGGAGCTTTTACACAAAATAATCGGTTTTTGTTTATTGTCAAAAAAAGAAATTTATATTAAATTACAACATTTGTACCTGGTAGTAATACTGAATTTTAATAATCAATTTTTAACAGATATGTACAGTATGAAGTTGATGGAATATACATATGGAATTACCATATGGTACAATGTCTGATGATGAAATGCAACAGTTGGGTACCCCTGGTGGAAATATTTCTTCGAATTTTCTACGAATCTCTACGATTTTTTACGACATTGACCCATTCGAGAGTTTAAGAGTTATCTCTCAATTGTTCTTCAAGTTTTTTGGCCTTCGGAGAAACTTCTCCAATTGCTCGGGAACTTCTCTAAAAGTCAACCATGTGTTAACATAGTTCCAAAATTTTCTTTGAATGTTTCTCCGAGTTTTTTTGAGCTTCAGAGAAGATGGACTATTAGTAGAAATAATTTATAGATTTTCTTTGAACATTTTTCGGAATTTATTTAGTTCTTCAAAGAAGCTTCTTCGATTGTTTGCGAACTTTAGAAGAACTATTCAGAAATTTGTAAAAAGTTCGTTGAAATTCGTAGAAGTACTTCTACTATGAATTATTCGGCAAAAAATCTTAAAATATTTCTCGAAGCTCAGACAAATAATTAAGAGTACGGAGAAAACTTTCGAAGATTTTTTAAAATTTTTTTTCCGCATGGGTCAATTTCGTAAAAATTCGTTAAAATTCGCAGACAGCTCTTAGAAAATTCGTAGAAATATTTTTACCAGGGATACCAGCATTACAAGAGAAAGGTTTATTATTTCTTTGGGTAATTGGACGTGCTACGGAATTTGGTCGTGAATGTTTACAGCTATGGGATTATGATAGAGTTGATGATATAATATCCCTGGTGAAAAAAAATCTGGCAAATTTTGACAGAACCTTACAGATTCTCGCAGATTTACACCGGTTTTCAGAACAACTGCCAGATTCTGCCAGATTATTTTTACCAGGGATAGGTTAAAACAAATCAATTACAAAGAATAATAAGCACTGGGGCGCTATTCTTGGTCCCGTATTGCGGGAGTTATTGCGAGTCTCGCAATAACGATTCGCCGATAAGAAATATTATTCGCGATAGAAAAACATGAAGGCGCTTTTTGTTGCTTTCATGTAAATTTTACCTTACTTTTGCATTTGCATACCACAATGGCAGCTTCACATGAAAGCAACAACAAGCGCCTTCATGTTTTTCTATCTTAAGATAAAAAATATTTTTTGTATGGGGTAGTCTAAAATAGACAAGCTTTAAACCCTTGTTTATTTTGATGATCAGGACGTATGATATGTTGTTATTTTTTATTGTAAACGATCAAAAGACACTACAAAAAGATATGATATCAAACAAAAAACAAAAATAAATTTTTGTACAAAAAGGAGAGTCAAGTATTCGAAATTGTTATTATTTTTTTTTTTAAACATACAAAAAAAGAGAATATCAAAAAAGTCAAGTACAAAAGTACTAATTTCTTTAAAAATCATTGACCCATATGAATGGTCTTAACTTTTGACAAAATTTTATACTTGAACCCGCCCGGTTCTTCCCAAATAAAGTTTCAAGCCTACACACTTTTATAATTGTTTATAATATTGACGACGGATATCTACTCATACAATCATACATATGTGCATCTTCAGTAATCTTTAGTTTCATATACCATGCAATATTCATTATTAGAAGGGGGAGAAGCTTATATCCACTCTATGCATTATACATTAAAAGCGCCCCTACATTTTACTTTTTGAACTATTTTACTGACGTCATTTTTTTGCCACTCACCAACAAAAATAATAACAATTTCGAATACTTGACTCTCCTTTTTGTACAGAAATTTATTTTTGTTTTTTGTTTGATTTAATTTAACATCAGAATTTCTTCGCCAATTATTATTTCCTTTTTTCTTTTTAATACTATTAAATTAATATTGGTCTTTCATTTTCTGTGGGTATATGCATTTCTTCGATAAAATTTGTGCATTCCCGAATTCTTTTGACGAAGTTTCTCACGGGTTCATTACTTTTTTGAATGAGTTTGAAAGCTTCACCGATTAACACTTCTTCGTTTTCAGTTTTGCTTATCAATTCCCTGAGTAACTTCATCAGCTCATCAATGCTTTCAAATTTCTTTTTGGTCATGTCATCATGTACCTCTCTACTTACTTTGGTACGTACTATCATTTCAACCAAATTCTTTTCTAGGTCTTTGTTCATTAATTGTAAAAGAAATGATTTTAACTTAGACTTAGGTTCGAATCCCAGTAAAAACAAAATTTTTTTTGTAAATAAGTAAAAATTTAAAACAAAAGTTAAATTTTCATTAATTAATTTTAATTTTAAAATTTATAAGAGCAATATTAATTCTGTATTGTTGAATAATTTGAATAGTTCATTAATTGTAAAAGAAAATAATTTTAACATAGACGTGGGTTCAAATCCCAGTAAAAACAAAAAAATTTTTTTTTGTAAATGAGTAAAAATTTGAACAGGTTAAATTGTAATTATTTAAATTTAATTTTTTTTTTTTTAATTTATAAGAATAATATCAATTCTGTATCCATAAACGATTTGAGTCGTTCATTAATTGTAAAAGAAAATGATTTGAACATAGACGTATGTTCGAATCCCAGTGATAACAATGTTATTATTTTTTTGTGAATAAGTAAAAATTAAACAGGTTAAATTTTAATTAATTAAATTTAATTTCGAATTTCATAAAAATAGTATTAATTCTGTATCAATGAATGATATACGTAGTCTATTAACTTTTATCTAGAAAAATTTAAGTTTCTATACACATGTTAGCGTTTAAATCCAGGTATGGGTAAAAATTATCATTATTATTATATATATTTTTTTGTACCAAAAAAAAACAAAGAAAGTTTTATTTATTCGAGTTATTTAAATAAGGTTGATATTATTACTAATTGTTATCATGCAGGTAGTATATATTTAGAAGGGATGATATTAGCCTATCGATTATTTGAACAAAATCGAAGTTTTATTTGACTAAAACTTTAGAAAAAATTTAACAAGTGATACTGGGCTATCGATTATTTAACTAAAATTGATATTTCAAAATAATTTGAAGGTGGTTATTAATTTATCGATTGTTTTAAAAAAAATTCGAAAATTTTATTAATTATTGTTGTGTAAAATAGTAAATATTTCACCTCAATACCAGTTATCTATTATTCGAATCAGATCTATATTTTGTTAAATAAATTATTGATAATAGAAGCAAAATCGATATTTTGTAATTAAAATTGTTTAAATGTTGAATTATTAAAAAGGGATATTGAATTATCGATTATTAAAACAAAATCGATATTTTGTTAGTTAAAACTGTTTTAAATGTTTAATATTAAGAAAAATTTTAGATTATCGATTATTAAAACAAAATCGATATTTTGTTAATTAAAAGGTACCGAGACGTAATTCCTACGGACTTTCTTCCCACGACTGTTTTCCCATTGACACTGTACCGATGGACTGCCACCCTACCTGACTTAGTATTTACGGACTCTTAGCCGACGACGACTTTCTCCCCACAGACACTATATATTTATATTGTCATAGTCAGCAGTCTAATTCACAGGGCATTACAATTTAGGGCTTTTTTTCCCCACTGGCAGCGCTTGTAGAGCTTTTATATGTAAAATCGGTATAAAAAAAATTTGACAAGCGCCAACACCGGCAAAAAAAAGCCTTCAATTGTAAAAAATTTGCCCTGTGAATTGGACTGCAGACATCTTTTATTGTGATTTCGTGTAATTAATGTAACAATGAAATATATATAAATTTTTTAATAATAATCAACAACAATTAATAATAATTAATATTTGTGTAATAAGTGTATACATTTGTGTATACAAGTGTGTACATAATTTTGAATGTGAATATATTACTATTATAAATAATAAATATATATATATGATGAATATTTGATTGATTAAATATAGATTTATATAGTTATATATTTTTAATTTTTTTATAATTATTTTTTATAGATTGACGAAATGACTTTAAAATTATTATTATTTAAAACTATATTGTTTTGTATTTGAAGTTGTATAAAAATTTCAATACTGTTTATTAAGAGCTGTTGCTTTGAATATTAAAATTAAAATTATATTGTTTTGTATTTAAAGTTGTTCTATAAAAATTTCAGTACTGTTTATTGAAGTTTTATATTTTTTTTAATAAATTATATTATAGATTATTTATTTACTGGTTTATTTATTTTATCTTTAAATTGTTTGTCTGTGGGGTGTGTGTCACGTGGGGTGAATGCCCGTGGGTAGAGAGTCGGGTGTGGATCCATGGGGTGTATGTCAGTGGGAGGACTGTCCGTAGGAAATAAGTCCGTCGGATGATCATCATAATTAAAAAGGAATATTAAATTATCGATTATTAAAATAAAATCGATATCGTATTTATTAACAACGTGTAAATGTTGGATATTTAAAAAAAAATAATTATATATTGATTATTTGAATAAACTCGATCGTTTATTTATTAACAAAAAATGTGTCAATGTTAAAATATTAAAAAGGGAATAATAATATATCGATTATTTGAATAACCTCGATTGTTTATTTATTACAAATGTGTAAATGTTAAAATATTAAAAAGGGAATATTAATATATCGATTATTTAAAATAAAATCGGTTGTTTATTTATTAAAAAGCGTATAAATGTTGAATATTGAAAAGGTAGTAATAATATATCGATTATTGAAAATAAAACCGATTGTTTATTTAATATTACTGTGTAGGCAATAAATATTTAAAAAGGGGATATTGAATTTCTTAAAATATTTATTCCGAAGGTAAAATATATATATTTGCGGCTGTCGGTAATTCCTAGACAAATTTCTATTTTTATTTTTATTTTTATTTTTTTTTTGAATGTTTATTTTACCGACGGTTATGGTGACTGTTTACATAGATTTTCTATTTTGAATCAATTTGAATTTTTAATACTTATTATTTTGTAAGTAAAGGGATATTCAACGAGGGGTATTACGTTATCGATTAATCCAATAAAATCGAAATTGTAAAACGTGTAATTAATATTTAAAGAGGGATAATAATATATTGATTATTAAAATATACTTGAAAATCGTATTAATTTACAATGTGTAATTGTTACGTAAATAGTGTATTGATTATTTAAATACAAACGATTTTTATTTATTACAAACGTGTAAATAAATAAGTATTTGAAACGGGGATATTGATTATTAAAATATAATCGAAACTCGTATCAATTTAAAATGTGTAAATGTTAAATATTTAATAAAAAAACGGGATGATAATATATCTATTATTTAAATAAACTCGGTTTTTATTTATTAAAGTGTGTAAATAGATAAATATTTGAAAAGGAAATAATAATACATTGATTATTAAAAATATAATCTGAGTTCGTATTAATTTACAATATGTAAATGTTAAATATTTAAAAACGGAACAATAGTATATCTATTATTTAAATAAAATCGGTTTTTATTTATTAAAACGTCTAAGTAAATAAATATTTAAAAAAGGAATAATAATATATTGATTACTAAAATTACGATCGCAATCGTAATGATTTACAATGTGTAAATATTAAGTATTTAAAAGGTGATAATAATGTATTGTTTATTTGAATAAAATCGATTTTTATTTATTACAAATGTGCAAATAAATAAATATTTTAAAAGGGAGTGATAATGTATTGAATATTTAAATAAAATCGATTTTTATTTATTATAAACGTGTAAATAAATAAATAATTGAAAAGGGGATAATAATGTATTGAATATTTAAATAAAGTCGATTGTTATTTATTAAAACGTGTAAATAAATAGATATTTAAAAAGGGAATGATAATATATTGATTATTGAAAATATAATCGGAATTCGTATTAATTTACAATATGTAAATGTTAAATATTTAAAAACGGAATAATAGTATATCTATTATTTGAATAGAATCGGTTTTTATTTATTAAAACGTCTAAATAAATAAATATGTAAAAAGTGTGTAAATTTCAAGTATTTAGAAGGGGATAATAATGTATTGTTTATTTGAATAAAATCGATTTTTATTTATTACAAATGTGTAAATAAATAAACAATTTAAAAAGGGAATAATAATGTATTGAATATTTAAATAAATTCGATTTTCATTTATTATAAACGTGTAAACAAATAGGGAATAATAATGTATTGAATATTCAAATAAAATCAAGTTTCATTTATTAAAATAAATCAATGTTGGTTGTTTTAATTAGAAGGGAGGACTTGACAGCCGACATTGATGGGTTGCACCACCATTGCATTTTCTAATGGTGGCTAAGGGTTGTTGGGACCCGCTCTTTAGTGTTGGCTAGGCCCGCTCGTCTCGCTTTCCTAGGCACGCCTATTAGGAAGAGGGGTTTGGGCCTTGGGCCCTGTTTTCGACAATTTGAATAAAAAAAATCACACTTACTAATTCGGGGGTGGGGAATTTAAGGGTGGTTAGAGGACGCCGCGAAAAAATAAAAAAAAAAAATTTCTCAGCCGCTCGGTAAAATCGTTCTAAAATCTCGTCCGGTAAAATCATAAATAACTTAAAATTTTTAATTCAACAATTTTCTTTGCATTTATTTTAGAAACAATATTATAATATTTATAAATTAAAAATTACAATTAGGCTTTAAATTGTTTATAATCAATTTTGTTTATAACAATATCGTATATTTCAAAAATTCTGATAAAAAATTTAGAAAAAATAAGTTTCATGTAAAAAAAAAAAAATTTCTTTTTGTTAAATTATTTATTTATAAATTTCAATTGTTTATTTAATAATTTAACAAAAGAAAAATTTTTTTTTTTTTATTACATGAAACTTTTTCTTTTTTTCTGAATTTTCTAGCAAAATTGTTTAAATCAACGATATTGTTATAAACAAAATGTGTTCCGGGTCGAACCACATGTCTGTCGGTCCCAAACTGACCTTCAATTCTTTTTATTTTTTTAAACGAAATACAATAAGTTGATAAGTTTTAAACATTATTCTGTTTTTTATGGCTACTTCGTGAAACGACAAACTCTAGAATAACATATGACTAACAATTTGATTTTATATTTTTTCTAAAATACTTTAAACAACGATTTAATTTATGTACTTTTTAATAGCTTTTTTACAAACTCGAATATTCCCACACATGGTCAACTCATGCATAGATTTTTTGAGTGAAAATCACGTAACAAATAAAACCATAAACTCAAGTTTCTCTTTGGTACTATTATAACATATTTTTTAAAACATTATTTGTCAAGAATTAGAGAAAATCTCACATCTGTCAAACAACTGCACTAACGTATTTTCGATACACAGAATGATCGTAAAATCGACAATAAAAAAGTAAATTTATAACTTTTTTAAATAAACTAAATTCATGAAAACGTCTTGGACTTTCCGGTCGTAAAATCTATATTTTTTGTTTACACATGGTATTTTTTGGACCACACAAGGCCCAATTTTATGTCTAAAAATCCCACCACCTACACCTAGTTTTTTACCCTCTCTTGAACTAATTTTTGACCAATTAAAACTAATTTCCTAACTAAGTACACACCCATTTTTTGGACTTAACAATTTTCAACAAACTGAGAAATCAGTTGCTCTGCAACACTCGTTTACGTAACATCTCTAATTAATATTGATTCGCGTAAAACGGGATTTCTTTATACTTACAATATAAAATAGTAGTGTCTGTCCATGACAACACTTGTTAGAGTCAACTCAATATACAATATACAATACAGTATAATATCTCTATAGTGACATCGTCGGGGCTCAAATTCTCGGAATTTATTATAGAGAGCGTCTCCCACTCTAGCGTCGAGGGGAATTGAGTGAGCGCGACGGATAGAATAATGAAAAGAGAAAGAACATACTACGTCACACACCGATACACCAACACAAGTAGGGACATTCTGGAGTGAGGGAAAAAATTCTCCTACGCTGACGCTCGATGTCACTATAGAGAATGTCACTATAGAGAGATTATACTGTACAATTAATTATAATTTTAGTGAATTAATAAAGTGAATATATTAATAGAATTTAAGCGACAGTGTTTGGATTTATTTAAAGTGTTATTCCTATTATTTCAAGTTACAACCTATCCTCCACATCCTTTGATAGCCCTGTATCAAACATAAGGCCTTACAACCCTTGTGAAATTACCGTGGTATATTTGGATACGTGGTGCGATACAAAATGTTTTATAAACAATTTAAAGCCCAATTGCAATATTTAATTTTATCATATTATAATATTTCATTTCATTTTAAAATATTATTTTATTTCAAATACTCGTAGAATTTCGGCCGTGCATGAGGTACGAATGAAGGAAGGAAGAGAATTTGCGTCCCCTTTTACTGATCGACCACAGGCATTTTTCTTAATATTTTTAATCGCGATTTCCCGCTTAACCCTTCGAAATACGCGAAAAATCCCCGACAACTAATAATAAAGATATTTTTTTTCTCTACAACTTTCACCGGAACTATTTTTTTCTAAACCCTGTACTTTTCGCGATATTCCCAAAAAACCCCCATTTTTAACCCTTTTTATTTTTTTTTACCTCTAAAAAAATTTCCAGCTACTTTTAATTACCTACCTCAAATTCCCCACCCCCGAATTAGTAAGTGTGATTTTTTTTATTCAAATTGTCGAAAACAGAGGCTAAGCGTATGGCTTGCCTGGACTATACAAATTAGCTTTCATTCTGCTCTTTAAAATAAAAAAAAAATTTATTAGAAAACATTAATTTTTAAAGGCGCTATGCAATTGTTTATCAAACATTTTTATTAACAATTGCATGGGGCCTTTAAAAATCAATATTTTCAAATAAATTTTTTTGTATTTTAAAGAGCAGAACGAAACCTAATTTGTATCGATAAAATTAGAATTTGTACAAATTACCTTTAGTTCTGATTTTTAAACAAGAAAAAAAAATTATTCAAAAATTGATTTTTATTGATTTTTAAAATTAATCCAACATTCAATTAAACAATACACTTACATATCTTCGATGATTGACTGTGATGTTTAATAAGTCAGTAGTGTTTTTAAGAATTCAAGGGCAAAAATATGAAAAGAAAAAAAGAAATAGAAGATAAATGAATTTTTTCTTTTTTCAAAAAAATAAAATAATAATAAAATTTATAATTACAATCTTTGATTGTTGTAAATCAAGTATTCAATTAAATAAAAAAATTGAATATTCAACAAGCTTCAACTATTAATATGAATGAAAATCAGAGAACTTATTCGACGCCATTTCTTTGGTTTTCAAGAAACCAGTTTGCACCTCGGCGGTTGACAACAACTATCCTCATTGAATAAAAAATTATTATTTTATATTTTTTTGAAATAAAAAATTATTTACTTTTTGTATTTTTTTTCGGCACGAAAGAGTTTATCAAGTTAAATAAAGTTTTTCTATTCAAAAATCAAGTTCAGAAAATTATAGTGAATGCTTTGAGAATCATTTCACAACTAAATAACAATTAATGAAATGAGCAAGCCTTTGTTGAGCTGATTGACGTGAAGGGGGACAACAAACTTCATTTTTATTGGTTTAAATATATAAATAGACGTGATGTTGATATCAGAAATTGAAGTTAAGAAAGGTCTCCAAGAAGTGTTTGAGCGAGACAGAGTCAAGCGTTTGATCGTTTTTTCTTTTACACTACGCCCGGCAAAAACATCGGGTAAATCACTGGCGATTCTGTTTTCTTTTTTTTCTTTTTGTTTTTTACTATTCATCTTTTTCGTTATATTATTTCTATACTTTTTCTTCAATTCTGAAAAAAAAACAATGATGATAATATTGTCGATGGAACAGTTAACGGTTACATCAATGAAATCACTCTTTAGTGGTCAGAGTGAATAGCACATTCAAGAGAATAGCTATTCTCGACATAATCATCCGAATGTTTTGTGGAAATTCACTTTAATTTTTAGCTTTATTTGTATCTTCTTTAATAATTTCCATCAAACGACTACATCGCTTTCGAGCGTTTCCATGCTATCCCATGTAGGTGGGATAATTATGTCAAAAATAGCTATCCAGCAAGTAATATTCAGCATGCAGGTACTTCTCATGAAGTCAGAATAGGTCCAATAAAAAATTAGAGTTGATGAAAGACGAAAAATGATTTTTCAGTATCATGGTTGTTGGTGGCATGGGTGTATCAAGTGTTTTATTATTAATCGTGATAATATGCAAAAACATGGTATAAGCTGTGGTAAAAGGTTTTCTGTGAGAGCGTTTTTTTAATAGCAGAGAAAACGTGCTGATGCTTCCTATACGTGTGTAAAAAGTGTTAATTGTTGTCAACTTTGACCCTAATTATCTCGGTCAAATCGTGGTAGAAAATTACATTTGATAAAATAAAATTAAAATTTGATAAAATAGATCTTTATTCCACTTAAAAAATAAGCCTCCTTTGATCAAAATCTGTGAGAGAGAATTTCTTTTCGATAATTTGACATACCGCCTTAAAAGATGTACCGCAAGTAAAAAAATTTGTCGATTCTATTGATGCAAATTATTACACAGCATTGAAACCACGTGATGCTTATTTTGGTGGTAGAACGGAAAATATTGTCGAGTCATATACAGTGAACTCAGTGAAACTATACAATATGTAGACTTCACAAGTCTGTATCGTTCGATCCTGAAGCAATCTGCATTTCCATCAGGTCATCCGGAAGTTTATGCTGGCGGCGATATCAAGGAAGAATTTCCAAACAATGATATATTAAAAATAAATGCATTAATAAAATGTCGTGTACTTCCACCGTCTGTTTTGCCTGTACGTTCAAAAAATGAGAAACTTTATCTCCCACTCTGTCATACATGGGTTGATACAATGGTGCCAGGTCTTTGTAAGTATAATAATAATGAAAGAAGTTTAATCGGGACTTGGGTCTCGTCAGAACTGAAACTTGCTTTAACAACGGGATATGTCATAGAAAAAATATATGAAGTTTGGCACTACGATAAAATGTCTATGAATAATGAAGAAACTGATGTAGTTGGTTAATTCACAGAATATATGAACACTTTTCTTAAAATAAAATAAGAAGCCAGTGGGTACCCATTATGGGTCAAAACTGAATCTGATAAAAATCAATATTGTATTATTTTCTTCTTTTTTTTTTTAAGGTTGTTTTTAAATCGCATGACCGGGCGACGATTTGGGTTCACAAGGGTACTTACAAACGTATGTTAAATAAAAAAATTATAGCGCCCCCTCATGCCTAAAATCTTTTCACTGATCTTTACTGATGCGTCATAAGTAGTGTGAGTGTTGCCGGCTTATATTTACAGACACTAATACTACTCTAGCAATAAACATTCAGGGGGAAGTTCCAAAACCGTACATTTCTTGTAAGAGAAGGATAGAAGAAGAGATGGAAGATTGAGCCAGAAGAGATAGAGAGACGGATAGAGCTAGAAGAATAAAAACGAACGGCGGTATTGGAACGTACCCCAAATTTCCAATGTAATTCAGCCGACTGAAACCCGTAAATTTAAAAAGTAATTAGCCAATATCTTTTAAACGGCACTGAGGAAATGGATAAGTTTTTCTTCATTGATTTCGTATTTGTAAAGTGTACAAATCTGTAGAAAAAAATCGAAATTTAAATTAAGAGTTTTAAAAGTACAAGCGCAAACGTACCTATACTCCCTATGCTTGCGCTTTAAAGTTGTCAACTTTGACACTAATTATGTGGATTTTGACGCAGAGGAAAATTACGGAAAAATTTCACCAAATAAATAATTATTTTATTTAAATATTAAAAAAAAAAAATCGAAAATTAAATTACGGGAATTTCATTTGAAAACAACCTTGAACTTGTCATTTCATTTTTATTTTTTTTTTTGTGAATTATATAATAATTTCTCTTAGATTTCCATTCGCATATTAGGAGGAGGTAACATAATTGAAATTATAATTTTATATATTCAGTGGTTTTTCTTTCATATTTTTCCATATTTATGATATTTTTCCTTATATTCAGTGATTTTTCCATGATATTTTGCTGTATTTTCCTATATTTTCCTTTATGTTTACTGGTGTTTCCCCGATATTTTCCCATTCCATCGTGTTTGCATTAATCAAGGGACTTAGGAAATTTTCGAAGGATTTACTATGGTTGTGAAGGGTGGGGAAGGGAGAACTTAATTGATATTTTGTCATATATATCGTATTTTTTTTATATTCAGTGATTTTTTTTTCATATTTACTGATATTTCCCTGATATTTTCCCATAATTATCGGATTTTTCTTTATATTCAGCAATTTTTTTTTATATTCACTAATTTTTCCTTTATATTTAATGATATTTTCCCATATTTATCCTTTTTTTCTTTATATTCACTGATTTTTCTATATTTTTCTTTATATTGAATGATATTTTTTATATTTACCGTATTTAGATTAAGGGATTTTTCGAAGTTAAGAAAATTTTTGGAGAGGGGTCTACCATGGTTGGGGGGGGGGGGGGTCAGATGAAAAGCGAAAACAATAGGAAATTAGAATTCCCTAAAAAGAAAAGTGTCATATGGATGTGAAGGCCGTCCCTACCTCAATATCTTATCCTTCTACTTATTAATTTTCCCAATATTCAATATTTAATTGTATAAAAGTCGATGTGATGATATGTAAACTTAAAAGTTAACGATGGAGTCAACTAGTAATCTTCTGTCATATACAGTTGCACTTAATGAGTCTAAAACGAAAAACCTACGTGTTAGATTCGGAGAAGATTATCAAATTGATATTCAAATTTCTGACAATACTTCAAAAAAAAGGATTTCATTTGCATTTTATAAATCAAAAAATTTCCGGATAAACTAAAATTTATATTATCTTGGTACTCAGCTAATGAAAAAATAGACGAATTGAAAAAAAAATACACTTTAATTGAGGTGAAAACATTAAACTATTTTTTAGTTATCGATACAAAATGAGATCTGTTGTGTTTGATCAGGGGTTTGGTAAAATAGCACTACTTGAAGTGTCAATGAATGAAATTGTAATAGTATATTCCGTTACAAGTGCCCACTCAGAGAGTGTGCTCTCAACGAATTTGGAGGGGCAAGCACGAGCCTTGGCGAGTGTTTCCCCTCCAAATGAGTTGTGAGCGGGCTCTCTGATTGGGCACATGTAACGAACTATATTTTATGTTACTAGGGACAGTGGTAATAATGTGTGAATTTCCAAAAAACGCACTACCCCTCTTACGCTTTGAAAATTCACACATTATTCACACTGCCCTTGTAACATAAATAAAAATGTAAAGTATAGTCTATCCTCGTGTGTAAAAGTTGTCAACTTTGACACCCATTATCGCAAAAAAACCACGTCAGAAAAGATTGAAAAAAATTTACAAGATAGATAATTATTTAATTAAAAAAAAAAATCTATCACATATTCAATTATTCAGAATCAATCTTAAAAGCATTGAAAAAAAAATAAATTTTCACGGATACTTTTATTAAGAAAAAGTTTGAATCTTACCATGAAAAATTTTTAGTAAAATAAATTACACCTAACCTCAAAAAAAAGATGTTTATAATTTTCACTCCGCCATTTTGAATTTTTCTATAATTTTTTTTTATCGTGTTTGTCCTTCTGAACGCTACAACTTTTCTTAATGTCATTTTCAGATTTAAGCCATATATTTTTAGGAGAATCCATTATTAGATGAAACTGGGCCGACAAAAAGTGATTTTATTTCATCGAAAAATTTTTAATATAATAAGTATTAGTTCTGATGTAAGAAACTTTTTGTACAAAAAAAAAAATACAGTATACAATTAAAAAAACCTATGTTCATACTTGGAACTCCGCCATTTTGGATTTTTTGAATTTTTTTTTTTTGTTTCTAAACACTACTTCAACTTTTACTCGAATGATTTTTTAATTAGAGCCATATTTTTCGTGAAAAATCCATTATCCAATTGAAATGAGACAGTTTGTATATCTTTTTTTATTTAATTCTAAGGAAAAATTAATTGCAAGGTCAATTTGCATAATAATCAAAAACGATTTTTTTTTTTTTTTTTTTTTTCAAAAAATGAATTAACGAAGAAAAAGACGTTAACTTGATAAATCTTAGAAAAAATAAAATGCCCTGTTTTTTAGTGGTCAAGGCGTTTGCTCTGTAAGCAAATGACCCGGGTTCGATACTTTATTTTTTCTAAGTGTCAGGTTTTTTTCACCCGTGGGATAGAATAATTAAAAAAATATAATAAAAAAAATACTTACCATATGATGAACTTGATGAAGAAGTACGAGAACGACTTGCTGCTCTTGCAACTCTGCCAGACGTTGACGCCTTTGGTGTTGCTGCTAAAAGTGAAATATCCATCAGGAATGAAGGTTATATTTTCTTTTTTTTTTAATTTTAAGGGAAATGGATATCCTTGCTCAATCAAAAAACAGGTAAATAAAGGAATGAATAAATGAATGATTTAAAAATACGACAATTAGGGGAGTAATAATTCGAGTCAATGTAACAGTGACTTTTTTTTTTTACTCATTTAACACGTAGGTAATAATATTTAAATTAATAAAAAATAATAAAAATTTATTTAAATATTTATCAGTTTTCTTGTTTTTTTTTGCTTTTATTATTATAAGGGTTGCAAAAAAAAAAAAAAACAAACAAAAGAAAAAATATATTTATGGGCAAGCTATGCAGTCAATTTAAGCAGAAAACAAAAAAAAAATTGAAAGCTTCGGCTAAATAATGTTTAAATCTTATGTCAATAATGCAGTTCAGCCTGAGTTGAGATGGCTTGAACAAAGTAGAGTGACGACTGGGACAGTGGCCACGGGAAAATGTTGGGGCTTTACGGTACGCAATGAGCTATGGGCTAGAAGGGTCACATCAACTAAGCATAGATCAACGAGAGCAAGAGAGTTCATCAGTTGATCGTTGATTAATCAAACCTAATTGTCAATGAATATACCATATTTGAGATATAAAAAATAATAAATCATATAATAAACTAAAACAATATAAAACAAAAAACTATTTACCATCTGATGAATTTGATGAAGTTTGCGAATCACTTGCTGCTTTTGATGCTGTTGTTGCTGTCTGGTGTTGCTGTTGAATCAGTTAGTTTTAATGCTCGTTATTTTTTTTTATGTTTTTTAGCTTTTTTATTTTTTTTCGCTTGTCTCTTCGATTTTTGATAAGGCCTCCTTATAACAGTTGTTAATCTTACTGAACAACGGCATGCAGTACATATTTCATCACTTGTACAATCATGAAATACGACAATATTTCCTGTCTTCAAAAAACATAAGAAATTCCACAATAGTCCATAGCAGAGCTGCGCCATCTATTAGAAAATTTTGTCTAGGAGAAAAAAACATTTGAAAAACGATAAAAATAGGTAATGGTTCTAATTTTGATGTAAATAATTATAGCACTGAAATTAAAATTGCAGTAATGGCTGCATGCTTATCACAATCAGTTCAAGAATTTGACAAAATTACCATAAACGGAAAATTTTATAAAAAAGGAGACGCTGTATTTCTTCGATTTATAAGCTATTTGTAATGTAAACAAATTATATATTGTATTGACTATTATAATTATAAGAAAACAAATTTGTTTTCAAATGTTATTAGGTGGTTAATTTAGGCAAATATTACAAGCTCCGGATAAATTTTGTTATGGTCTTAAAAAATTACGACTTTATAAAGTTGAGACACTGATTATTGGTGAAGATTCAGATGTACAACGATATGTGTTCAAAAATAATATAAACAATGAAGAAAGAATATTACATTTTACATCTAAACAAAAAAAAAAAACATTATTTTACCGATAAAAAGGTAAATTAATTTTTAGTTATATATTCTCATTAATTATTAATACTATTGTTTATTCATAGAGTGGTGAAAAGTTCAACGTGGTTAAGAAACAATAATTGATTGAATGGCTCGTTAATAATCGACAACAACTTGATGTAACCTTGCACATTATAAGCAATAAAACACAAAGAGGCAAAGACTTTGTCCGAATCTGGGGTGGAATTGGAGGTAAGTCATCATTATAATTTTAAAAACATAATCTAATTAATGGCAAAATACATTTCAAATAGTGAAAAATGACAACAACAATGACGTGAAAAAAAAGAATATATAATTCTATCTACATAAAACTCCACGATTTTTTTTTTTTTCATATTAATTTCATTTTATGTTAATTTGAAAAATTTTTTTTTCCATTTAGTTTTGTTTTTCTCCTGATTAATTAATTAAAAATTCAAAAATTTTTCAATTTTCCCAGTTTCCGGACATCTAAAATATTAATTATAAGTTCAAAATTTTTCATAATTGATTATATTGTTAAATTAATGATTTTATATCATTTAATTTATTAATTTATTTTCAGCAATTCTTAAAGATAGGGTCACATCAGCATCATAATCAAATCCTGGCGAGTGTGTTTAAATAACGAAGGAAAAAGAAAGCCACGAAACAATCGTGGGTATTTTAACGATCTTAGAAGAGTAGTCAAATATATTTATTTTTTTTGAAGTAGAGCTATAAAATGACCCCATGGTTAATCAATTGCGACAGTTTTAAAATGACATTTTAAGTTATCAAATGAAATGACAACACTCTTACCAAAAAAATTTTTAATTTTATTATGATATTTTTTTTCAAGTTTTCAAGTAATTTATCGAGCTTTTAGTCTAGGAAAAAAAAAACATTTCAAAGAAGTAAAATACAGTTTGGTAGGAAAAAAGAATATGTCTTATTGGAAAAAAATGAAATTCTCGATTATATTCTTCAGGTTCAATTCGAGTATTAGTAATATCAAATACAGTCAAATAAGATTTATTTTAAACTACTTATATCCTTCATTTAAAACAATTGAAGGAATTGAATTAATATTTTTTTTTCTTATTAAATAAATATATTTGTCTTGAAAAAAACCAAAAGTGTCTAAATTTTAGACACTTCCGTCTTGCTTTATAACAGATTCGGTTTTGTTAAAAACAAAAGTGTCTAAATTCTGGATACTGTCGTCTTGCTTTATAACAGAATTAGTTCTCTTGTACTATTACGTTTTGCTTTATCTCATGATTGGTTTAATTGAAAATATCTAACTTTTCAACACTGTTACGTCTTGTTTTAATACAGACTTGATTTGCTTCAAAACAAAATTGTCTAAATTTTAGACAACATTACGTCTTGCTTTTGTTAATTAGATATTATTCCCAGTGTAAATTTTTTTTACGTAGGCGAAGCTTATAGTATTGAATTCACGGACGTTTTTTAAAGAATCATCATATCTTGTAAAGTCATAAAGTTCGAAAGATCGTATTAGGACCAAATTATTCGTCTATTAAAATACTAAAACCAAGGACTTACTAAAAGAGTTTTCAATTGTTAGCTAATTTATTGTTATCGAAAAATGATCGACGTATAATTTTTGAAGTCAAATATCAAGAAAACTAAGAACAAATCATGGATGCGGTTTTTTGCATGGATATTACGAATGACAGAATTGATAATAATCGAGTCGAAAATTGTTTTTGATGTCGTTAAAAGATTGTTGATTGCTGTTTTTTTATATTTTGCATAACTTTTTAAAATTTTAACTTACAAGCTTTCTTTATGGCTCAAATTAATTGTCTTTTCGATAGAGATGCACACGAGACGAGACGAGACTTTTTTTTTTTTTATTCTTTTATAACGTATGAGTACTTTATTAGTTGTTTTTCAATTATTAATTAACAATGAATATTGCATTTATTTTAACTGAAACACAGCAAAAAAAAAAAAAAAAAAACAGTTGGTAGTTCTGAGAGTGCGGTTGTGTTAGTGTGTGATATAGCTGCTGTGGCGGAATGTGGGATTCAATGTGAGATCAAAAATTACGTATCGATTGTACTAAACAACAAACAAAAAAAATATATAAAATAAATATAAATTAATAGTAAATAAATCAAGTTTAAATTTAAAAAAAAAATGCTTATTTATACTTCGATTTAACATATATAATTAAGATGTTCTTTATTTATTTCGTACGTCTAAATCAAAATATAATTTACCATTATTTTTTTGAATTAAGCTGGATTTTAATTCAATTTTTATTCGTTTTATATATTTTTTTGTTTGTTTATAGTTATTATATAGATGCAATATGTATAAGAACTTCATACTAAAAAAGGCACCACAAAAAAAAAAAAAATTAAGAAAACCAAATTTGATATTATTGATGACACGGCGAGACTCTCGCTAGAAGTCTCAGACTAATGCTAGTATTGTCTCGGTCTTGTCTCGCCTGAAAAATTGTCAGTCTCGTCTCGAGTTCGCGAGACGAGACGAGAAAGTGCCGGGACTGGTCTTGTCTCGTGTGCATCTCTACTTTTCGATACCGAGAGCTACCTTCTCTTGATGAAATTGCTCTGATCACTTGTTAATTAGATATCAGCTATTGTTTATAACAATCACTATCATCCTTTATGTTACAGTTGGAAAATAGTTACGTGTGATTTTAGCGATTTTTATCGAAGCAGAGTGGCTCTCAAGAATTTAATACCAAATTTTTTGAGCTCAATTAAACTTTTTTATGTTAATTCGTTCAAAAGTTTTCCAAAATATAAAAAATTACTGATTTTTATTCTAAACATTTTTTCTTTGATAAAAAGGTTAAAGCGCATGCGAAAAATTTTTTTGCTGTGGTTATAATTTGCTTGATCGATAAAATAGTAATTTAAATTATCATGTTATTGAGAAAAAAAAAACGGGCATGGACAAATTTTTATAAATAAAAGTATCAAACAAAATAGTTTGAAAAAAAATATTTGCTTAGTTAAAAAAAAAGTAAATTGAACGATTTATTTTTTGTATATTGTATTGATTTCTTTCTTGAATGAATCTAATAAAATCATTAATTACATGTAGTATAACCTCGAATTTTTTTCATCAGTATTTTGATTTGTGTATATAATTTGACAGGTCACGTCAGCGTGAAAAAAACAAAAAAAAATATTCAATCAATTAAAAAAAAAACTATAATGAATTTGTTATAAATTGAGAGGAACCACATGGGCTTTCGCCAGAGTTCTGAAAATTTTTAATTTTTAATAGAACGAATCCGTTACTAAAAATTTTTTCATTTAACCATAAATTATTTATCATTGTTAAGTTAATTATTTGTTGACGTTAAATTTGTATTATAAAAAAAATTATTTTTTTTTAAATTTTTTTATTGTTTTGATAAAACAATAATTTTTTGAAATAATTATTGTATAATAACCTAATATTATTAATCCCTGCAATATATTTTATCAAGTTTTTATTTTTTTGAACATATATTTAATAATTTAAAAAATGTGTAAATCGTGAAACACAGCAAAAAAAAAAAAAAAAACGGTTGGTATGATATAGCTGCTGTGGCGGTATGTGTGTATCAATGTGGGATTTATGACTGGCGTTTTTAAACTTACGCGACACAACATGGCGGATCACTATTCGGTGTTGCCAAGCGTACATTGGAATATAGTAGACGTCATATAGACTGCTCGATTAGATGATTTTTTTCATACTTTAATTATTAATTATAAAAAAACTAAGCTCCAAACCTGTTTAAATTTTTTTCTATACGTTTTGTTTTGTCTCATTTTATAACCCAATAGTTTTTTTTTTACAATGTCATTTTGTCGATTAAAGATATCGGTATTTTAATGGACTTTTTTTTAACAAAAGTCGTATTCTCCAGTAGAGCCCAATGTAACAGTATTTCAAGAATCTACTGTAAAAATTTCAAAGCATTCTCATTTTCAGTGACTGGCCGAGGGAATCCCTTAAAACGTTCCAATATTTATTGTTTGAAATCAAAATAAACATGATTATTTGACGCAGGGAGACCTGCTGCAATTTGCAGTAAAAAAGGAGTGTTTGTGATTCGCCTATGTTGAATTTTTTTTTATATTTATTTTTCAGATGATAATGATTTTCGGTATTTCTGTTGCGGGGAACTAATAGCCTATCCAACGCGCCAAACTCACTATGACAATCATAGACGTGCAGATAATGATGTTGTTCAGTGTTTCTGTTGCGGGGAACTAATAAACTATCCAACGTGGCAAACTCACTATGCTGCTCATGAACTTGAACATTCATGTTTTTCATGTCACCTACAAATAAATAGTAGACAAGAACTTAGTGATCATCAACTCGAACATTATGGTGTTAGGCTTCCTTTAAGGTATTGCCCATGGCAGCTTCGCGACAGAACATATAAACAACCAACTAGTTATTTCAATCACTTAACAAAACATCATATAAGGGAAGTTCATAATAAAATCCAAACGTTGCAAAATCCTGATAACGAATAAAATGGTGATAGCACCAAATTCACCATTTTTTTTTTTTTTTTTCTATAAAAACATTCATTTTTTGCATAATAATACATTTGATGAACAAACATGAAAATATAATAGTACTTTGTGATACAACTAAGACTTAGTCAAACGCGGTGAGTGATACCCGAGACAGAGTGGAAACATAAGCAAAAGGCGCCTCGAGGCGTGAACCCCCCCCCCCAGAATAAAATGAAAAAAAGCAAAGAGAAAATCGAAATGATAAAAAAAAAAATGTAATAATTTCATGAAATAAAATTTTTTTGAACCTAAAAAAAAAATGACAACAAAACAAATTTTGTTCACTGGTTTAAAATTCAAATTCATATTATTATTGTAGCATCAGAAAATTTTTTTATTCATTTATTTTATAGTCGTCAAAGAATTAAATCTAAATTACAATCTATTATGAGACCAGTTTTTTTTTAGTGTTCCATAGGACACTTATGTTTTCACTTTTCGTGTGACGTTTTGTTATTTCACGATAAAAATAAAAGTTATCAGTCGAATTGGCTTCTACGAAGCCCATTAGGTTCCATTTTTTTTCCCAAAAGCAATCATCATATTCATTTTCAATTTTTGGCCCTTATCAGTTGGGATAGTGCCATTTTTCTACAGGGCCCAATTTCAAATATTGACGGATCGGATCCGGCAATGATTCAATTGACGACGCTTCATCTGTAGACTCTACGATATTTTTTTGAAATTTTTTGGTCTTTTATTTTTTTTTTTATCAAACAAAATGTAGTGTCAGAATTTGTTTTTGCAAGATATTTTTTGAACCGCCAAACCGAATTAGTTGATGTTAAATAAAATTTATGTTTTCTTTTTCACCAAAAGCAATCATCATATTTATTTTCAGTTTTTGGGCCTTATCAGATGTGATAGTGCCATTTTTCGACAGGGCCCAATTTCAAAAATTGACGGATTCGATCCGGCAATAATTCAATCGACGACGCTCCATCTGTAGACTCTACGATATTTTTTTGAAATTTTTTGGTCGTTTATTTTTTTTTTTATTAAATAAAATGTAGTGTCAGAATTTGTTTTTGCAAGATATTATTTGAACCGCCGAACCGAATTAGTTGATGTTAAATGAAATTTATGTTTTTTTTTTCTCAAAAGCAATTATCATATTTATTTTCAGTTTTTGGACCTTATTAGATGTGATAGTGCCATTTTTCGACAGGGCCCAATTTCAAATATTGACGGATCGGATCCGGCAATGATTCAATCGACGACGCTTCATCTGTAGACTCTACGATATTTTTTTGAAATTTTTTGGTCGTTTATTTTTTTTTTTATTAAATAAAATGTAGTGTTAGAATTTGTTTTTGCAAGATATTATTGATAGTTGATGTTAAATGGAATTTATGTTTTTTTTTTCCCAAAAGCAATTAGCATATTTATTTTCAATTTTTGAACTTTATAAGATTTAATTCTCCCATTTTTCGATAGGGCCCAATTTCAAATATTGACAGATCGATTCCGGCAATGTTTAAATCGATGACGCTTCATCTGTAGAATTTACGTTATTTTTTTGAAATTTTTCGGTCGTTTATTTTTTTTTTCATTAAACAACAGAAATAAACAACATTAGAAAATAAAACAAAACAAAAAAAATAGTCATTTATTTTACAATAAAATGAAAAAACAAATCAAACAACACGAAAAAAAATAAAAAATCCTACGGAACACTTAAGGTGCACCTTGGGGGACTTGACTATATTTTTTTTTTTTTTTTAAATTTTCTTCTTATAAAGTAAAAACACACAAAATATTCTTTAAATTTTTAAGTAATGTTTCAAATAATAATATAGCACTCTCAATTATTTTTTTTTAATCAAAAATCTAGATTCTTTAATAATAGAATGGCACCAATAAACATTGAAAATCATTAACATTAAACTATATTATAACGATATTGCAATACTATTATATATTTTTTCATCAGTCAAGTATCGTTATTATTATATACTTTATATTGTGATTGTGAATTTATTGTATTATTTTGATCTTGTTTTTCAAATGTAGATGCACCATAATTGGTAATATTATTATAATTAATTGATCCAGAACCAGTGTTTGGATGCTGTTGATATTTTCACGATTTTCTCGGTGTACTTTTTTAACACATGGAGTTTCAAATGAGCTACTTCTTTCTTATTCAAATTAATATTACCAGTGATCATTTTACCAGCTTTTAATTTTTGTGGAATTGAGTCTTCCACATATCTCATTGCTACACTGTCGGATTTCCATTTGAATTGTCTCTTCAGCATTGAAATGTTAGCTTCAGCATCAGCATAAAGTGTAGCACCAATTCGTCGAAACGAATGTCCAGTATAACAACTTGGATCTTTCAGTTTTAAATAACTTGCTATCAAATGTGGCATTTTACCAATCGTATTTATACCAATATTTTGGTTTGCACATTTCCCTTTGTTATATTAAAAAAAAAAAACGTTCACTTGTTGCATTATCAGGTCTTAATTTCAGATATTTATCAACATAATTCACAAACTTATCATGTATTGTGAATAATTGAGGAGCTATGTTTTTCTTTTTAACGATATTCACCACTATTATACCTCTTTCTTTTTTAATGTCAGATACTTTGAATTCTGTCAGCTCTGCTCTTCTTAATCCACCACAAATGCCAAATTTCATGGCAACCTGAAATTAAGGCGGTATGTAAATCCCAAAGTAGGACGACTCTTTGGGTGCAAAGGGGCACTCTGATAACCATAGTTCAAAAAAATGATAAGCGCCCCCAATGTCTAAAATTTTTATACTTTACTGCCGCGTCTTTAGAAGTATGAGTGCTGGCGGCTCGTATTTGCACACACTAATCTACTTCAGCAGATTTTCAATGCTTCACCCGGTACTTTTTGACTTTAAATTTTCGTCTTAAATAATTAATAACTTTTAAAATCCGTAGTAGAAATCAATGATTTTTTTTTTATTATCTTCGTAATTTAAAAAAGTATAAGCTGTAGTAAAATAAAGGTTTTCTGTGAGAGCGTTTTTTCAATAAAAGAGAAAACATGCCGATACTTCCTATACATGTGTAAAAAGTGTTAATTGTTGTCGACTTTGACCCTAATTATCTCACTTAAATCGTGGTAGAAAATTACAAAAAAATTTGATGAAATAGATCTTTATTTCACTTAAAAAATAAGCCTCTTTTGATCAAAATCTGTGAGAGGGAATTTTTTTCCAATATTTTGACATACCGCCTTAATAAATATATAAATTACAATTATTTATCTACCTTTTCTTGTCATAATCTATTTTTTTTTTTTTTTCTGAATTAGTGAACTTACTTTCATTGCTAGGTATTCACTATCTGGTGCTGACAGTAAAAATTTTTCAATATCCTGTGCAGAAAATTGTTTAGATTTTTTAACTCGTTGATCAGTTGTTGACTTCTTTAAAGATTTTAAAAACATTTTAAAAACATTTTTAATAAATTATATGATGATATGCCAATACCATCATATGTTTGTACTGTAGATCTTAACATGGAATATTTACTCCACTAGCTTGATGATGCAAATGATGCTTTTAATTCTTTGAAATAAATTAACAAATAATTTTCAATCATTTCACAATATTTTTTTATTCAATATTTCTGATATTCAACGTCATATTCTTCTCTTGAAATTGTTGGTAATAATTCAATTTTAATCATTTTAACTGCATCCATTATTTCTTGTGGTGTACAGTTATCATTATCATCATCTTCTTGAACATTATCAAGTGTTCTTTGTGATACACTGTTTGTTTTACCACTTATTTCATCAACACATTTGTTTACATCACACCTTTTTTTATTTTTTTGTTTGTATATCATTTCACTTGTGTTTGAGTCATCACTACTGTATTCACTACTTTTTTCAGTTATAGTATTCATTTTAATCAATACAGCTATTTTTCATAACCAGTATCAATTTTTTTTTTATAAACAACATCAACAAGTTGCAACAGGTCCAAGCATGTCAAATATTACGTCAACTGATACACACACAGTAACGCATACACAAAATGCAGTCAGATGAAATGGAATAACTGAAGTTGTATCACATCAGATGGATCAACCTCATAATTCTAATTATGTTATAAGAAAAACTAACTCTAGTGATTAAAAATACCTAGGAAAGCAACATAGTAGCCTAAATAAAACAACTTAGTAGCCTGGGGACATTGGGAGTGCGTGTTAACCGAAAGATAGGGTAAAGTATCACTTTGTGAACGCAAACGCATGGAATAAAGTGGAGTGAAATATGCCTCAGTGAAGAAAAAATTATTATTTTTTTTTTTTACAGTTAAAGTAATTGAATTTGTATTGAAATTTCAATTTCTATATATAAAATTATACGTTATGTTATATAGCGGTAAAATTTTCAATAAATTTAGTATAATTATCTAATTTTTATTTTCTTGTGTCTTTTTTTCAACATAATCAACAATTAATTATTCATATTCAACTTGTGTGTTAGCCGTATTACGTTCGAATGTAACCCATATTTCTAATTGCCTTTCACGATTTCGTAATATTTCTGCTGCTTTTTCAATAAATTTATAAGTTATACCTGTGAATGTACCGTTTAAGTTTTCCATGTCTGGTAAATTTTTAAGAACTTTAACGACTGACTCATCAGTAATTTTATTGCAACATGGTAAACCTAAATTTCTCATGTTTTTAAACAATCTAATTTAGAAGTGAGTGGTGTTATTAAAGCCGCAAAACTCGAAACACTTTAAATTATTCGTCTTTGTACATGCAACGATACCAGCATCGGTTAGAAATGTACATGATAAATGTAGTGTGTGTAATCGTTCCATAGTATTAGCAATATTGTATATACCGTCATCTGTAATTGGCCAATTGATAATTTTTAATACATCGATATCTTCAAAGATCTTCTTGGCATCAAATTTATCACTGATACCAGCATCGTCACGAATGAATCCTATTGTTTTAAAATTGTTTAAATAGTCACGTAAATTTTCTTAAGGCCTTTAGTTGAGGAACCACCTGCAAGAAAAATAATTTACGTGGAAAACTTATGTATAGTCCATTAGATAAGATATATGTATAAAGTTGAAGTTATATATACACTAGTCACTTCATTTATAGAACAAGCGTTTTTAAAAATGAATATAGTCCAATTTGATATGGTGAGATCAGTCAATGTATCAGCAACGTTCAACAATGATTCAATTGAATTTCAAGGTACTACTGGAAATCTACCTGTTAAACAATCATGTAATATAATTTTTAATACTTTTAGTTTAGAAAGATTTGTAAATGCATTATCAAATCTTGCACTACAATAATTAATCTCGTGGATCTCCGGGTTTTCTTGGAGTTGACTCTTATTTGAAGTTTTTCGTGATTTGGACAATATTCATTAATAACTGGTAGTATATTACATTCAGAATAGACTTACAAGTCTAATTCTCGCGAATAATAGCCACATTTATAAAGCAGTGATTTTCAAAAATTGAATTGTCCATGGAGTGTTGGACAATTTTTCTCTAAAAAATGTGGATTCTCATCATATCGCCAATAAGTGAAATCAAGTATTTTAAGATTAAACCAAGCATCATCAAGGGCTCTTTTCCATTTTTTGCATACTAAAAAAAATAAAATTATTGTTATTACTTAATAATTTTTTAAATTAAATCAAATGAATCATTTTACCTAATGCAATTTTTGGTCTTTCACATACTGGCAGATACATGAATATTTCAGCCAGGCAATCATCATTAACACGCTCCATTATCATCCTATTTTTGGTGTATGAATCATTATCACTCATCATGGTGATTGTATATTTAAAAGAAATAATCAACATTTATATTTTGAAAAAATCATTTAATATTTAATCTAAAAAGGATGGGGTGACTGTACTACAGTTATTTATTAGACAATCCATAATTGCCCTGTAAAAAAACCCTGCCTCATATATATAATTAACTAACCCTGTTTATCCTGCTCACTTAAGATACATTAGAAAGGTAGGGGGATAATTAGCGTAATGTAAGGAGAGGTAAAAAAGAACCTGAAATATACGCGAAAATAGTGCACCAATTTAATACAAATAATTTATAAAAGTTAAGTCAGAACACATGATATAATGTTAAACAAATTTATTTATAAATTACCACAACTTTACCAATGATATGTATGCTGAGTAACGGCTAGTTAATATTGGGCCTGACGTGGACCTTGATTGTGCACGTGACCTTGGTTTGTCGCTGACTCGTTACAGTAATTATTTTATCACAGATACAATATTTATCTTGCTCTTTACATACATTTATGTAGATATTATGAAAAAAATATTATATAAATGTATCTGTGTACAATTTAAGACGGATACATACAATAAATTTAAGCTCTCGTTCTAACACTAAATTTACACTAAAATGCTACGGTAGGATCACTTTCGTGGCGTGAAACTTAACAGCAATAATACACTTTGCTACGTATTGGCGATTGATACCAAGATACAAATTTGGACCATGTGGTCGTTATTTTACTTTTAATCTTATTAATAAAATGAAGTGGCGAGATACTGGTAACCATTTTTCTCCAAAACTACTAGACCTATTCACTTTATTTTTTTTTCCATACAATCTTTTTGTCGGAAGACGAACGTATCGCCTATTATATTCATGTCAGGATGCATCCTTGTTTTACAGGAAGTGACAAGAATTTCACCATGTGAGCAATTGATATTGTTATTATTATTATTTAAATACTATATATATACAAATGAATGTATTTAACTACTGTAAAATATTAACACTGTGTAATAATATCAGTAATAATAACCCTGTGAGTAATGAGTTTTTACCTGATTTTCGAACGATACGATTAAAACTCATTGCTCACAGGGTTTTTTTCACATAATTTTCAAATGATACGAATAAAAAAACCCTGTGAGCAATTACTTTTCACCTGATTTTCGAATAATACGATTGAAATTCATTGCTCACAGAGTTCTTTTCACATAATTTTCAAATGATACGAATAGAACCCTGTGAGCAATAAGCTTTATTCGTAAAATTTAAAAATCAAATAAAAAGAACTCTGTAAGCAATGAGTTTGTTCATATATTTTGAAAATAGGTCAAAATAACCCTGTGAGCAATATTTAATGTTATTAAATTATTTATCATTATTATTATTTTTATTATTATTATTTTATATAACAAAAAATAAATGAACAAATACTGATGTTTGTTGATATGTTGCTATGTATAAAATAATTCAAATACTATTTTAAAATTTATAACATTTACTTCTAATATAAATGAGTGTTTTTGATTTTTTTATATGAGGTGATCATTGTAGTTTATATATATATGTCTAGGTAAGTTTTATCGTTTTATTAATAAAATATAATGATAATTAATATAATTATAAAAAATTAGTATGGGAAAAAGAAAAATAATTGGAAAATCATCATATTCTTCTATAAAAAAAAAAAAGTTCAAAAAAAATAACGATAAACAGAAAAGCTAATGATGAGGACAGTGATGATGATGATGATGATAATGATATCCCTGAAGTTTACAGTAGTGAATGAACCAGACAAAGAAATTTTCGAAAAAATTTAAAAAAGATAGCATTTTCCTATAATCAAGAATATGACTATGAATTCGAAAATAATATTTCAATTGGATTAATGGATAATGAATGTACTTCTTGCAAAGCATTAAAATACAAAAAAGAAACAAGTGGTTTATGTTATGCAAATGGTAAAATTAAATTGCCAGCAATAAGAAGTCCAATTGAACTATTGTAATCATATTTGATTGCTGAACTGACGAGGCCGGCGAAGCCGGGTAACATCTGCTAGTATAATTAATAAAATTTAGCCAACAATCGTGGTTAAAAAAAACCAATCGATAATAATTATTTCAGTGATTTGTAGTTTTTAAATGAATGAATAAATTGGCAAAAATTAGAAACAATTATTGACCATGCGGTCTGACGATATTCCAACGTAATATTGTCGTATTTAAAACACTTTTTAGCTAATAAATTATATAACTAAATGTTATATAAAATTACAATAATTTGCTAACAAATCAATCAAATAAAATAATAGAATAAAATAACTTACGATTTTCGGCTGATGAATATGAAAAATATTCTAAGACCTTTAAAGCAAATAATAAAGCAGTTAAAGCTCGAAGAGCTGGTGGTCACGGGATCAGATATTTAAAAAAAAGTTAGAGTTTCTACGTAAGACAGATATTTTTGTTGCAGCTTTTCAAAGAGATGGTACTCTTGATGTATAATCAAATGTTTTAAATTTTTTCATACACATATAACTTTATAAAAAGTTAGTGGTGAGCAAAGTTAACATAATCTTGATGACAAATCTAGTGTTCTAATTGTTTTCAGAGAATTAATTCCAATAATAAATGCTTCATTGGTTGTATTATCTAATGCCAAATAAAGTAACTTTGTGTTATTTCTCAGGTAATCTAAAACATGTTCTTCATCGATATAAAAGAAATTTTGAATATTTAAAGTCTCCAAATATTTTAATTAACGGAATTTGTTTAAAATATTATTATTAAATATAGACGCATTTTTCGAATGGAGAACTTGTAAATTATGTGATGAAAAAGTTGTTACCGTTACATTATGAAAATAAACTCCTTCCATATGTAAACATTTTAATTGTGGTAAACTCCAATGCAATGGAACTACGTCTTCTTCAATAAAACAATCATTAAGGTTGAGATAAACAAGTACGTTTTTTTTCAATATAGCATTAAAAAAATCATGTGAAATAGAAGTTTTATTGATTGTTAGTGAAGTAAGCCTCGTTAAGGGGAAGCTATACTTTTTCGGTCGGTAACATTTTTCAACAATGTTTTTTATGCATAAAATATTGACAGATCAGAATCAATTTTTGTTTATTCATATATAATAATGAAACGAAGGTCCTGATGGTTTTAATTTTTTTTTTTTTATTAATTTTTTTTTCACATTTGCGATTTTTATAAGGGTTTTTTTTTATAAAAAAAAAAAAAAATTAATGATTATGAAACTTTGATTACATCTAAAATGTCTTTATCAAGGTCTTGATGGCGCTACTTTTATCAATTTTGTTTTTTTTCAACTTAATATTACCGTTTTCTTCTCACTGTCACTCATAGTATTTGCGTCGGTAATTGAGTTTACAGATATTGCTCACAGCATAGTGCCATGGCTCAAAGTATACTTCTACTAACAATGCTCATAATAATGCTCATAGTATCGCTTAAAGTATGCTCACAGTATAATGCTCATAGTAATGCTCACAGTATAATGCTCATAGTAATGCTCACAGTATAATGCTCTTAGTATCGCTTGAAGTGTGCTCACAGCATAATGCTCATAGTATTGCTCAAAGTGTGTTGCTCGCAGTGCTATCACATTTTTCAGTGTAAGAGCTCCTGACGGCTTACAGTAACAGTACTCTTTCAACAATAGTGTACCGTTAATTAGTTATGGCGAAGTCGTAGGGGGGAAAAAATTCATCTTTGAAGTTCGTTTTTTTTTTTTTTTTTTGGTCAATTTGTGCAGCAACGCGTTACTAAGCAGATCTTGCTCGTGTATATGTATATACGTATATGTATATATATTTGAATATAATTGTTCAATTAGTTTCTGTTGAACTATATATTATTATATAATTCTATACAAATATTAGAATTATTGTTAATTTTATTTTACACAAACACCGCACTATCACTTTGTAATAAGTTTATAATGAATACATTATATTTTTTAATTGTTAGTTTAATTATTATTTTTGCAAGAATGTAATGCTGTCACTTTATATTTAATTAATTTATATTATTTGAATATAATTTTTCAAATTGTTTATAGTATAATAAAATAGATACTTGTATGTGTATTTATATTATACGTGTGTAAGTTACACAAATGTACGCACTTGTCACTTGGTTAAATTAAATTAATTCACTTAATTTGTATATTTATTTATTGTTTTTTGATAAAATATAACTATTTTATTTAATTTATTGAATCTAAATGTCCCTGGTTTCGGCACCAAAAAATGTTGGATATATTGCCCGTTAAGGGATTTATATCTGGTAATGAAGTATAGGATACGTAATTTAAATAATTAACACAATAATAATTTTTATATTTTTTATCGTTTAATTTTAATTTTCATTATTTAAAAATTATTATTTAAATTTATATTATTATTTAATTTATTTATTAAATCAGTTTAAATTTATTTATTAACTTGTGAATTTATTTAAGTTGATTTTTTGTAAGAGCAAGTGACAAGAGAGAGTTCGGTAAGCTACGGGATTGCGAGTGCAAGTGATGCTAGAAAAAAGGTCCAGGACGCTAACCAGTTTCTGGGCCTTAGTAATGAAAAATCTGGAAAATTCTAGAAGGCCAAACGACGCTTGTATAACCAAGCGTCGCGGTTGGAACAAAACTTCCAAAATGTTTTTACACATATTTGATGGTATTCCTCGAAAGACTGGGTGGTCTTCGAGGTCAGCGGCCTAATCCTCATGGTCCTCAAACTGCAACATTTTTCTAATGGCAAACGTTGTCAGTTTGAGGGATTAGTCGGCATCGACTCGTGCCGTCAGAGGATTAGACACGCTAGCTCAATGTGTTGTACGTTTTACTTTTTATTTTATTTTACATTTTCAAACTTATTTTTTCTCAAATAAATTTTATCTTTTTCCTTCTCTCTCTCTTCTCACTTACCTCTCTTTCCGACGGAACATACTCCCCCCGTTGAGAGAGTACACGATCAACTCAAATATTGCATTTAAAATTACTTATTCAATAGTTGATACATGATGATAAAAAATATTTTTATATTTGATAATTTGATATAATAATTATCAGTGTAAGTGCGATGTGCTTGTGCACCCATGGCATCGTCTTTTTGAGTGTACCCGATTCCGTAAAAGGCTCAGGGAAACCATGGTAAAACCTGGCCAGTACACTATCTTATATTCCTAATATATTAATTACAAACATATTATAATAAATCGAATTATGACAATCGATAGTTTAAAAATTGAAAATATAATCAAATTAAAATTTAGAAAATTGGTTATGTAGAAAAATTGAAAAGATAATTATTCTAATTATTAATTAAACTTCAGAAAATCGAAAATCTAATTGATTAAATTATTGACCTATAACGTTAGTTTAAAATATCATGATTCTAGATTGAAATAATTACATAGTAATATGATCAATTAAATTTAGCATATTATACAGAAAATATCCTAATTATTATTATTATTATCATTATATATATATATTTTTTTTTTTTTAATTTTAATTTAATATGTACTGGTTCCAATTCCTCCTGTAACAGATTACATAATAAAAAGACACAAATATTGATAATTATTGGTTCGGAACTGGTGTGACGTCATTGAATGGCAGCGGGCACAGTAATGTGACTGATCTGGTGTAGGTCCCATTGGCCGTCTTCACGACTGCGGTTCTGACTACTTGGTCAGCTCCGGGATATACCTCGATCACTCGTCCAAGTGGCCAACTAGTACACGGAGCATTTTTCTCCACCAGGAGGACCATTTCGCCAACTTTAATGTTAGCGGTGTCCTTAGCCCATTTATGACGTTTCTGTAACTCGTGTAAATATTCAATATGCCAACGAGCCCAGAAATGTTGTTTCATCTTGGTAATATGTTCCCAAAATGATAATCTATTGGTGGGTGTATCAGTGTAATCTTGTTCCGGCAAGTTTCGAATAGGTTCACCGATTAGAATATGTGCAGGTGTAAGGACATTAAGGTCATTTGGATCAGAGGACATCTGTGTGAGAGGTCTTGAATTTAAAATACCTTCAACCTCAGTGGTGAAGGTGGTGAATACTTCATATGTGAAAAGTGATTCACCTACTACCCGTTTGAGATGATGTTTAAATAATTTTACTGTGGATTCCCACAGTCCCCCTTGATGAGGTGATAATGGTGGAATAAAATTCCATGATATTCTTGGTATATGTGACGCTGCAAAGTTATTTACCAGATGTTGATGCTCATCAGAATTTAGTAAATTATATAATTCTTTTAATTGATTTTTCGCACCGATAAAATTGGTACCGTTATCTGAATAAATTTTAACAGGGGTACCGCGTCTTGCAATGAATCGCCGCAACGCTCCTAAAAAACCTTCAGTTGTTAGGTCACTAACTACTTCTAAGTGTACTGCCTTTACGGACATACACACAAAGACACATACATATATTTTTATTTTAGTGGTATTACGGAATTTTTTCTCTTTTATGAAAAATGGACCGCAATAGTCAATACCGACATTTTTAAATACATTTCGAGCATTGACTCGATCTTCTGGCAGGTCAGCCATTTTGAATTTTTCTGCTTCAGCTATAAAGCGGAAACAAGTCATGCACTTGCGTATGACTTGGCGTACTTGATTTCTTCCATCAAGTACCCAAAAACGTTGACGCATGGCATTTAAGGTAGTTTGTATACCTGAGTGTAATTGTCTAAAATGAATGTCTTTTATAATTAAGTCAGTGAAATAATTTTTAGACGGTAATAAAATAGGATGTTTTTGATTATAGGAAATTTTAGCTCGTTTTAAACGCCCACCTACGCGTAGTAGGCCTTTCTCGTCGAGAAATGGACATAGATTATTAAATCGTGTAGTTTTACTTTGAATTTGCGAGCTAAAAATTTTAATTTCCGTCTCAAAATATACACCTTGAATCCAGATTAAAAGCTCATGCTCAGCTTGAGCAATCTCTTGACTTGATAAAAATTTATTTTGAAGTATTTCAGATGATTTGTCATCTGTTTTAGAACAGCGTATTTTTAAGGCGAAGATAAACCTTCGTACATACGCATATGTTCTTAATAATTTTTGATAAGTCGAGCAATTTTTTATTAAGGTATTGATTATGGAAAAATGTTGCTCAGAAATAATTAAGCAAACATTTTTCTTGTATTCTAAATTAGTTTTATCGAGAATTTCAATGGGCTCAGGCCATTGGGCTTCAACTTCTTGAAGCCAAGAAGGACCAAAACTCCATTGTTTGTTGGCGACTAATGCTTGAGGCAGCTGACCTCGTGATAGAGCGTCAGCTGGATTGTCCTCAGATTTTACGTGTCGCCAACAAGCTTTTTCAGACAATTCTTGAATATTAGCTACTCGATTGGCAACGTAAACATTTAATAGGTTAGGCGGAGTTTTCAACCAATGTAAAACAACAGTAGAGTCACACCAAAAAATTATTTTTGACGGTACAAAATTGAAAGAGCTTGAAGCTTCTTTATATAGTTGAGTCAATACTTGAGCTCCACAAAGCTCAAGGCGAGGTATGGTTATTTGTTTTATAGGAGCGACTCTAGATTTGGCGCATAACAATCTACAATGTATAGACTGGTCTGTTAAAGTCGTTCTTATAAAAAGGCATGCACCATAACCTATGTTACTGGCATCGCAAAAACCATGTACTTGAACGTCACAACCAATGTCGGTTAAAATATGACGATCAAAGGAAATGTTATTTAGATATTTTAATTCGTCAACAAAAATTTGCCAAGACGTATATATATGAATGGGGACGGATTCATCCCAATCAACCTTAGCCTGCCATATTTCTTGCATAATCTTTTTTGCGTGCAAGACGACTGGCCCGACTAGTCCCAAGGGATCATATATTCTTGCAATTTCGGACAGAATATTTCTTTTAGTAATTTTTTCTGGCATTACAATAGATTTTACTGAGTATTTAATTATATCAAATTTTGCTTCCCATGAAATACCAAGAGTTTTTAAGGTACAATTTTTATCGAGTAAAAAATTAGAATTAACATTGACATTAGATAAATCTGCTATTAATTTTGGTTCATTAGAAGCCCACTGGCGTATATTGAATTGACCACGTTTTAATAATTTAACAATTTCATCACGAAGCTGACGCGTTTCTGATATATTACTTGCACCTGTCAAAAGATCGTCAACATACAAGTCGTTTTTTAGAATATGCGCAGCACGTGGAAAATGATTTGCTTCATCATCAGCTAATTGATGAATGGTACGGATAGCCAAAAATGGAGACGAGGTTACACCAAAAGTTACTGTATTTAATTCAAAAGTTTTAATTTGATCGCCCACACGCCAAAGTATTCTTTGGTATGCTCGATCGTCTTTATGTAATAGAATTTGACGATACATTTTTTCAATGTCAGCTGTAAGGACATATTTATGGGAGCGAAATTTGAGCAATTGAGTAAAGATGGTATTTTGAATAGTAGGACCTGTCATTAAAATATCATTAAGTGATTTATTGTTATTTGATTTAGCAGATGCGTCAAAGACTACTCGAACTTTAGTAGTCGAGCTGGATTTTTTAATCACAGCATGATGCGGTAGATAATATTTATGCTCAGAATCATCTGAGACAGGTGACATGTGACCAAGATCAAGATATTCTTGCATTACTTTGTAATATTCGGATTTTAATTCTGGTTTAGATAAAAATTTATTTTCTAATGCATGGAAGCGCCGATAGGCTGCTGCTCTAGAGTCACCAAGCGTACGATCGCCTTTGATAAATGGTAACCTAGCAATATATCGACCATTAGGGTCACGTTTGATATTATTAATAAAATGGCTTTCGCATAAAACATCGTGTTTTGCTTTTGGTTTTTCAAAACTGATCTCTTCTAACCTCCAAAAGTCTGTCATTTGTTTTTCAAGACGAGTTAAGTTACAAGATAAAGGAAAGGGTCGGTCAGGCACCGTGGTAGTACCTGCTACGGTCCATCCGAGAAGAGTTTTTTGAAAACATACTTGAAAAGACTCGTCTGATAATGGTATTTGACCAACTGACATTAATGATAAGGTTGGTTCTGCCCCTATCAACATATCAATAGGCTGTGGCATATAAAATTTTGGGTCGGCTAATTTAATATTTTTAGGGATTTCTAGATTTTCATCCTGAAATAATTCAGGAGGTGTTAACCCTGTAATTTCAGGTATCGTAAAAAATGTCAATGTTTGTGAATAATTATAAAAATGAGCATAGAAAGTTAGTTCTAAGCTATTTTTTGTAAAAGTAGTAGTGGCATTGATGCCATTAATAGGAATGGAACATTTTTTCATTACCAAATTCAGCTGAGATGCTAGTCTTTGAGTAATGAAGTTGGCTGTTGAGCAGGTGTCTAAAAGAGTTCGACAATTTATATAGTTTCCCGTCTTGTCTTTGACTTTCACTAAAGCACTTGGTAGCAGAGGAACAGCTGTCTTTAGTGATCGAGTCAATAGACAGACATCCTGCTCAACGGGAGTTTCTAAGGCTAGTCACTCCGTCTTTTTTTCTTTGATTTTTGACCCAGTCTCTTTTTTTGAGGAGTCAGGTACTTTTTCATGCAAGAATATATTGTGTTTTTTATTACATATTCTGCAATTCTTTAAAAAACAATCTCCTCTGTGACATCGGAGACAAACTTCGCATAAATTGGCCTTTTTTACGATTTCGCGTCTTTCAGGAATAGACATCTTTTTAAAAATCTCGCATTTATAAAGAAGATGCTGCTGGTCATTACAAAGAATGCAATTACTTGGGTTATTGCTTGCAAGTGTTGAGTGTGAAGCGTTATTATTTGAGGTATTGATTGCAAGTGTCGAGTGTGAAAGGTTATTATTATTATTCGGTTTTTTCACAAATTTGTTATTGAAACGTTTCCTTTTATGTGGGGGTTGTGTATTTTTTGTTGTATCAATAACCTCAATTTCCTTTCTTTTAAATTGTGACAAACAAATTGCTTCGTTTGTCAAAAAATTAATAAAGGACTCAAGACTTGGAAAAGAGTCTCTTTCGAGAGTATTAATCCATTTTTTAGTTGTGGATCTATGTAGTTTACTCTCTAATATAACGACAAGCATTTCCTGCCCGACCTCTACACTTAAAGTTTCAAGGCAAGTGATGTGAAGTCTCAATTGATCGACAAGGGAATTTAAACCTTCCGCAGATTCTCGCTCTTGAGTCGGTAAATTGAGTATGGAGGATAAATGACGCGAAATTATTATTCTTTTAACTTCAAAGGCTTGTTCTAGAGTGGCCCAGGCCTTTTCGTAACTTGAATCGGCGATGGGGTAATTAGCGATTTTCTTTTTGGCCTCACCGACTATGGCCTCGTCGAGGAGACGAAATTTATCAATGTTGTCAAGTTCGGTATGGGCCTTAATTAAAGCTTGAAATGAATTTTTAAATGACAACCAATTTTCATAATTTCCGTTAAAAGTCGGAACCACTGTTTGTGGAAGTTTTAATTTTCTTTTGGGTTGAATGGGTTCGGCTGGAGGAGGCGTTGGGGCGACCGGTTGCATGATTTTTTCTACTTTAGACGCTAATAAAAAATATCTATCTAAAAGATCTTCGAATTCGTTTTCATGATTGTTATCCGGTTCGGCTACAATCAATTCATTGTGTAACGATTCAAATTCTTTATATAATTCTGTGATTCGATTCATACGCAAACGCATATTTGTTTGGTCGACTGAATCGGTATCTATCAAATTCCGGAGCATCGTTATCTGGGCTTTGAGCGTCGTCCTTTTTTGGACTATGGTCCTTGTGGAAACCATGATTATTTTTTAATTAAACAACAAGACAATTAGCAATCGATAAATCAATGTACTCACTAAGCTTGATCGCTTAAATTTTAATTTTTAATTATTGTTAATAAATCTTTCAGCAAATAAAATATATAAACGTGTCTAAATGTGTTTAATTGGATTTTAAAAAATATTAAATTCAATATTTTCTAATAAAATATAATTGTAATGAGATTAATTTTAGAATTTGTAAAATTTGATTTTAAATCCTTTATTCGAATTTAATTAATTTTATTAATAAAGGAATAATTTTATTCCTTCAAATTTATTTATATATTTCACCATTAATTTAAAAACTTGCTATTTTAATTGATATATTGTAATCTCAAATTTGATAAAAAATTAATTATTATAAATAATTAATTAATTGATTGAATATTTAATTTAGTAAATTTTATAAATTTATTAAGGCTGATTGCATTGAAGTTCGACGCTCAACTGTCAATTGTTTGGTTTATCGATTAATTTTAAGTCAATCGTGATTTGTTGGTATGTTTACTTAAATGTTTAAATAATTAACTATACAATTCGTCAATTGTATTTTTAATTATTAATGGTATTTTGCAATTACGTAATTGTCTTTGTGTGGTTTTATTATTTATAAAATTATTCAATTAATTGTTTGATATTAAATTTAATTTATTTAATTTATTATTCAATCAATTGATTGAATGGTTTATTCAATGGCTTGAATAATATTTATTTTATTTATATAGCGCTTGGTTAATTGTTTAAGTTTATAAATTATTGCTAATTTATGATTTTATTTATTACTTTATTATTTAAACTATTAATTGAATAATTTTGATTATTGTTATTAATAACAATGGTAATTTATTGTGACTGCAATTATCAGAGATAATTTTCGGTCTATAATCATAAAAATGATTATGGTATTTAGTTGTATTATTTAAATTTTAATCATCTCAAACGGATATGTATAATAATTAAATGATTTAAATTTTATGGTATTGCACAATTATTTTAATCAGTAAAAAACAATTCAGTGACTTGCCGTTTGATGAGTCCTTGGACCTGGATGGTTGCAGTTTGGCGTCAGCACGTGGTTGAGTTTTTACTCGGCTTGTGTTGGGCGCGTTTGTTGCTCGTGTATATGTATATACGTATATGTATATATATTTGAATATAATTGTTCAATTAGTTTCTGTTGAACTATATATTATTATATAATTCTATACAAATATTAGAATTATTGTTAATTTTATTTTACACAAACACCGCACTATCACTTTGTAATAAGTTTATAATGAATACATTATATTTTTTAATTGTTAGTTTAATTATTATTTTTGCAAGAATGTAATGCTGTCACTTTATATTTAATTAATTTATATTATTTGAATATAATTTTTCAAATTGTTTATAGTATAATAAAATAGATACTTGTATGTGTATTTATATTATACGTGTGTAAGTTACACAAATGTACGCACTTGTCACTTGGTTAAATTAAATTAATTCACTTAATTTGTATATTTATTTATTGTTTTTTGATAAAATATAACTATTTTATTTAATTTATTGAATCTAAATGTCCTTGGTTTCGGCACCAAAAAATGTTGGATATATTGCCCGTTAAGGGATTTATATCTGGTAATGAAGTATAGGATACGTAATTTAAATAATTAACACAATAATAATTTTTATATTTTTTATCGTTTAATTTTAATTTTCATTATTTAAAAATTATTATTTAAATTTATATTATTATTTAATTTATTTATTAAATCAGTTTAAATTTATTTATTAACTTGTGAATTTATTTAAGTTGATTTTTTGTAAGAGCAAGTGACAAGAGAGAGTTCCGTAGGCTACGGGATTGCGAATGCAACTGATGCTAGAAAAAAGGTCCAGGACGCTAACCAGCTTCTGGGCCTTAGTAATGAAAAATCTGGAAAATTCTAGAAGGCCAAACGACGCTTGTATAACCAAGCGTCGCTTGGACCCGACAAAACTTCCAAAATGTTTTTACACATATTTGATGGTATTCCTCGAAAGACTGGGTGGTCTTCGAGGTCAGCGGCCTAATCCTCATGGTCCTCAAACTGCAACATTTTTCTAATGGCAAACGTTGTCAGTTTGAGGGATTAGTCGGCATCGACTCGTGCCGTCAGAGGATTAGACACGCTAGCTCAATGTGTTGTACGTTTTACTTTTTATTTTATTTTACATTTTCAAACTTATTTTTTCTCAAATAAATTTTATCTTTTTCCTTCTCTCTCTCTTCTCACTTACCTCTCTTTCCGACGGAACACTTGAAAAGTTTACGAGTGAGGAGTGCAAATGAGTTTTAATTTAGATGAATAATAGTTTAATCAAGAGTATTATATTTGTAAAAGTGATTTATTTTTTTGAACTGTAACTTATCGGTGATAGTTTGTACAATTGACCATTTTTTGTGCTTCAAAAAATAAATTTACTAATTTCAAAACAATAAAATCATTGAAATGGGGTCTAGTAAATTAAAAAATAAAAGTCGATCCAGAAGAAGAACTGCCATTACAAAGTAAGTATAGAAATTGTTTATTTATCTTTTTTTATAATTTAAACTCATTGTATATGTTCATAAAAAAAAAGAAAACGCGGGGCAAAATGGAACACCCAAAAACATATCTTGACTTAAAATGTTTTTAATTTTTTTTTATTTTTGTGTTACTTTTGGATTAAAAAAGCCAGAAGAACGGTGATAAAATAAAAAAAAAATTTTTTAGAAAATTTAGAAAACTATTTTTTTAAGAAAAACAAAAATTATATTTCATATATATTTTTCTTTTTTTGTAAAGGAGGCAGGTTAAAAAAAATTATTAATGAATATTGAATATTTTTTCCATGAGTGTTCCATTTTGCTATGATTCGTTTTATATAAAACAAAATTTTTTAGGTATATAAAGCTGGCACAGGCATAATGGCACAACCAAATCAGACCTTACTAGTAATTATGAGCTGATTATGAGCTATTTTTGAGTGCAAACCGCGTTTTTTGAGCTTTTTTTTTTTTTTTTTATTAAAAGTTATGCTAGCTTCCAGAAACAGCTAGCACAACTTTTTTATTTATTATGCGATATCGATCGAGTGGGGCCCTAAATTATGAGCTTTTTATGAGCTAATTAGGTATGCAATTAGAAATTTTTTTTTTTTATTTTTATTTTTTTTTTATTAATAATTATGCTAGCTTATAACGTAAGCTAGCACAACTTCTTTATTTATTATTCAACACCAACCAAGTAAGGCTCTAAATTAAAAGCTATATTTACGAGCTAATTGTGTCTACAAAAAAGTTTTTTTTATAACAATTTTTTTTTTTTATTAACAATTATGCTAGCTTTTAACGTAAGCTAGCATAACTTTTTTTATTTATTATGCGATATCGATCGAGTGAGGCCCTAAATTATGAGCTTTTTACGAGCTAATTATGAGCGTAAAAGACAAAATTTATTTATAATATTTTTTTGTTTTTTTACACACAAAATGAGAACATAAATAGCTTTTAATTTCGAGCCTCACTTGATCAGAATTACATGATTAATAAAAAAGTTATGCTAGCATACGTTAAAAGCTAGCATAATTGTTAATAAAAAAAAAAATTATTATAAATAAATTTTTTTTTTACACACATAATTAGCTCGTAAATAGCTTCTAATTTAGGGCCTTACTCGATTGGTATCCAATGATAAATAAAAAAGTCGTGCTAGCTTACGTTGAAAGCTAGCATAATTATTAATAAAAAAAAAAAAATTATTATAAATAAATTTTTTTTTTACACACATAATTAGCTCGTAAATAGCTTTTAATTTAGGGCCTCACTTGATTGGTATCCAATGATAAATAAAAAAGTTGTGCTAGCTTACGTTGAAAGCTAGCATAATTATTAATAAAAAAAAAAAAATTATTATAAAAAAAATTTTTTTTTTACACACATAATTAGCACATAAATAGCTTGTAATTTTAAGCGTCACTCGATCAGGATCACATGATAAATAAAGAAGTTGTGCCAGCTTACGTTAAACTTTTAATAAAAAAAAAAAATAAAAATAAAAAAAAAATTTTTCTCCGTGTACCAAATTAGCTCATAAAAAGCTCATAATTTAGGGCCCACTCGATCGATATCGCATAATAAATAAAAAAGTTGTGCTAGCTGTTTCTGAAAGCTAGCATAACTTTTAATAAAAAAAAAAAAAAAAACTCAAAAATCGCGGTTTGCACTCAAAAATAGCTCATAATCAGCTCATAATTACTGATAAGGTCTGATTTGGTTGTGCCATTATGCCTGTGCCAGCTATATGTACCTAAATTTTTTCTTTTTCCTTTTTTTTGACATTTGTCTGTTTTCTTCAATTTTCACCATGTATATTTTCAGTCTAAAATCCAATCGACGCTTATCATTATTAAATGAAAATGTTGCCATAGAAAGTCAAGCTAATCCGCAAAATTCTTTTGAACTTCAATCTGATGAAAATTATGAAAAGACCTTGAATACTGATGATGGTAAGTGATGTATACTGACTATTCATATTTAGTAGCTCATTAAATGTGATAAACTATTTTGTGTATAATTATTTTTATTAATTAAGTTATTTATTTTTAGAATCAATTTTCTGTAAAAACAATTCAGCTGTATTGAATATAGAAGGAAATTCTTCGAGTTCAAATGAAAGCCGCTCGTACATTACAAATACGGTCAATAATAACAAAATTGCTGTCTCCCCTCAACTCTCAGATGGTTATATATCTGGGTCAAGTGATTCAACACATGAAGAATCTATCAACGACGTTCAGCTTGATTGTAACAATATTATTAACCTCAATCACCTTCTGAGTGAGCTTCGCAAATATTTCAATCCTCATAGTAATTGCAATAAAGGAATGAATGATATATACATAGCTGGTTCACATATACAAGGAATGAGGACTCATCTTATGTTTAGATGCCGAGCATGCAAATGTCCAGCAGTGAAAATTTGGTCATGCCCTGACAAACCAAATATTGGCTTAGGACTGAATTTAGGAGCAGTAGCAGGGACATTAACTTCTGGTCTGGGCTATGCTACACTCAAAGAAATGACGGCATCTCTAAATATCAATTGTATGACAGAGAAAACATATATTAGTTATCGAACCCAACTCAGTGAAATTATTAAAAAAATGGCAAAATGTGAATTTGCAAAAGCTGCTCATGAAGAATTCCGGCTAGCCAAAGAAGCTGGAGAACTTACCCCAGATGGAAAAATGGCAGAAATAACTGTAATAATTGATGCCACCTGGAGTAAACGCAGTTATAGAAATGGAAATTATAATCTTAATTATAACTTCTTGTGCAGGGATCATTGTCGGTGCACGCACAGGTAAAATAATATTTTGTGAGGTTGACAATAAAAGCTGTGGCTCTTGCAATTATGCTGAGAAACACAACAGAGAACCAAAACCTCATGACTGTAGGAAAAATTACGTTGGAGCTTCAACCGGTATGGAAACAGATATTTTGAGAAGAGGTTTTGCATCAAGTATGAACGACTTCAATTTGATATACTCCACTATAATTGCTGACGGTGACAGTAGTTGCGTTACTACTATTCAGAATGATGATCCTTACAAAATATACAATATTGAAATGCAGAAAATTGAATGCAGAAATCATTTGCATCGGAATTTGTCGCGCAAAATGAGTGATATATCGAAGAAAAAATTAGAACAATTACGTCCTAAAAAAGTTATGGAATTTCGAAAATATGTTGATCAATGTGGTTATCGGATGAGAAAGTTTGTGGAAAATGCTGTTTCACAACGTAACGAAGAGGACGTGTGTTTTGAAGAAAAAATTGATAATCTTACAAATGATATTTTGAGTATGACACATCATTTTTTCGGTCCTCATACGTATTGCCCGCCAAACAAGGAAGAATGCAGAGCGTTCCCATTTAATTACTTGAATGTGCTACAAGAAAATCACTGGCTAGAATACATAGTAGAAGCAGTTGAATATTTATCAAGGCACGCTGATAGTCTTCTTGAAAACGAAACAAATAACCTAGCTGAAGGAGTTAATTCTAATATAAATAAGCCTAATGCTAGTAAGCGCTTCAAATTCACTGATAGCATTTCTTATGAGCTTCGAGTTTTATGTGGAAGTGTTCAATTCAACTCTCAGGATGTTGTTTCCAAGATAATAAAATATAGTAATCAGATTGTTCCTTCTATTGTGAGTAACATGGAAAAAAGCAGGCAAATAAAGGTCGATGGTGTTCGCATCAGTCGACAAAAAAATGGACCTACTCAGCGTGTATGGGCCAATACTGATGAAGATTATGGAAAATCAGTTCGACCACCGGCCATGTCCAAAGCGAAGTATGACTTTTTATATAAACGCCATTGGAACTTATTAAACTCCAATCAGCAAAACTGGGTTAACATCAAAAAAAATACACGTGGTCAGGCAAAATGCCCATCGTGGCGTGAGTTGCGGAAAAAAATTTTAACAGCGTCAAGGTTTGGTGAGATATGCTGTGCTATGAATGCCAATAATGTCGGGAGCTTAAGAAATAAAGTTTGGAAATTCATAAAACCTCATTCTAGCAATAATAAATACACACGACTTGGGATAATTTCAGAACCAAAAGCAATAGAAAAGTTGGTGGAGGAAACAGGCTGTGTTGTTGAAAGATGCGGACTCTTTATCGATTCCATGTATTCTCAACTAGGAGCTTCGCCTGATGGTGTACTAGATGATGGTGAAAGCATTATTGAGGTTAAAACTCTTACTAAATATATCGACAGAGACCCTGTGAACGCAATCGAAATCAATTCGCCATACAGAAGATTTTTTGCCTCTGACGATCTCACAGAAATGAATGTTAAACATGAATTTTATTATCAAGTTCAAGGCCAACTGCACATAACACGTCGTAAATATTGCATTTTCACCGTTTATACAGATAAGGGAATACATTTTATAGAGGTTGAACGGGACGACGTTTTTTGGGAAACTGAAATGAAAGAACAATTACTTACATTCTATGAAGATTGGTTACTTCCTGAACTGATTGATCCCAGAGCAAAACGAGCAGATGATATTCGTGTACCTGATTACATGCAAAAATTTATTCAAGCTCAAACTACTACTACCACTGCACAGAAAAAGCGCAAAAAAAATGATCCAAACCAAAGACCGTGGAAAATATTCCGAAACAATTGTAACAGCTCAGTACATACATTGGATATAAATACAACTAACGATTCTCTACCAGTAACTGCAATGGTTGATTTACCGTTCAATCAAAGCGACGATGATATCATTGAAGAAATAGTAGCAACTATCGACGAAAAAGCAGTCATAAATAATTTGTTGCCAAGAGACAGTTTGCTCAATGATGATTCAATTCAACTCTTCATGAATATATTAGCATCGACAGTAACGGACATTATTCCGGCGAGGGTATTACACTTGAGCCACCCTCATTTGATACGACCATCGTCAACATATGAAGACTTTGCAATAATTGGTGGTGGGAGCACTGAACATTGGTGTTTTATTTATGAAATTGGTGGATTTATAAAAGTATATGACAGTGGTTCACGCACAGAATACAGTCAGTTTTCAGACGACGAAAAGCTTTTTATAAAAAAACGGTATCCTTTCGTAGAAGAAAGGCACATTGAATTTAAAAAAATGAAGACTACACAACCCGATAAATATAGCTGTGGTGTTTATGCAGCTGCTTTTGCAACCTGCAAAGCTATTGGGGATGATCCAGAAACTATTTCATATTCCATGAATGTTATTGAGATGCGTAAACATATGATACATATAATTCAAAGCAAACAACTTGATCCGTTTCCAATCAACTCATAAATATTTTCATATTATTTTATAAAAATATAAATAAAATTATTTGATATAATTTTTGTAATTTTCTAAATTTATTCTTTCTTATTATCTCATCATTATTTTATTTTTTGATTTTTTTTAACATATCAAATAATTTTTTAATTAAAAACAGTGATTGATACGAGTAGTTAAGGTCATAATGAACACGATAAAATTCAATAGCTTTTTATATTATAAAAAATAAAAATTTAATATAGGCTTTTATGAAGATACAAAAAAAAATTAAAATCAATGACTTATTGAGAAGATTACTGTTAAAAGACAAATTGAAAAAAAATATATGCAGCACGATATGCATTGACTTGTTTTTATAGCAAATAATAGTTGACAAAAATTCTACTAAAAAAATAGACACCTCATTATTTACATTTCACTATAAAATTAATAATCATATTATTAAAATTAAATAAATTAAACAAAATTTGATAGTTTTTAATATTTATTTTCTATCTGTGTGTGATTAAATTTTTTCTTTATTTGTGTAGGTGTAAAAAAAAAAAAATATCAAAAGTTTTGCATCTTCACTTTTCTGCAGATATACAAACACCGTATACCTCAGAAAAAAAAATACTAATTTTTGTCAAATATTATCGCTAGTGATGCCGCGATAGACGAGAGAACTCGAGACGAGACGAGAGAGAGGTAACGAGAGACGAGACGAGACGAGACAGCGATGTCGATATGCGAGAGAAAAGTCGAGAGATGAAAAATAATTTAGTTCTTGTTTTTATTTTTTTGAATTTTTTATATTTTCAATCTACTTACAATACGTTTCTGATCCATTTTATAATACTTGTTTTGAATAAGATTTTTTTTTGGTTTCAGTGATTATAATATATTTTTTCTCACTTTCATAATTTTGTTTAATCTATTATAATGAACATTTGATTTTTTTCATCAATGTTGATTATAATAATATTATTTATATATTGCTTCTTGTTTTTATGTATAGTACATGGTATATTTAACATATATTTATTCTCCATATTATATTTGTTCTTCTCAGAAAAATTACCGGAATAACCAAATAATCTAGGCATGAATATATTGTATTAAAAAATAAAAAAAATATTTATAAAAAAATCAAAGTACTGAATATACTATTTATATTGTGAATGAAACTACTAAAAAATAAATTGTTGACCGAGAGAAGTCGAGACGAGACGAGAATATTCAAGACGAGAGACAAATTTTCGAAAAAAAAAATATTAAACTTTATTTTTTAATTCATTAAGTAATTGTAATTAAAAATAATTTGTTTAAAAGAAAATATGGCATTTTTGATTCTTTATATGAAGGTATTTTTTTTAGGGAATTTTAATTTCCTATTGTTTTCGCTTTTCAGCTGGACCCCCCTCAACCATGGTAGACCCCCCCCCCCCCCGAAAATATTCTAAGTCCCTTAATTAATTTAAATACGATAAATTTGGTAAATATAAAGAAAAATCACTGAATATAAAAGAAAATACCATAAAAATGGGAAAATATCAGTGTATATAAAGGAAAATACAGAAAAATATATGAAAATATCGAGAAAAACCACCGAATATAAAGAAAAATACGATAAATATGAGAAATTTTAAAAGGAAAATCACTGAATATAAAGAAAAACACGATAAATATGGGAAAATATCACGTAAATATGAAGGAAAATATACGAAAATTTCATAGGAAGATTACTAAATATAAAGTACAATACGATATAAATGAAAAATTTAAAGGAAAAATCACTGAATATAAAGAAAAACACGATAAATATGGGAACATATAAATTATTTATGAGAAATTTTAAAAAAAAAATTATTGAATATAAAGATGAATACGATAAAAATGGGAAAATATCTAGTAACATAAAGAAAAACACGATAAATATGGGAACATATAAATTACTTCCCCCCCCCCCTGTCCCTCCCCACTCTCCTCCTACCCCTTCACCCTCCCTTCCCTGAAATTATTTATTTAAAAAAAAAAAAGAATAAAAGATGACCAAAATAAAAAATATATATTTCAGATTGAATTAAATATGTAGAATGAAGAGGCAGAAAGTTTTGAGGGAAAAAAGGGTGACGTGATACGCTGAAAGAATTGAAAATAAATGAATATAAAAAGATTAAAAACTTAACAACGACTTTGACAACGACAAAAACACTAAATTCTAATTCAACAGAGAGAAAAAAGTAAAGTGAAAGAAATAAAATATAATATGGAAATTTATAAATAGATTCTAAACATCCACAGAGTAAAATCATGGTACAACAAAATAAATAAAAACAAAGAATTTAAAAAGGTAGAAGAAAGCGATTCCGGAAATGAAGATGACCCATTAAAACGAACAAGCAAAATGAACGAAAATTAAATAAACTTTACGCATTATAACAATAAAAAATAAATATTTCTATTCACGAATCATTTTTATTCATTACCTCAATTTTTAATAGACTAAAAAATGAAATTAAAATTCCCCCCGAAGGGAAGGCACAGTTGCTTCAGCAACTGTAATATTGATTTTTTCTTTTTTAAAACCATTTTGAAATTTTCCTAAATTTAACGCAACAACGTTGCGTTTCATGGATATTCGAGCACTCGTGCCTTTATTGCACCCAGGCACTCAATTATGAAAATAACAATAAATAAAAATATTCAAAAAATTATATTGTTATTTTAATTTGAGGAGGAATAATCGCGATAATATTTGACAAAAATTAGTATTTTTTTTTTGAGGTATACGGTCTTTGTATATCTGCAGAAAAGTGAAGATGCAAAACTTTTAATATTTTTTTTTTTTTTACACCTACACAAATAAAGAAAAAATTTGATCACACACAGATAGAAAATAAATATTAAAAACTATCAAATTTTGTTTAATTTATTTAATTTTAATAATATGATTATTAATTTTATAGTGAAATGTAAATAATGAGGTGTCTATTTTTTTAGTAGAATTTTTGTCAACTATTATTTGTTATAAAAACAAGTCAATATGCATATCGTGCTGCATATATTTTTTTTAAATTTGTCTTTTAACAGTAATCTCTTCAATGAGTCATTGATTTTCATTTTTTTTGTATCTTCATAAAAGCCTATATTAAATTTTTATTTTCCTAAATTAAACGTGAACAACGTTGCGTTTCATGGATCTTCGAGCGCTCGTGCCTTTATTGCATCCAGGCACTCAATTTACATAAGAAAATTATAAGAATGTTTCATCAAGATAAAATTCAATAGCTTTTTTTATTTATTCAATATTGAAAAAAAATTATTTATATTTATCCACAAATGAAGTAGTTACTGACCGACTGTACAAGTTTATAAGAAGAAACACAAGCATTCCAGTAATTACTTCGTGGTCAGTTACCCCTACCGTTACCTTACAAGTAATTAAAAATTGATTATAAGAAATAAAAAATTAATATAGGAAAATATATTCAAAGATTTTTTATTGAAGCTGTAATGGTACATTTATTTTATTATATTCTCTTTTTATCAACATTCTTCGTCACTTGAGAAGTCATATACACTACTACTCTTTTTCTTTGGGGTAGAAGCAACAAATTTCGTGCTTGCGTTACAGCTCTTTTTATGCATGGAATACGCATTTCTGAGCGTAAATGCTCTGTTACAGATTTTGCAATTATAATTCAACTTGCATGTATGAGCATGGCTTAATATATGACGTTGCAAGTTAGAATTCTTTTTAAAATCACGATGACAATTCGAGCACACACTATTTTTTTTCCTTTCAGTAGATTTTGTACTTTTTGTTTCGCATGTTTTTTCATGGATGACATGCGCGTTCCTCTGCCCAAAACTTTTTTTACAAACCTTGCAATCATAAGTCTTTGCATGTATTATCATGCGATATTGTGTGACGTTGCAAGTTGTATTTTTTCTTAAAATTCCGGAAGCAATTCTTACACGTGTGTATTTTTTCCCATTTGAAAGATGGCATTGTTGTTGATGTATCGTCTTCCAAAAAAAAAAAAAAAAAAAAAAAAAAAATATTCGGGATAAGTAGAAATATAAAATAAAAAATTTTGAAGCCAAGTGCTGACCATCTACACAGTAGAAAAAAATGTAAAATTTAACGTTTTTTGGATGTTAAAGTAGGTCTACACTTTTTTAAATGTTCATTTAAACCCTTTTTTAAGTGTAGAAAATTAACATTTGGAAAAATTTTAAACAATTTCTATTTTTCTAAATGTCAAAATAAACATTAAAAAAAAGTGTAGATTGATTTTGACATCCAAAAAAAATGTAGATTGTCTGGAAGATATTTTTTTTTATATCAAGAAAATTATGTTTTGAATTCTTTATTCCAATTTTCTTTTAATTATAAAATTACAAAAAATCAGAAAAACTACAAATAATAATATTAGTGATCACAAAATAAATTTATGTTTTGTAATTTATTAAATTGTATTATTTTTTTTGTAACACACAGTTTTATTTGTAGTCGTTTACTAGAAGCGAGGAAATAATTAAGGCAACTGGCGAGACCTAGTGATCGCCTCTCAATTAATTTTTAACAAATGGCAAATTTACATTTTTTTACATTTTTTTTTACTGTGTAGTGACCAAATTATGACAGCTTTGCGCTTCAAATTTGAGTCCCACGATAAAAATTTTATTTTTAATTAAATAAATATGTGATCTCATTTTAGTAATGGCCGACAAACTAGTTTGCCAAGAAAATAATAATTAAAATTATTTAGAATTATCACATTACTTGATGACATAATTTCCGATACGTGTGCAATAACTTGTAAGCAATTTATTAGGCTGCTTTTTTTTCAAGTTTATTCAATCGAGAAAAAAATTGTTATCGTAGGACAACAACTCGAGGTACAAAGCTGCCATTATATTGTCACTAAATGTTAAGGGCCTCTACTTAATACACTTCATTTATTATTATTAACTTACCTCCTGAATTTTCACTCTCACTTTCTGTGTCACTCAGGAGATCAACAATTTCTATTTTATTTTTATATTCATCATGAACATTATTAAGCACTGCGGTAATATCGTTATAATATTTCGACTCTTCGCGAGGGTGTTTATCAGGATGATATTTAATTATTAATTGACGAAAGACTTTCGAAAGATTTTCTTCTCTTTCATACTTGAATGCTTCACGAAACTTATTTTCCCAGAATGCTTCATCGAAAATATTTTTTTCACTGGACATGTTTTTCCGTCTACACTTGATCAGGGAGCAGCAAAGAATGAGCACTTTGTTGCAGGACATGAAACACACGGCCAATAAACTTTTTCAAATTAGTAGCAAAGGAGTTTATGACTTTGCAATTTTCGAAGAAAAAATACGACAATGATGACAAATGGTCCAGCAGGGGGCTATTGACGACTTGGTAGAAACAGACCCATGAAAATATGCCGCCGTAGACTGTATAATCCAAAATTTTACAATAAAGAGACAAAACTTATGCCCCCCTGGCCATTTATAAGAAAAGTATAAAACAAATACGAAAAAACGTTTAATTTTTTCATGAGAAAATCAGGAAATTGATGCGTAAACATTTTTGAGTTTTAAAAACAAGCTATACGTAAAATATTATACATATAAAATATAAAATATTTACATATATACATACAAATATTAAAGTACAAAAAATTTTCCAAAATATTTTCGTTAAAATATATATGTAATTATTCTGATAACATTCTAATGTTTCTTGAATATTAGATCCACAATTTAATTTAATTTTTTATTATGATTATTTTTTATTCTCTATATAAAGTAGAATCAATTATCAATGCCCATCGTCTGCATACTATAAACTATAAAAAAAAATCAATTTATATATTTTATAGAAGGGGTGCATTCCTTTAATAAAAATTTTTTTTTCGTTTTGCAATTTCGCCCTGTAATACCGACTAAAAACTAGAAACAGAAACAACGACAAAAGTGATAAATTTCTCTAAGCAATAGGCTTTACAGTTTACGATAATGTGTGAGAAAATATATCATCATGTTCATTTAAAAATTGGTTGAATTTTAATTCTTGTGATTGATTTAACATGATCTTTTGATCAATATTATTATTATTATGGCTATTACACCCCTGGAGGTGATCTACATTTGAATTTTCCCCAAATACCTCATTACTATGATTATTATTTAGACTAATTTGGCAGCATTCAAAATGACCTACCGACTGCTGTATGTTTGGGGGAACACGATGACTATTAATTGTAATGCTGTCATCTTTGTAATTAATAACAACATTATTTTCTCGACACCAGTCATCACCCAATAATATGTCATGATTAAAGTTTGGTATAACTAAAATAGTACTTGTTATTTCTATCATATCTATTTTAAATTTTAAATAAATTTGTTTTTTAACAGGTGTTTTTTGTTTACTAATAGCCGTAATAACTTGGGTGTTTATTACAGGTAATTCTCCAATAATAACATTTTTAGCTAATTGATTATATACCTCTTCAGATATCGCGGTTACCTGACTACCAGTGTCCACCAACGCAGTATATTTGTTATCCCCAATTTTAATAGTTAATTTTGGGCCTTTCGTGTAATTATTTTTAGGTGAATTGTTTTCACTTAACACATCGTTTTTTATTTCATCGATAATGTCATAATGACTGTCTAAACCAGTGCTAGTTTCAACAGCATTTATTCGGACATTATTATTATTATTATTCTCTACACGCGGTGTATCAAGTTGTATAGCCGGGCTAGGGCCAATAGGTGGGGGCCTACTTGTATTCGGCATCCATGTGTTGGCGCTCTGATGCCCATTCCACATACCAGACGTATCCCCTCTCTTATCATTGCTACGCCAGTCGCTACGGCGATTCTTATTATTATTATTAATATGTGTACTCTGAAGGTTTTTATTTAAATTATCAACATCATTTTGTTGATTACAAATTAAACTCAATTGTTCCAATGCATTAATTATGTTTTCTGTATTGCCAAAATTAATAGTAGCTAGATTTAATTTGACATTATCCGGTAACTGATTAATAATGGATTGGTTACACTCCCATTCAGACATGGGTGGATCCAAGTACTTTGCTTCATTCTTTTGACTATAAAAGTATGCGTCTAAAGTCACGCTAGAATCAAATTTGTTATTTAACCATTTATTTTTAAACCGAGATTTCATTGCATCATTGTAAAATTTTGTCATGAAATCTATCTTAAATCTTTCAAAATTATTAAATGTATTTTGTTTATTCAGAAACCATAATTTTGCATTGCCTGTTAAAATATTTTCAGTTTCAAGTAAATAATCTCCCTGCCAAATTCTTTTATCTCTCAAATAACGTTCTGATGACTCGATAAACTTTCTTGGATTGTCATTATCATTGTGTTTTATTTTTTTCACGTCCGCGTGTACTGAACGACCAGACAAAAACTGAAAAGACTCGGCCAAGTCCGGGTTAGCTAAACGATAATTGTTCGCTTCTCGCTCACGCGCCTCAGCTAACCGCTTTGCCTCATCTCTCTCACCTCTAACACGATTAAGTGTGTGCTCACTCTGTACACGTGCTGTTTCAGCAGTTTCACGAGCTTGTTCAGCTCGTAGACGCGCTTGCTCAGATTGCGCACGCGCCTGTTCTGCTGATATTTTTTCTCGTTTCAACTCCTCTATCTGCCACTTTAAATTTTCTACCTCCTCGTCTTTAGCAGCCATTTTACCCCGCAAAATATTTATATTATTGCTACTTTTTCTCTTCTTACTACTATTAAAACTTGTATTATAACTTATTCTGGTTAAAATGTTAGAATTATTATTTATAGATGTGTTTAAATTTTGTTTTCTTTTTTTAATTTTTCTACTTGTGCTTGGCGTGCCCAAGAGGCTACGCTTGGTTGCCAAGCGCGTTCGGCCAGAAGGACCTTGACCCTCCAGTCTTTCTATTTAACTTATATTTTAAACATTCACACACAAATTCACACTTTTATCTACGCGTTTTCGTGCCACTTAGTTGGGAGCCATTTTGTAACCTGTGGTTTTAAAATTATTTGAATTTCTATTTTATATTTAAATTTTACCACCAAGTTACACACTAATATCAAATTTACACCTGAAATGAGGCCAGGTGAATAATAATTAACAAAACAAAAACAAGTTCAAATTTAACACCAGTATACTTTAATATTATTACTGATATATCACAGTTTCACACTCATACTTCCACACTAATCACACACATACAGATACCAGTTGATATTGTTGATGACGCTGATGGTGATTCCCCAAGTGACGCCGTATATGAGTTGGCTGATGTAATGCCAGGTTGATGATGCTACCAGGCTGCCTTCACGACTCCCAAAAGCCAATTGATTGTATTATTTGTTTATTGCTGTTGATCAATCAGCAATAAGTACCAGTTGGTGATATTGTTCTAGCTCTCAATATTATTGATTAACAATTTATTGATGTTTAATCATTAATATGTATGATGTTGTTCACCAATAGCTTCACCATGTGCACCAGGTGATATTGGAGAACTTTGAATTATATTAATTATTGATTTTTTATATTGAAACACTTTGCTTGTGTGTATTATTAACAATATGATTCTTACTTGAATAAGTACTATTTTGCACGTTATGAATATGATATTTGAAATTTTAATATCTTAATTTCAATATCAACTTGATTTCTCTTTGCTATTAACTTTTGCAAGTGGTTTGTGCCGAGGCCAGTGACCGAAGAGACGGAGCATTGGTGTTTCCGTAGATTCTCAATTTTACTCCGATGGCGCTCGTATAAGTTCGAGCGTCATCGGCTCCATGTGCGCAGCAAAAGACGCAGTAACACAAATTTGGGTTATGCCAACTCTATCTCGTTACAACGAAAAAAAATTTTTTATTAAAGGAATGCACCCAAGGCTTCTAATTCGTTTTTCATAAAAAATAAAGAAATATTTGTTACGTACCAAGTTGAAAAATTAAAATTAAACTATGAAATAACAAAAAAAGAAAGAATATGTAAAAACACAATTAAATAGGCAAATATTCATAGAATAATTAATACAAATCAACTTGGTATTTCACGTTAATATTGAAAAATCCTCTCATTTTGTTATTTCCTAATTATATTTTACCTGTCCCACGATAGTCAGCATTATCCAATTTATTTAAACATTTTTTAATAATAATTCAATAATTTCAACGGATGTAACATCTCGCGTTGCAGAGGTGACTTTGAAATTTGCTTACAAAAATCATTTAAAAATAAAAATATAATATTGTGTAAAAAATGTAAATTGTTAATTTTATTTAAAATGAATGAAAATAATTTAAAATAAAAAGGAAAAATTTTATTGCTTGCTCGGCATTTTACATGCGTTGAATTTATTAGGTTATTATTTTTTAATTGATTATAAATTTTAATTATACCAAGACGTAACATAGAACATATAGAACAAATGCACTATTAACACTGTGATAATTTTTCATAGTGCAACAATTTTGACAAAATGAAAAAAAAATAAATAAATAAATTGAAAATATAATACCTATTATCAATTTTAAATATTCTACTTTTTGTTTTATGTATTATGAACCAATTGTTGTTCTTAAATAATTGGAAATTTTTGATCATAGTTAACTAATTTTCTCTTACCTTTTGCAATTTCGATTAGTTTGACAGTTGTCAACTTTCTAAATATTATCCCAAGACAATAATCATTCAGTGTAAAAATACTAGACATGTTTTTTTTTGTCGAGTACCATTTCTTGAAAATTATTTTCACAATTAACAGCTTTTTTTTTTATTCACAGATATTTTATATTAATTAGACTGGAAAGATATAAGTATAAATTCAAACAAAACTATCTATATGTAGAACTCCGGCAAAGAGACATGCACACACAAGGACGTTCAGTGTAGGTTCTTGATAAAGCACATGTTTAGAAATAACCACTACTGCATCCATTTTGTTTTCCTTAATTTCTACATATAGATAGTTTTGTCTGAATTTATACTTATATCTTTCCAGTCTCATTAATATAAAATGTCTGTGAATTGAAAAAAATAATTTAAGAAATAAATAATTTAAAGTTTTTTTCTAATAATAATAATTTTTTAATTTATTATTGAATAATATAACAAAGCATTCTTTATGAATATAGAATATAAATTCAGCCCAAGTATTACCTGAAAAAAAAAAATTTTTCCAACAAACTAATCTGGCTAAGGGATTGTAACATTTTAATCATTTACCACCTGGATGGAATTTTTATGCCCATTATCATAAACAGTACCCCCTTATGTTTTTCACCATGCAAACAACCACAAACATATTTTGTCATAATATATTTCGAGCATCATATCAAGTGTGATACTCATGAATTAGCGAAAACAAAATGGATGCAATAGTGGTTATTTCTATGTAAACATGTCGCTAGCAACCGGAGAGTCGCATCAAGGTGTGCGCACAGATGGTCGTATGGAGTGGGTCAAACGAGAGTGGGGATAGAGAGTCCATAAAACTGGTGATCGCTGGCATCTCACTGCCAGTCGTCGGCCGGCTCTCGGAGCTGGCTGATGGCACCGGGACTGGTTGGTCCGTGGTTGGCTTCCGATGGAGCTAGCTGACTTCTTGGTGGAGTTAGCCGACTTAGACGATGACGTCGACTGGGTCCTAGGTTGGAACTAGTTGATGTCACTGATGAGTCCAACCAAGCTCCCGATGCGTGGTGCATGCTCTCGGGGGTGATTTACGACGTCGCTACGCTGTATAGGTGGGACGTTGTATATCACTCGCTCTCTCGCTCTAGCGTGATTACTAACTGTCAGGGTAACCTATAACTGAGTAGCCAAATGCATAGAGTGGTCCGGCGTAAGACCAGCGTGGCTGCGGATGGACTTTATGTTCGACTACTTGATGCACTAGAGTGAGTAGACAATAGGATATTTAGTAAAGCCTGTGAGGTACGAATATCCTCGTTCTCGTATTGACTTAGGTTGTGCGAGTGAGTTGAACCAAGGTTAATGATCACGGTAATAACCGCCGCCGCGGGGTGAGGTTATTACGCTCCCAGCCAGTACTAAAATCCATATACATTTTAGTAATGGTGCCAGAGTGACGTTTTGGAACTAATATGGTGGACCGCGCTCCTCTACCATTTCTTGCTGAACTAGTCGCTACCGAAATGGCCGTCGGCGGCCATTGCTCCCGAAACTACCCAACGGTCCGTTGGTTGCGTTATACACCAGCTGGCTCCCTCCTGGCGGTAAGAGAGGAGGATGGTGAGAAATCCTCGTTTATCCCATAGTAACTGAGGCTTCTACCTTATCGGTGGAAAAATCAGTTACAATATATGAATATTGATAATTATTAGTATTTGCATTCAAAATATTATTATTATAGATATTATTATTAATATCAATATTATCGTGAATAATTGATAATATTATCGAAATTATTGTTGTTATAATTATCATCGTTTATATATATTTATAGTATGAATAATAATAATGACAATCATTTTATTGTTATTATAATCATGATTCTTCAAACCCGCGAGATAACTATTGCTTACTACGTTTAAATAAATTTTTTTAAAAAATCAATTATTTAAGTATTAAACTCAGTGAAAAAAGTTGTGCTAGCTCCAATTTGTCAGTAGTTAAGAATGTTATAAAACATAAAAAAAAAAAAAATTAGCGTGTTGCGAATATGCGCGGGGGAAGTGAAACTTCTTTCGGAGTAGTTGCATGTCACGCTAAATAATAATCATAATAATAATAATAATAATAATAATATAAATACTGACAATAATATTCAAATATGGATATTATTAGTTAATTATAATTATTAGTATTTATAATTCGAATATTATTATTATAAATTTCATTATTTATATCGTCACATTAATGGAAGAAGGGCGTAAGTGCCATTTTTGGGTTTTTTTTTTTAAAAAAGAAAAAAGGCGTAAGTGGAAATTTATAAATTTTCGGGCTTTGCATTTAATTTAATTTTAAGGCTTAAAGAAAAAAAAGGGCGTATGTTCAAGGACTTCTCAAATCTCAGGGGATTCTCAAAATCATTTTCAATAAAAGATGAAGATTTGTAATTATTTTTATGTTTTTCTTATTAATAATAAATTATTTATAATCATCAGTAAACAATCAATAATTTAAAAAATCCTGTCATTAAATAAATTTCAAATAAAATTGAAAATACGCCCTTTATCTTTTATTAAAAATTACATCTAAATCTGATAATTATTAAAAAAGTTGTGCTAGCTTTAATTTGTCAATTGTTAAAAATGTTATAAAAAAAAAAATTTTTCTTTAAATTATTTTTTCACACATAAATCACACGTAATTCACATGTAATTTTGAGTCTTATTATATCGAGATCTGATGATTATTGGACATATGACAAATTTATTCAATTTATTTATAATTTAATCAATCCCAGAAAATCACTGCATAACAAATGTGTGAAGATGACTTGAGTACTTAAAAAGATTATAACGTGCTATTTGTTTTGAGCTAATAGCTATACATTGATTGACTCGTAATGTTGTTGATAATAATTTTGACTCCAAAGCTAGCACAGTCTTATGACGAACATCCAAATTATCGTTATTATCATTATAAGAAGAATGATAGCATTAGAAGGTAGAAGAAGTATCTTTAGGCCGAAATGCAAAAAGTTAGACTGTACAAATTATAGTGTTCTCGGTCAATAATATGATGGTGAGAGCGAAATTATAGTAGACCTAGAAATCTTTTTTACCTATTACAGAAACAGTCTAGTGGTAATAATGATAAGATTTTGAATAATCTTTGAATGTGTTGCTCAAGAAAATTAGAGAGGTCTCTAGTCTTTTTCGTGTTGCTTTTATACACTTTTTAGAAAAAAATCAACAATAATATAATAGAAAAAAATTTTATACACTTTTATAGTTTTATAAATTTGTTCGTTAGCATAATAATAATAATAGACAAAATTAATTTTTTTTTAAATAAATAATTTTATATATATCTAAGTTATTGACCTGAAAAAAAGGTAGAAAAAATGAAATGACAAGTTTTTTTTCTTTAATTTTTAAATTAAAACACTTTCTTAATGTGTTATTCTTAATGACCAAAATGCACAAAGTTACAAATACAAAAAATTATCTTGATAGCAAATATAAAAGAAAAACGAACATTCACTTTTTGTTTTAATGAGAATTAAAAGTAGCATTGATCTAACCTTATTATTTGCTCATTTTAAACATTTTTTCGATTAAAGATTGTGATACATTGTTCCACCTACCTTAAGTGTATATCACTCTCTGTCTTATATTTTAAAATTTTTCATTTCATCTTTGAAGTTTGCGATTACCTTTCGACCTTTTTGATTTTACATTTTAGTATCACAGCTTTAACTTTTTCAGTTTTATTAACTTCAACTCTCTCCTTATTTCTTTTAACATTCAATTCTATTTTATTTTTCCTTTTTTTTTTTTTTTTCTTTCTTTTTTTACTTTACTATTAATTTTTCATTTACTTAATTTCCCCCTATATCGATATATTTACAAGGTATTAGAGATAATTCTTGCAGCATTAGTTACTATGTTATTACTTCCTTTTATTTGCATTTTTATTTGTTTGTTAAATGTATACTATTTGTCTTTGGATTTTGTTTGTCTATGTTTCATGTGTACCGTCTTTCTTTTAATTTCTTTGCTTATTTCTCGCATTTATCTTCAAACACTCTCACCCATTTACATAGCATGCTGTTTATTTTTTCTTCTTAATATTCTCGCCACTGCATTCATCATATCTTTCTCAGCCACAGTCTTGAATAGTCTGTCCATTTCATTAATAATCTCTCTGTCACATTTATCTTTCAACATTGGACACACTAGGATGTGTTCTAGTGTTTCCAAGTGAATTCCACACATTCTACACTCCCATTCATTTCCATTGTATTTTTTGTTCTCTTTTTTAAAAGCTCTTCCAATAATACCACATCTCATTTTGGCCCAACATACCTTGTCATAGGCACCTACATTTTTATCCAACCAGTAATTCTCTATTTTTTCTCCCGATCTTATGAACTTGTATAATGTGTTGTATGAGCTTTCTAATACTTTTTTGTTTGTGTCTTCCCTTTTCATTTCTATCCATTTGCAATATCCCTCTTATAATTTTGTCAGTATTTCATCTCTCTCATCTCTATTGAAAATATTCGTGCAAATTTCTTTGCATCCCATTTGTTCTAATCTGCAGCAAAATTCACTACCCCTGCTTGATCTGTTGTTATTCATTATCCCTCTACATTCTTCTATCAGACAAATTTTTGCTAGCCTTGTATCTTTCATTGCTAATATTTTGTCAATGAAGTTAATTGCTCTTTTGATCTTTTTTTCTTTCGTTATTTCGATCCCCGACTCTCTACCCCATATATACGCCAGTATATTTTTTTTTACACCCGTTGCTCTCTTTATCATTTCTCGATATATTTTATCTAAATTACTCTATCTTTCCATCCCTATATTTCCGCACCATACATCATGTTTGCTTTTACAATCGTGTTAATCAGATATACCCTTTTTTTAAATTGATTTCTGCTTGAATTTTTTATGAATTTCCATGTACTAACTGGTGCTTTTCTCCCTTTCATCGCTAGATAGACTATATGTTTTTCCCACCCACCGTTACTATTTATTTTGCATCCTAGATATGTAAATTCTTTTACTGTCTCTATCTTTCCTCCTGTTGGATATATTGCCCGTTAAGGGATTTATATCTAGTAAGGAGTTTAGGATAGTTAATTTGAATAATCAACACAACAATTTTGTTTGTTACTGTTCTAGTTTAATAATTATCATGTAAATTACTCTTTAATTTTTATATTATTATTCAATTTATTTGTGACATTATTTAAGTTGATTTTTTGTAATAGCAAGTGACAAGAGAGAGTTCCGTAGGCTACGGGATTGCGAATGCAACTGATGCTAGAAAAAAGGTCCAGGACGCTAACCAGCTTCTGGGCCTTAGTAATGAAAAATCTGGAAAATTCTAGAAGGCCAAACGACGCTTGTATAACCAAGCGTCGCTTGGACCCGACAAAATTTCCAAATGTTTTAAATGTATTTTATGGTATTCCTCGAAAGACTGGGTGGTCTTCGAGGTCAGCGGCCTAATCCTCATTGTCTTCAAACTGCAACATTTTCTAATGGCAAACGTTGTCAGTTTGAGGGATTAGTCGGCATCGGCTCGTGCCGTCAGAAGATTAGACTCGCTAGCTCAATGTGTTGTATGTTTTATATATATTTTTTTTATTTTATTTTACATTTTCAAACTTATTCTTTCTCAAATAAAATTTATCTTTTTCTTTCTCTCTCTCTTCTCGCTTACCTCTCTTTCCGACGGAACATACTCCCCCCGTTGAGAGAGTACACGATCAACTCAAATATTGTATTTAAAATTAAAATTATTTAACAGTTGATACATGATGATAAAAAAGTATTTTTATATTTGATAATTTGATATAATAATTATCAGTATAAGTGCGATGTGCTTGTGCACCCATGGCATCGTCTTTTTGAGTGTACCCGATTCCGTAAAAGGCTCAGGGAAACCATGGTAAAACCTGGCCAGTACACTATCTTATATTCCTTATATATTAATTACAAACATATTATAATAAATTGAATTATGACAATCGATAGTTTAAAAATTGAAAATATAATCAAATTAAAATTGGTCATTTAGAGAAATTGAAAATATAATTTCTAATTATTGATTGAAAATGATCAAATCGAGACTCTAATTGATTGAATTATTGATTTATGATGTTAGCTCCGAATAACATGATTCTAGATTAAATAATTACCTAGCAATATGATTAATTGAATTTAGCATATTATACATAGAAATATCCTAATTATTATTATTAATTTTTTTTTTTTAATTTTAATTTTTACTGGTTCCGATTCTTCCTGTAACAGATTACATAATAAGAGAAGACAACAAAAAATTTAGTGGTTATTAGTCTGGAATTGGTGTGACGTCATTGAATGGCAGTGGGCACAGCAACGTGACTGATCGAGTGTAGACTCCAGTAGCTGTCTTCACTACTGCCGTTCTGACCACCTGGTCATCCCCTGGGTAGACATCGACCACTCGTCCGAGTGGCCAGCTGGTACAGGGAGCATTTTTATCAACGATGATAACAATTTCACCAACTTTGATATTAGCTGTGTCGTTGGCCCATTTGTGTCTTTTCTGTAACTCATGTAGATATTCAGTATGCCAACGAGCCCAAAAATGCTGTCGCATTTTTGTGATATGCTCCCAGGCTGATAATCTATTAGTAGGAGTCTCGGTGTAGTCTTGTTCCGGCAAGTTTCGAATGGGTTCACCGATTAGAATATGTGCAGGTGTGAGGACGTTAAGATCGTTAGGATCGGAAGACATCGGAGTGAGAGGTCTTGAATTTAAAACACCCTCTACTTCAGTAGTAAAAGTCGTAAATACTTCATAAGTGAACATTGATTCACCTATGACCCGTTTGAGATGATATTTAAATAATTTCACTGTGGATTCCCACAGTCCACCTTGATGTGGCGACAATGGTGGAATAAAATTCCAGGATATTCTTGGTGTGTGTAAGGACGCAAACTTATAAACCAGATGCTGATGCTCCTCAGAATTTAATAGTGCATATAATTCTTTTAATTGATTTTTAGCTCCGACAAAATTAGTACCGTTGTCTGAGTATATTTTAGCCGGTGTACCACGTCTCGCAATAAATCGACGCAATGCTCCTAAAAAACCTTCAGTCGTTAGGTCACTAACCACCTCCAGGTGCACTGCCTTGACAGACATGCATACAAAAACACAGACATATATTTTTACTCTAGTAGTGTTACGGAATTTTTTCTCTTTAATATAAAAAGGGCCACAATAATCGACACCCACAATTTTAAAGACATTTCTTGCATTTACTCTATTTTCGGGTAAGTCAGCCATTTTGAATTTTTCTGCTTCAGCGACAAAGCGAAAACAAGTCATGCATTTTCGTATGACTTGACGTACTTGATTTCTTCCGTCAAGTACCCAGAAACGTTGACGCATTGCATTCAGAGTGGTCTGTATTCCTGAATGAAGTTGCCAAAGATGGATGTCTTTTATAATTAAATCGGTAAAATAATTTTTTGACAGTAATAAAATAGGATGCTTTTGATTATAAGTAATATTAGCTCGTTTCAGACGACCTCCTACACGAAGTAGGCCCTTGTCATCAAGAAAGGGACACATATTATTGAAACGTGATTTTTTATTTTGTATTTGAGAATTGCAAATTTCAATTTCCGTCTCAAAATGCACGCCTTGAATGAAAATTAAAAGATCGAGCTCTGCTTGAGCAACTTCTTGACTCGAGAGGAATAATTCTTGCGGTAAGACAGGTGATTCATTGGTCGCTCTTAAACGACGCCATTTAAGGGCCTGAATAAATCTTTAAACGTATGCATAAGTTCTCAATAATTTTTGATACGATGAACAATTCTTCATTAGAGTATTGATAATTGAAAAATGCGGTTCAGAAATCAAAAGACAGACGTTCTTTTTATACTCTAACTTGGTTTTGTCGAGAATTTCAATTGGCTCAGGCCATTGAGATTCGGCTTCTAGTAGCCATGAGGGGCCGAAGCTCCATTGTTTATTTTCGACTAGAGCTTTAGGCAGCTGACCTCTCGATAGTGCATCAGCTGGATTGTCTTCAGATTTGACATGTCGCCAACAAGCTTTTCCAGAAAGCTCTTGAATATTTGCTACTCGGTTGGCAACGTATATATTCAATAAATTAGGAGGAGTCTTCAACCAGTGTAAAACAATGGTGGAGTCGCACCGGAAGATTATTTTTGAAGGCACAAATTTAAATGACCTGGAAGCTTCATTATACAATTGAGCCAATACCTGAGCTCCACAAAGCTCGAGACGAGGTATTGTTATTAATTTTAAGGGGGCTACTCTGGATTTAGCACAAAGTAGCCGACAATGCACTGACTGGTCTGGTAACGTGGCTCTCAAAAAAAGACATGCGCCGTAACCGATGTTACTGGCGTCACAAAAACCATGGACCTGAACGTCACAACATATGTCAGTCAAAATATGACGATCAAAGGAAATATTATTTAAATAATTCAATTCCTTGACAAAAGTCTGCCATAGTGTATATAGATGAATAGGGACTGATTCATCCCACTTAACCTTGGCCTGCCAGATGTCTTGCATAATCTTTTTTGCGTGCAAGACAACTGGTCCAACTAGGCCTAGTGGATCAAATATTTTGGCAATTTCTGATAAAATATTTCTTTTAGTAACCTTTTCCGGTATCTGAATGGAATTGACTGAGTATCGAATCACATCAGGTTTAGTTTCCCATGCGATTCCAAGGGTTTTTAATGTACAGTCTTTATCAAGTGAAAAATTGGAATTAATATTAACATTTGACAAATCTGACACAATTTTTGAGTCATTGGAGGCCCATTGACGAATATTAAATTGACCACATTTCAATAAACTGATTATTTCATCTCGGAGCTGACGCGTTTCTTCGAGCGTACTAGCACCAGTTAAAAGATCGTCCACATATAAGTCATTTTTTAAAATATGAGCAGCCCGTGGAAAACGGTCTGACTTGTCATTTGCTAATTGATGAATGACACGAATGGCAAGGAAAGGAGACGACGTCACTCCGAAAGTGACTGTATTTAATTCGAAAATTTTTATTTGATCATCTACGCGCCAAAGTATTCTTTGGTACGCGCGGTCATCTTTATGCAATAAAATTTGGCGATACATTTTCTCAATGTCAGCAGTAATGACGTATCTGTGAGAACGAAATTTGAGCAGCTGATTGAAAATCGTGTCTTGAATGGTCGGGCCAGCCATCAATATGTCATTTAATGATTTATTATTGTTTGATTTTGCGGACGCATCGAAGACCACTCTAACCTTGGTGGTCGAGCTTGATGCCTTAATGACCGCATGATGTGGTAAAAAATAATTATGATCAGAGTCATCTGAGACAGGTGACATATGACCGAGATCAATATACTCCTGCATGACCTTATAATATTCGAATTTTAATTCTTTGTTGGATCGAAATTTATTTTCTAGGGTATGGAAGCGCCTATAGGCAGCTGACCTAGAATCGCCAAGAGTGTGATCACCCTTGATAAATGGTAACCTCACGATATATCTACCGCTAGGGTCCTGTGAAATATTATTAATAAAATGGTTCTCGCATAACATATCTTGTTCAGCCTTCAGTTTTTCAAAACTGATTTCTTCTAACCTCCAAAAGTCGGTTAATTGCTTCTCAAGCCGAGTTAGCTGACAAGATAGGGACTCAGGTTGATCTGTAGTCCTCGAGGTCCCTGCCATAATCCAACCTAATAAAGTTTTTTGTACACAAATTTGATAATTTTCAGTTGATAATTTATGTTTACCGACCGACATCAAAGATAGAGTCGGCTCGGCTCCTATCAACATATCTATTGGCTGTGGCATATAAAATTTAGGATCTGCTAATCTTATATTTTTTGGTATTTTTAAATTTGTGTCATGAAAAAGTTCGGGAGGTGACATACTTACAATTTCTGGTATGGAGAAAAATGTAAGAGTTTGATGAAAGTCACTAGAGTGCGCATAAATTGTCAACTCTAACGTACCTTGTGTCATGGTTGTCATTGAATTTAGACCGTTGATAGGGATAAAGCATTTTTTCATCGGTAAATTCAAACGAGAGGCTAGCCTATGAGTTATAAAATTAGCGGTCGAGCAGGTGTCTAGAAGAGTTCGACAAAAGATGAATTTTTGTGAACTGCCCTTGGCTCTCACTACAGCACTAGTCAGCAGAGGAACAGCTGGTTTTAGTGATCGCGTCATTAGACATGTGCCCTGCTCGTTAGGAATTTCTCCGGCTAGTCACTCTTTCTTTTTCTCTGCATATTTGGACTTAGTCTCTCTTTTTAAAGAGACTGGGATATCTTCATGCAAATGTATGTTATGTTTTTTGTTACATAACCTGCAATTTTTTAGATAGCATTCACCTCTGTGATAGCGAAGACAAACTTCACATAGATTAGCTTTTTTTACGATCTCACGTCTTTCCGTCACAGATAATTTTTTAAAATTTTCGCACGTGTATAGAGGGTGTTGCCGGTCGTTACAAATGACGCAATTATTGGACGTGCTGATTGCAAATGTCGAATGAGTATTAGTGTTATTTGGTTTATTTGTTGGTTTATTATTAAAACGCCTCTTCTTAGACGGAGGCTGAACTTTTTTACTTGATTCGGTAATATCGGATTCTTTTCTCTTGAATTGCGCTAAACAGATTGCTTCGTTAGTCAAAAAATCACAGAGAGAATCCAGAGTGGGAAATGTGTCTCGTTCGAGTGTGTTGACCCACTTTTGACCAGTGGATCTATGCAACTTACACTCTAAAAGACCGATGAGCATTTCCGGACCAACATGTACGTTCAAAGCTTCGAGACATGTTACGTTAAGTCATAATTGATCAACAAGATTGTTTAAACCTTCGGTAGATGCTTTATCTTGGGCGGGCAAATTAATCAACGATGCTATATGGCGCGAGATAATTATTCTTTTGACTTCATAAGCCCGTTCTAAAGTCGCCCAAGCCTTTTCGAAACTTGATTCGGCAATTGGGTAATTTGCAATTTTCTTTTTTGCCTCACCAATTATGGCATCATCAAGAAGACGGAATTTATCGATTTCGTCTAATTCTGTATGTGCTCTAATTATAGCTTGAAAGGCATTTTTAAATGACAACCAATTCTCAAATTCTCCATTGAACTTTGGGATCTGAGTTTGTGATAATTTGATTTTGCTTTTCTTTTGAATGTTTTCTGGAGGAACGGAAGTTGCTTCGATTGATTGCGAAATTAATTCTACCTTAGTTGCTAACGTAAAGTATCGTTCAAGTATTATGTCATATTCGACTTGATGGTTTTCGTTGCCTCATCGTGGAGTATTTCGTATTCTTTGTATAATTCGGTAATTCGATTCATGCGTAATCAAATGTTTGTCTCTTCGATAGACTCTAAATTCCGGAGGGTCGTCATCTGAGTTTTCAAAGTTGCCCTTTTTTGGGCGATGTTCCTTATATTCACCATATTCGATTATTTTATTGACAATACGATAACGGACGTCAAAAACCAACGCACTCAACTCGATACAATTTCAAATATATTTTATCAATTGCTCGATATTAAATTTGATTAATAAAATTTAAATTGTTTTTTATTAGAATTTATTACGATACTTTATTAATTGTGTTTCTTTAATTTTTTGTACAATCGTTAGACATTTAACTTACGTAAAAGGCAACTAAGTTTAACTGTAAACGATTGATCAATTAATTTAGTTTTTAAAACGGATAGCAAAATTGTAATTCTATCGAAGAATTGAATGCGATGATGTTCCGAGCGCCAGTATCGATCGTATCAATAATCGATTGCTCGATTATCGATTAATTATTTATGATCTTTCGATTATCGATTGATCACGGTTATTCGTCGATATTTTTTTTGAATTCTTTAATAATTTATTAATTTTTTAATTCTTCGATTATGTTCGATTTTCAATTACGTAATTGTTACTATTTGGTTATTTTAATTATTCGATTATTTAATTGTTCAATTGATCATTCACTTATTATTTATTAATTTTATAATTTGATTGATAATTCAATTATTTAATTGGATTATCTGACATTTAATTTTCCTAAATATTTAATTTTTTAAGCAATAATTGTTGACTTTAATTTTTTAATTTATTCGATTTTTACTAAACAAATGATCAACTGAGCACTTCGATAATTGTAATAATTTCAGGCTGTAATCATCAAATTGATTATAGCGGTTATTTAAAAAACATCTCAAACGTATTAATTCGATTATTTAATAATTAATTGATTATTTGGGGTTATCGCACATATATTCTAATCGATAAAAATTCAAAAGACTTGCCGTTTGTTGATCCTTGATTCGAGCTGGTAGAACTTGACCGTCTGCAGGTTTGCTGACTCAATGACCTCTGGCTGGATGGATCACGTTGTTGTTTATCTTTTTAATTATTTTTTTACACAAATATAATAACTGAAAATTATATTATTCAATTATGGTTTATGCACAAATGTTTATGTGTGAATTTTATAATAATGTTTCATAGTTATATTTAACACAAATATAATTATTAAGTGATATTGATCACTTTTTATTTTTATTTATTTTATCTAAATTGTTCTTTAGATTTATTGTTCATTACTTATAATAGTTGACAACAATTATCTATCACTTGAGATTTGTGCGTAGTTGCGTTTATGCGCACGTATACATTGAGTGTATATGTGTCTATGCACACGTATATGTTGAGTGTATACGTGTCAGTGCATATATGCATGTATGTGTCTGTACATACGTATGTATAATTCAAGTTTTGATAATCGTTTGTGGCACTTGTCACTTGTCTTAATGTTTATAATGAATATATTATATATATTTTAATTGTTAGTTTAATATTATTTGCGCAAAAATGAAATGCTGTCACTTTAACTTTGATTAATTTATATTGTTTGAATATAATTGTTCAAATTGTTTATAGTATAATAAATATATTTTGTATATATATTTATTATGAGTGTATGAGTTACACAAATGTACGCACTTGTCACTCGGTTAAATTAAATTACTTCACTTAATTTGTATATTTATTTTTTGTTTTTTGATAAATATATTATTTTATTTAATTTATTTAATCTAAATGTCCCTGGTTTCGGCACCAAAAAATGTTGGATATATTGCCCGTTAAGGGATTTATATCTAGTAAGGAGTTTAGGATAGTTAATTTGAATAATCAACACAACAATTTTGTTTGTTACTGTTCTAGTTTAAGGTTGATTCTGGAAATCTGAAATCGCAACAGATTGTTTTTTTTTTTATCTTATGTTTAAATGAAATAATTATCTACATTGTCAATTTTTTTCAATTTTTTTTTGTTCGGTTTTTTTGAGATATTTACTGTCAAAGTTGACAACTTTAACACGCAAGGTATAGGCGGTATCTCATATTTTTATTAATAACTTTTTCAAAACGCAACAGAAAACGTTAAATTTCTATCAGTTTGTAGTGCTAGAAAAGACAAATTTTTTGATATAAATTTTTAGTATTTCGTCTTCTGCGTTTAAAAAATAAATAACTTTGAAATTCAAAAATTTTGCGAGAAGCGCAGCACACAGACATGAACACAAGCATGGCTTCAGTGTACGATGTAATCTTTGCTCGCTAGTGTGTAGCCACGACACACATACTACTAAAGAATTTGTTTTTTTCATCAGTGGCGCCACAAAAAATTTTAGGACACGGGAATAAAAAATAGCGTTATTGATATACGGGCCCTTCGTGGCATAAATATTGGTTCGGTGATGCGACTGGGAATCAACCTTAATAATTATCATGTAAATTACTCTTTAATTTTTATATTATTATTCAATTTATTTGTGACATTATTTAAGTTGATTTTTTGTAATAGCAAGTGACAAGAAAGAGTTCCGTAGGCTACGGGATTGCGAATGCAACTGATGCTAGAAAAAAGGTCCAGGACGCTAACCAGCTTCTGGGCCTTAGTAATGAAAAATCTGGAAAATTCTAGAAGGCCAAACGACGCTTGTATAACCAAGCGTCGCTTGGACCCGACAAAATTTCCAAATGTTTTAAATGTATTTTATGGTATTCCTCGAAAGACTGGGTGGTCTTCGAGGTCAGCGGCCTAATCCTCATTGTCCTCAAACTGCAACATTTTCTAATGGCAAACGTTGTCAGTTGAGGGATTAGTCGGCATCGGCTCGTGCCGTCAGAAGATTAGACTCGCTAGCTCAATGTGTTGTATGTTTTATATATATTTTTTTTATTTTATTTTACATTTTCAAACTTATTTTTTCTCAAATAAAATTTATCTTTTTCTTTCTCTCTCTCTTCTCGCTTACCTCTATTTCCGACGGAACACCTCCTTTATACATCTATTTTTTGTCAACCTTTCTCCTTCTGCTTTTTGATATTAACATCATTTTTGTTTTTTTCGTATTTACCTTCATCATGTTCTTTTTTTCAAATTTTTTAACTAGCTTTAGTACCTCTCTTTTTTGTGTTTCATTTTCTGCAAACATGATGACATCATCTGCATACTTTAGCATAAATATTTTTTTGTTCCCTATTACTACTCCCCCTGTATTTTTTTTCCCCATTCTTCTCCCATATCATCTATAAAAATGTTAAAAAAGATGAAGCTCAGTGCACAGCCTTGTCTAACAACACTGTTTGTTTCATACTCCTCTGATTCCCTCCCTTTTACCTTTACTTTACATTTTTTTTTTTTTTGTATATGCTGTTTAAAATTCCCAGCATTTTCCCTTTTATTCCTATACCCTCAATTTTTTTGAATAATAAATCTCCGTCTACATAGTCAAACGCTTTTTTGAAGTCAACAAATAGCGCATATAATTCTTTTTTTTCTTTAAGCTTGTGTCCTATTTTCGAGTTCAGCACAAATACCTGCGCAATCGTTCCTCTACCTTTTCTAAAACCCGCCTGAGATTCCCTTAATTTGCCATCATCTTCTATCCATGTTTCTAATCAATTAGCTATGATATTTGTAAAAAGTTTATACCTGAATTTAATAATGATATTCCCCGGTAGTTGTCGACTTTGTTTATCTTGCCACCTTTAAAAATTGGACAAATTATCGCGTTACTCCAGTTTACCGGTATCTCTCCTTCTATCCATATTTTGTTTAACCCCGCTAACAATATCTCTTTACTTATGCCCCTCAGTGCGATCAAAAATTCCAGCTCGATACCGTCTGTCCCTGCAGCTTTCCCTCTCTTTACTTTTTTTAAAGACTTCTCAATTTCCTGGGAGCTAATTAATCTGTTCATTTTATTATTCTCTGCGATCATGCTAACCTTTGACGTCATAATCTCTTCTTTTTTTCTTTTTATCCCCGTAGAACGTCTGTTTTCTATATTTACTATGTTTTCCTCGGCTGTACCTGGACTGTGTATCTCTCCCTTCCCTTCTGTAACTTTTCTAAAATGTTCTGGCCATTCATTTGGTTTAATACTCTCACTCACCTTTTTCACTTTTCTCTCGCCTCTAAATTCATTTATTATTCCCCACTATGTACCCATGTCTCTACAACAGTCGAGGCTTTTCCATCTCTTTTTTCTCTACTTATTTCTCACATTATGACAGACTCTCACATATTCTCTTTTCATGCTTTTAAACGCTTCAGTTATTGTCACATGCTATTTTCCTGTACTCATTTGAACATTCATACATCTCTCTCTTTTTTAGTGAACATTCTCTGTTGTACCATGCAGTGTGCTCTCTTTTTTTTTTATTGCCTATTTTGTTCTTTTTTTTAATTTTATATTCATATTTTTTCTTACCGTAATTAATGCTGCTGTCTTCATCTCTATTACCTTGTTTTGCCTTATTTGGATGGAGACACTGCTTATTGACAATAAAAGCATTATCTTTTTTATCATAAATAATTGTAAGGTTAAGAATTTAATTATTTAATTTTATACATATTGTGTGTATTGGACCAAAAATGATGTACCCAAACGTGCCATCCCACCGGAGTTTAGGAAATTTTTAATTTCCAATTAGTAAAAGACTAAAGGTCGTCCGTTAATGAATTTTTTATTATTTTGAATTTGTTTCAAATATTTTAATTTTTTTTAATATCATTTGTTTATAATTATTACTCATATAAAAATAGTTTATAATATTTTTAATTTGTTTTAAATATTTAAAAATTTTTTTTTAATATCATTTGCTCATAATTATTATTTACACAATAATAATTAACAATATTTCGAATTTGTTTCAAATATTTTAATTTTTTCATTATCATTTGTTTATAATTATTAATTATACAATAATAATTGATAGAATTTTGAATTTGTTTCAAATATTTTAATTTTTCCAATATCATTTGTTTATAATTATTATTTATATAATAATAATCAATAATTTTTTGAATTTGATTCAAATATTTTCATTTTTGTTTATAATTATTATCTATACAATAATAATTAATAATATTTAGAATTTGTTTCGAATATTTTTTATTTATTTAACATTCCTTGTTTATAATTATTATTTATATGATAATAATTAAAAATATTCCGAATTTGTTTCAAATATTTTTAAATTTAAAATGAATTGTTTATAATTATTATTTATACAATAATAATCGATATTATTTAGAATTTGTTACAAATATTTTAATTTTTTTGAATACTCCCTTGTTTATAATTATTATTTGGACAATAATAATTTACAATATTCAGAATTTGAATCAAATATGGGGTGACGATCACACAGAAAGTAAGTGAATTAAGAAAAATTTCCGACAAAGAGTCCAGGTAAACTTGCAACCGTCCCTCTAAGCGAAGAGGGACAGCGTAAACAAATAATTAACGAATTTAATTAAAAAAATATTGCAACTATGGTAGCGACTAGATTTGTATCTGATAAAGAATGTGTAATAATTAAAGAAATTAATAATAACTCAAATAATGAAATATTTTAAATAAATCAAATTAGATAGAATAAACCAGTCATCCCCATAAATGCAACAAATTTTAATGCTATCCCCTATATAGAAATTAAGCTGGATAACGGTAACGACAAGGTCAAAATGATGTTAGATTCGGAAGCAACCCCAAATCTTTTAAAAAAATCCCAGGCATCAGGCCTAGAAATTAATAAATTAATAAATATCGGAGAGTCTTATCAATACTTTGGGTAAAGCCAAGATAGAAATTTGGGGGGAAGAAATAATCTGTTTAATTATACCTGAAGTGCCTATTAATTGTGCAGGTATCTTAGGTTCGGAATTTTCCGAATCAACGGGCGCAATTATAAATTTTGAAAAACATGTATTGGAAATTAACGATAATTTCGTTGTTTTCGAAAACCCAAAAATTGAGGGATTTATGAGAATTCTACCAAACAGTCGCAAAGTATTCTCGGCTTTGATAATTAATAATGACAAAAAAGAGGGCTATTTGGAACAACTGAATTTGGTTGAAGGTATCATTGCATGCTTCCACATTTATAATACGAATAGTTATGAAATGGTTATTAAAGAACCAAGGATAAAAATGGTCGATTTCAAAATTATTGACGAAAATTCTTTGTGTGAGAATGTTAATGAAAAATTAAATGAAAATTCTTTGTGTGAGAATAGTTATGAAGGGTTAAATTCTGTGTGTGAAAATGTCAATAAAAAATTAAACGAAAATTCTTTGTGTGAGAATATTTATGAAAGGTTAAATTCTTTGTGTGAAAATATTAATGAAAAATTGAATGAAAATTCTTTGTGTGAGGATGTTAATGAAAAATTAAATGAAAATTCTTTGTGTAGGAATGTTGATGAAAAGTTAAATGAAAATTCTTTGTGTAAGAATGTAAATGAAAAATTGGAGAAAAATTCTTTGTGTAAGAATGTTAATGAGAAACTAAATGAAATTAAATTATTTCACCCATATAATAAAAATACGTTTAATATTATTAAAAAGATAAAAGAAAATGAGGAAACAAACTGGCGAAGAAATTTTGATTTCGCGTTAAATAAAAATGAATTAAATTCTCTAAATAATACAAAGTCCAACTCATCCGAATACGCGGAAATAAATTTAGTTAATAAGGTATACACAATAAATAAAGTGAATAATTTAGAACGTTATATACAAGTCAAAGAATTAATAAGACTTGATCATTTAAATACGGAAGAGTTGGACCATGTAAGTAATATAATAAAAAAATATTCCGATAGGATTAAATTGCCCGATGAACCATTGAGTTCAACGCATTTAGTTCGTCATCGTATTCCCACAACAGATGAACTTTCAATAAATAATAAAATTTATAGACCTCCTCATAATCTACGGGAAGAAGTTGAGAGACAAGTACAGGAGGGAGTTTTGAAGGGCATAATAAAGCCTTCAGAAAGCCCTTACAATTGTCCTGTTTGGATTGTCCCTAAAAAACCCGATTCCAGAGGCAGTATTAGACATAGAAAGGTAATTGATTATAGACCATTAAATGAAAAAACGATTGCGGATGCGTTTCCGTTATCCAATATTACGGATATATTAGACCAGTTGGGGAGATCAAAATATTTCTCTGTATTTGACTCAGCATCGGGATACCATTAAATAGGAATGGATCCTAAGCACAAGACTGCTTTTTCAACTGCACGTGGTCACTGGGAGTTCACACGCATGCTATTTGGCCTAGCTAATTCCCCTGCAACTTTCCAGCGATTAATGAATTTAGTCTTTGTCGGTATGCGAGGAATCTCTATGTTTGTCTATCTAGACGACATAGTCATTTTTGCAAAAACCCTCGAAGAACATGACTCAAAAATCACTGAAATGATTGAATGGCTTCGTAAAGCCAACCTACGCTTGCAACCAGACAAGTGCGAATTCATAAAACCGGAAGTACATTATTAAGGCCACGTAATTGGTGAAAACGGAGTCAAACCCGACCCAAAGAAAATTAAAGCGGTTAAAAATTTCCCTAAGCTCAAAAACCAAAAGAATGTTTGTCAATTCTTAGGGCATAGTGGATATTCACGTAGATTCATTAAAAATTATTCAAAAATTGTTACTATAAAAAGCCTCCTTTGTAATGCCCCAATTCTACAATATCCAGATTTAAGCAAACCGTATATCATCACTACGGACGCTTCCGGATATAAGATAGGTGGCGTTTTGTCGCAAGGCGAAATTGGAAATAATAAACCAATCACTTATTTCTCAAGAGCTCTTAGAGGAGCTGAACTGAATTATAGCACGTACGAAAAAGAAGCCAGAGCCAATTTGGACTCAGTGGTGAATTTTTGAACTTACGTGTATAATTCAGAATTTACAGTGGTAACTGATCACGAAGCCAAAATGGTTCAGTAACCCAGTTAACAATAATAATAGAATATGTAAATGGAGGCTAAAATTAGCTCAATATAGATTTAACGTAGTATATAAACCAGGTAAACTAAATTTGAACGCAGACGCACTGTCCAGAAACCGAGTAGAGGAACCTGAAGGCAAACGCGAAAAAGGTATTTTTGTTGTCTCAAAAAACGAAAATAGAAGGCCTCAACCTGTTGTTGAAACAAGGTCCATTGAGGTTGTGACAACACCAGAACCCATTCAAAAAAAGGGGAAACAAATAGACGAAACGATCGAGACTACACTAAGTAAACATCCAGTTGATGTTGAAATAGCAGTAGACACGCCAAATCAAATAAATAAAGACCACTTAGACTCACAAGAACCAGAATCGAGTAAGGACGAGATCGAAACTACAATTAAACACGTTTCAAATAATATTAAGATTTCTAGAGAACCTTTCCAAGTTCAAAAGAATTATAAATCGTACTTTTTATCAGAGAATGGCGAGCCGTGTGATTCAGGCGCCAAGGAGTTATGTAAAAAGCATAGTAGTATTCTAAAACACCCTGTGGAAGCAGGAAGAGCAAGTTGTAAAGTGGGGCGTAAAAAACTTCGTTTCCTTCTAATAAGAAAAAAGGGGGGGGGGAATCATTACTTACAATAATTAAATATATAGAAGGAGCATTAAATCACGCTCATGAAATTATGTTGGAAAAAGATATAGAATCTGTAGTAATTTTAAAATCGTATAAAATTTGTAATATAGAATGGACGGAAATTTTGGAAATTATAAAAGAAGAGTTTATAAATAGTAAAATTAAAATCATAATTTGCACGAATGGAATTGAATTTTTCGATATAAAAGAAAGGGATAAAATTCTTAATGAAGCCGATCAGGCACCCATAGAAGGACATAAAGGGGTAAATAAAACTTACAATAGGATTCAAGAAAGATTTTATTGAGAAAATTTGAAAGAAGATATCCAGTCACGGATACAACATTGCTTGGACTGCCAGAAAAATGAATTAGTTTGCAAGAGAACGAAGCAACAAATGCTGATTACTGATACACCAAGGTCTGCCTTCGAAAAAATTGCTGTAGATGTGGTGGGTCCTTTAACCACCACCAAATCGGGCAATCAGTGCATCCTCACTATGCAATGCCTATTGACCTAATTTGTAGTGGCAGTAGCCATTCCCAACCAAACTACTCCAGAAATAATCAAAGCTTTCATTGATAACTTCGTAAGTACGGTACTCCAGTCACAGTCCTCGGTGACAGAGGGAGAAATTTCGAAAGTCAGCTCTTAAAAGCGATGACTGGTCGTTTCAAAATTGATAAATGTCGGACCACTGCTTTTCATCCACAAAGCAATGGTTCATTAAAGAGATCACATCACCCCCTGGAAGAATACCTTAAACAATAAGTAAATCACAAAAAGGACGATTGGGAGGAATGGCTCAAATTGGCAATTTTGTCATATAATACGAGTGTTCATGAATCTACCAAATTTACCCCATATGAATTAGTCTATGGAAAAAGGGCAATATTACCCGCAGGTAAACCTAGAGTCGGAAAAAGTACCAACAGTCCAAGGGTACATGGAAACCTAGTAACAAACATTCATGAAATTCAAGATTGTGCAAGACACAACCTCATACAAAGAGAAGAGAAAACAAAAAAATATTATGACCAAAAATTAAATCCAGTAGATTTTAGGATTGGAAATTACGTTTATATTGAAAAAGGACCCAAACCAGGGAAGCTTCACCTTTATTGGGATGGGCCTTTTGAAATCCTAAATGTAACAGATAGAGAGGAAGTAGAATTGATAGTGTTACGTCTTGGTATAATTAAAATTAATAATCAATAAAAAAATAATAATCTCATAAATTAAACGCATGTAAAATGCCGAGCAAGCAATAAAATTTTTCCTTTTTATTTTAAATTATTTCTATTCATTTTAAATAAAATGAACATTTTACATTTTTACACAATATTATATTATTATTTTTAAATGATTTTTGTAAGCAAATTTTAAAGTCACCTTTGCAACGCGAGATGTTACATCCGTTGAAATTATTAAATTATTATTAAAAAAATGTTTAAACAAATTAAATAATGCTGACTATCGTGGGACAGGTAAAATATAATTGGTCGAGATGTTTCCACTTTTAATCATCCCTTCCTTATTTTATTATCTTTTATGGGAATTATTTTTTTATAATTTAAGGAGCTTCATTCTTGCGACAACTTTTGTTTGGACAATATTTGAATTAAATTTAAATCAATTTTATGAAATCAAATATAATTAAATAAATAATAAAATCAATCGAAGTTTAAATAAAATGTTACAGTGAATTTAAATTAAATAATCTTTGTGTTTGAATTATTATTTTTTTTTTCGTTTATCAATTGACTGTTCCTAATACTTTATAAAATAATTGACTGTGACATTTTTCCGGAGTGTTGTTTTTTTGTGCTTCAAGTTTATTTTACCGTTTGGATTATTCGAGACTACCAACATCAACAGGCGACCATCCAGATTGACACGCTCTCAACAACAATTGTTTCGGATTATTCTTCCATCAAGGTACATCTACAATCATACACATTCCCTTCTAACCCGTTACCCTGTAGGGAATAACAAAATAAGAGGATTTTTTAATATTAACGTTAAATACCAAGTTGATTTATTCTAATTATTCGATGATTATTTGCCTATTTAATTTTGGTTTTACATATTCTTTCTTTTTTTTGTTATTTCATAGTTTAATTTTAATTTTTCAACTTGGTACGTAACAATAGACGGTGGAGAATGGGGAAGAAGTCTTTCCAAATCGTCTCAGGTTATCAAAAATTACTCCTGAAGAAGCTAAAATAATAGATAAAAATAAAACTAAATTAAAAGAATTAGAACAAGAGGAGGAATGTATATTGTAACGAAATTTATTATTTCGTGGGTTCTCGAAATAAATAATCATCCGAATAGATATTGATTATTTATTTGTTAACGTTTACGTATTGATAACCAATGGGAGTTGGTTATTAATAAATAAAGGATCACTAGTGCAAGGCTTTGTGTAGGGTCAAGACTATTATATATGACATCAATGGGGCGCCTATTCGATGTTTATAAGATGTCTTGATACGTAAACCTTATCGCGGCGATGCTTAGAGCTCACAGCAGCTAAGCACTGAACGTCGTCGTTAGAACTTGTCTGGCTCTCGAACTGATCACTACCTTCTCTTGACTGGCTCTCTTGGTTCACTACTGGTTCTCTCGACATCGTTGGATCTCTTGTAAAGGTTCCCTAGGTATCAGACGTTAAGTCCTGGTGAAACTCTGCTTGAATTTCCAATGACGGACTGATACTAATGATCACGCTATATGGTTCTCTTACTATAATAATAATAATTATTATATTCATCGCACATAAATGTGTATGTGTGAGTTTACGAATGGATCGCTGTAAATAATAACAATAATAATAATATTGAGATTTATTATTATTGCAATGGCAACGTATGTGTAAGACTTGGTCACGGATGGATCGCTGTATGGTTCCCTATACAAAATACATATCTCACATGTAGACTATTTGCTCCCACACTTACGATACTTGTGACGTAGGTATTTTACTATAGTATGGTCGCAATGTAATATAGGCGTATGTAATACACTGTGCTTGGTTCACGATAGTTCCCTCAGGTTTGGTTGCGTATTTCATAATCCAATCAGGTGGACCGCACCTCTCTACCATTTCTAAGACTGAGTTAGGCTCCTGAATTAGTTCTCGTGACTCCCACGGTTGTTGGCTTCCGTGATAACCAACATGGCCCCTGGTGATTTTGAGGAGGATGGTGAGAAATCCTCGTTGTTAACCTTGGCCGATAGTTCTCGCCGTGCAGGTCAAAAAATCGGTTACAATATATAATTATTAATTACAACATTCACTTACAAAGTTTATCCGCATGTTAGATATAAGGTAAACATTTTGGACTAACAGTCAACTCCGTCTCCAGTGAGTCCAAGCTTACTGTGGGGGAGGGGGGAAGTAAGAGTCCAAAAGAGTAGAAATTGGGATAAACTAACATTGTATAAATGCCAGAATATTATAATAATAATTTACAGATGAATAAGAAAAGCATAGCCATTTTGGTATTAGCGTTGACCACGGTCGAAGCCCTCATTGGGTTCGATTGCACAGGGCCCATGTTAAATACCACAACCATTTCGCTTCTGGACGTCATTGAGTGTGAGATTGCTCGAGATCCAGTGAAGACCAGTAAAGCACAGATGATGCTGAGCGAACTGGTCTTGTACAGTCAGGCAGAGGTGTGGCTGTGTAAAGTTGAAGTATCTAAGATAGTCTTCAACTGTGGAGCAGCTACAGATTATTTGACAATTACCGATAACGGAAATGCTAAATATATTAATCCTATTTCAAGGGATGCGTGTAAAACGTTGTACAATCATGGTACGGTAACAGTTAGCAATACGGTTATACAGCAACTGTTACCGAATATTGAAAACTTTAGATCTGTTACACTGGCAGGAAGTGCGAACTCAGATGGAGATTGTTCGGGAGAAAAATACTCAGATGCTCATGGAAGCTGGAACCATGTAGTAGTAACAGCTTCCGTAACCATCGCATATACTAAACAAATAGTTAGAGTTAAGTTAGAACAAGACAAAATCCATTTTTTTTCGGGAACTTCTTGCCAGCTGAGTGCTGAATCATGTATCGACATGTATGGCGGTTACGCTTTCTGGGACAATAGACCAGCAAGTCAATGGTGTGATGTAGATAAGTACCCAACCATATAGTTTGGCGAAGCTAACGTAGCGGAAAGCAAAGAAGGCACTTTATACTCAGTGGACCAAGACGGTTATAGTTTTTCTCTTAGGACAAAAAGATCATTCAAAAATTGCGGTATCAAAATACTTACTACCGAACACCCCAGATTATTTATAACCAGAGGTCACTCGTTATCCTCTAAAGATAGAAAAGATCTCGAATCACACGATATGATGAATTATGTAGACGCTAAGTTCGTTTATGTTGAACGTTAAGCAAGAAACCAAATGAGGGAATTATATTATAATTCATTGGAAAACGAATGTAGATTAGAGAGGAAGCTATTGCGTGCAAGTCTGTTCCTCGCTGCAAATATCCCCGATGAGTTCGCTTACCAATATATGGGTAAACTTGGCTATACAGCGATAGTAGCAGGAAAAGTAATTCATATGATTCAATGTATCGCCGTGGAGGTAAAAATAAGACAAGATGGTAAATGCTACAGTAATTTACTTATCACCAAAGGTAGAAATGAAAGTGTGTTCATAACTCCTCACACACATATCATGACCCCCGAAGCAATTCAATTACCATGTAATAGACCCCTACCACAATTTTTCAAAATTGATAATTTATGGTATAAATTTTTTTCTAATCCAGTCTTAGGCAAAGCACCTTCAATGTGAAGCCTGCCACTACAGCTAGCTGCAAATACAATGCATTGACAGAGTTAGCCTCATTAGTAGAAAGAATTATGTTTCCTATTGAGAGATCCATGGTATTAGGTGACTTTGCAGCCTAAGCCTCTGGTACAAGTCTAGTGTATGCTAAAAGATCGTATATGTATCTTCAGTGACGAAGATTTTGAAAAGATATCTGAAAGTGTATGGGAAAAGACTTGGGGTAAATTTACTGATTTTGGCAACATTAGTGCCGGAATTGACGGTGTATTCACTATTGTACACATTTTTAAGCGGACACCATATTACGCGGTTACGCCCTTCATGCTGTATACGGTTAGTCAGTACACTTGTTGGCAGCATTATGGTCGACTCTTGCCACTGGCCTCTTGCACGGAAGAAAAGCCAGCCGAATTGGTAGCGGCGAATATCTCAATGTGACCTCCCCCGACGTCGAACTACCCCTTAAAAACGTAGACACAGGCTTGTACCCTACTGCTCCCACCAATAACGAATATCACCCGATTTCCCAATCAAAATAAGTATAATTAACAATAAAATTTAGGAAGTGAGTTAGAAAATTAAGTTACGTTTAATTATGTGGTAATAAATAAATAAAAAGGTATTAAATTGAGGTTATTATTGTGGTTGTTTTAGGGTCTGATTGATTGTAGATGAAGATTCAAGTCATAATAAATAGCCCGCTACCAGAGTCTACAGGAACCATCCGGATCACCTATCGACAAATCCGACGGAAGAAGCACTCGTAAGTGGCCAGCAAAATCAATCAGCTGGTTACAAACAGAAAAGCAACTTCACGGTTGTCGAGGTAGCGGATGGGAACAATTCTGTTACAACAAACAACGATTGTTACCACCACCAATCGATAAACCAAAGGAGACGACTCAGGTGAATTTCAAGCCGTATCGCATGCGAGGACGAGCAAATTCATTGGGTGAACATGCTTTTTGCCCAATACAAGTCTCACCTTCAAAAAATCAAGGTAATAAAACTCCTATAAGCTCGCTAGAGGAAGGAGGAAGAAGAACTCCGCCAATTGAGAGTTCACCCAGAGCAAGCAACAACGCAGTTCTACCACAACCTGGCCAAAACAAAGTTGGTGAAGGGAACTGGGTGTTGTTTGATGGGATCCCTCCTCCACTAGAAGACGATGAGGTAGACGAAGACGCAGAGATGGATGTCGCAGGAGTGCCATCACGATACGCACCACTCCAGTGTCCAACGCCCACAAGAGTCCGACGACGCCTGAACTTCGGATAATTGACCACCATATTTGTTTTACCATGATGTATGTAAATGATGGATACGAATTTTTTTTTGTAATTTACACTGTTAATTAAATACACACTTTTATAATTGTTTATAATATTGACGACGGATATCTATTCATACAATCATACATACTAGCGCCGTCGACGGCCGCAAGCGGCCGCCTCCGTTGTTGCTATTGCTGTAATGCTATATCCTAGATGCCAAATGCCAATGACACGTCATCAAGTGGTGTGAATAACAAAAAAAAAAAAAAAAATGAAATTTTTAATCAGAGGAAAAATCAATTTACAAATAATATTTGACGATGCCTAATAGAATGCGTAAGCCCAGCTCACGGAAACGGAACCGTTTTAAAATACTCTTTGGAAGCCTTTTGATTTGTACTAATATGTAATAATTTTCTGCACAAATTTTAATTACTCCCTATTGAAGGGTTAGAGGATGGTTCAATTTTTTTTCTAATTAACTCAGAATCATGAAAAAAGTTGCTCAATGATCAGAATTATTTTGTATTAATTTGGACTATTAACATCGAAATTTTCACTTGAAGAATAACGACAAAAAAAATAAAAAATTACTCCAAAATGTTTATGCAATATACAGACGCATGGTGCCTTTAATGATAAATTCTTTTTTTATTTGTTTCTTATCTATTTTAAAGAAAAGAGCAAAGGCTATAATTTGCATCAATAAAATAAAAAATTACACCTCAATAACAATAACATAGATTGTAAAGTAAAATCACGTAGCTCATGTCTTTCTCATCAAAAATATCCACATCAAAAATAATAGGCACCATGCAATTGTTGATAAATAATTTTCATTCAACAGTTTTTTTTCATCTATCGTCTGCCATCATCTGCTATTTATTGTAAGAAGAAATAGCCTAGTCCAAATTTTAATTCACAATATTTTGTTATTATTATTGATGTACAAATTCCGATTTTATGAGTGCAAATTAGCTTCTGCTCTTTTCTTCAAATTTGATAAAAATTCAATTAAAAAGATCCGATGCGTTTGCATATGAACATTTTAGAGCAAATATTTAATTTTGTCGTTGTTCTTGAGGTAAAAATCCAATGTTTGTACAAATTAGTACAAAATATTCTGATTATTCAACAAAGTATTGTAAATTTAAGTTCTCGAGTAAACTATTTTTTTTTTAATATTATTAAAGTACGAATCCTGCTTCCATTGATTCAAATAAGCTCATTACTTTTTTTTCGAGAATAAAGAAAAAAATTATCTATCATTATTTATTATCCGAGGTGCCATGCAATTGTTAATATTCAATTTTCGTCAAACAATTTTTTTCTATTATTTTCCATTGAAGGACAAATTCTGTTATTATCAATATAAATTAACCTATGACTTTTCCTTCGAGGGTAAAAACAAATCATTCAATAACATTTATTTTTTGAGACACCATAGAATTGTTAATAAACAATTACATGACACGCTCAAAATAATAGAATAATCCTTTTAAATAATTCTTTTTTTATCTTTGGAGAGAAAAACGTTGGCTGATAATAGCAGAATTCGTACTTCAGTGGAAAATAATATAAAAAATTGTGAATTAACGATTACATGTCACCTCAAACAATTGTTAACATTTATTTATAAATATATTGTTGAATTAATTTTTTTTTTTTCTTGAAGAGAATGTCGTGAGTTTATTTAAACCGATGATTGCAGGTTTCGTACTTCAATAATGATTAGATAAAAAAATCTGTTTACTCCAAAATTTTAATTAACAATACTTTGTTATTGTTAATCATGTACAAATCTTGATTTCATTCTTACAGGTTCACGTGCCCTATTTAAAAATGAATCTATCTTTTTTTTTTTGTGTTTGGATGTAGTTTTTTTTTTCAATGTTTCGTTTTTTTTTATTTATAACACAAGAGTCATTCTTTTATTTATAACAATTCAAATAAATATTGGTAAATCATTTGAAGGTAATGAGCATTAATATTTTTCGACAGATATAAAATGTTGTTATAATCACATATGTCAACACACACATACATATGTAGATGCAATTAGCGCCACCCATATCAATTTATACGACATGCACGTGACCTTTTGATACCCCACTCAGATTCCATCAAATTCAAAAATGAGGCGCTAAGTTTGAAAATGAAGCGCCAAGTTCAAATTTGGATGCGCACGCAAAATGTGACGCCATGACACCATGCTTTTTATAGTATAGGATGTGCATCTTTAGCCATCTTTAGTTTCATATACCATGCAATATGCATTATTAGAAGGGGGAAAAGCTTATACCCACTCTATGCATTATACATTAAAAGCGCCCCTACATTTTACTTTTTGAACGATTTTACTGACGTCATTTTTTTGCCGCTCACCAATAGAGATGTAAAAATACCGGTATTTTTTTTTTCGGTATTAATACAATGACAGATACCGTATTTTTACATGGGAACATCGGTATTTCGGTATCTAAATTGTATTTGGCGCGCGGTATTGATACGGTATTAATACAGTATTTAATACCGTATTAAATACGGTACCGTATCGACTCACATCTCTACTCACCAACGATTTCAGAAAAATTTGAAAAAATTTTTTCACACATTTCTCAGTATGGGTTAATTTTAAAGAAATTCAGACTAATTTGATACAGATGAAGTGCTACTACTTTTCACTTCTTATTGATGAGTCTACATTTGTGCGAAAGACTTGAAATTTTATTTGGGAAGAACCGGGCGAGGTCAAGTATATAATTTTCTCAAAAGTTAAGACCATTCATATGGGTCAATGATTTTCAAAGAAATTAGTACTTTTGTACTTGACTTTTTTGATATTCTCTTTTTTTTGTATGTTTAAAAAAAAAAATAATAACAATTTCGAATACTTGACTCTCCTTTTTGTACAAAAATTTATTTTTGTTTTTTGTTTGATATCACATCTTTTTGTAGTGTTTTTTGATCGTTTACAATAAAAAATAACAACATATCATACGTCCTGATCATCAAAATAAACGCAAGGTGTTTAAAGCTTGTCTATTTTAGACTACCCCATACAAAAAATATTTTTTATCTTAAGATAGAAAAACATGAAGGCGCTTGTTGTTGCTTTCATGTGAAGCTGCCATTGTGGTATGCAAATGCAAAAATAAGGTAAAATTTACATGAAAGCAACAAAAAGCGCCTTCATGTTTTTCTATCGCGAATAATATTTCTTATCGGCGAATCATTATTGCGAGACTCGCAATAACTCCCGCAATACGGGACCAAGAATAGCGCCCCAGGTCTTATTATTCTTTGTAATTGATTTGTTTTAACCTATCCCTGGTAAAAATAATCTGGCAGAATCTGGCAGTTGTTCCGAAAACCGGTGTAAATCTGCGAGAATCTGTGAGGATCTGTCAGAATTTGCCAGATTTTTTTTCACCAGGGATATTATTTCATCAACTCTATCATAACCCCATAGCTGTAAACATTCACGACCAAATTCCGTAGCACGTCCAATTACCCGAAGAAATAATAAACCTTTCTCTTGTAATGCTGGTATCCCTGGTAAAAATATTTCTACGAATTTTCTAATAGCTGTCTGCGAATTTTAACGAATTTCTACGAAATTGACCCATGCGGAGAAAAAATTTTAAAAAATCTTCGAAAGTTTTCTCCGTACTCTTAATTATTTGTCTGAGCTTCGGGAAATATTTTAAGGTTTCTTGCCGAATAATTCATAGTAGAAATACTTCTACGAATTTCAACGAACTTTTTACAAATTTCTGAATAGTTCTTCTAAAGTTCGCAAACAATCGAAGAAGCTTCTTTGAAGAACTAAATAAATTCCGAAAAATGTTCAAAGAAAATCTATAAATTATTTCTACCAATAGTCCATCTTCTCTGAAGCTCAAAAAAACTCGGAGAAACATTCAAAGAAAATTTTGGAACTATGTTAACACATGGTTGACTTTAAGAGAAGTTCCCGAGCAATTGGAGAAGTTTCTCCGAAGGCCAAAAAACTCGAAGAAAAATTGAGAGATAACTCCGAAACTCTCGACTGGGTCAATGTTGTAAAAATTCGTAGAAAATTCGAAGAAATATTTCCACCAGGGATGCCCAACTGTTACATTTCATCATCAGACATTGTACTATATGGTAATTCCATATGTATATTCCATCAACTTCATATTGTACATATCTGTTGAAAATCAATTATTAAAATTCAGTATTACTACCAGGTACTAATGTTGTAATTTAATACGAATTTCTTTTTTTGACAATAAACAAAAACCGATTATTTTGTGTAAAAGCTCCTGTTTTTATAAACAACGTAATGAATGAATGAAGAAATAATTTAAAGTTTATTTTCATACAATTCATTTTTTGTTTAATTAATATTTATAAGAATTATTTATTTATTTAAATATACAAATTTTTGAAATTTTAATTAGTATATTTTATGAGGTTAAAAAAAAAATCAAGAAAATATGAGTTCTATTGCACGCAGCCATTTTAGCATTATTTAAAAGAAAAAAAAACATAAAAAAATAGATGCACATATGAAGATGAATTATGAAAGAAGTATAAATATAAATAGCAACAGTCATTTTGAAAAAGAAAATTTCAGAAAGCTAAATGTCCACTTTAAATTAATATTGGCAGTGCAGCCAAAATATAAACACTAAAAAAAAGAGACGTCTAGGAGAGAGAAGAAAAATAATTGTAAAGTTTTATACCAACTGAAAGAAAGAAATCTGGTCAATTTGATAAAAACTGATAAAAACGCAAAGACCGTAAATATCAATTATGCTTTAAATATATATATTACCGCAACGAAAAAATCTGATTTTTTTTTTTAAAAAAAGCTCGACATCGATCTATGGGATCATAACTAAACCTCAGCATCCTCATTCAACTCTATCATATTTTAATTAAATTTCTAAAAGATTAGAGACGGAAGGGGACAAAATATTTGATGTATAATAAGGCACGGTAGTAGTTAACTCTCATCATCACACATATTCTCATCAACACAAATACATTTCTTTCGTATTTGGTAATTGTTGTTGTGATTCAATTTGTTGTTGTTTATCATCTTTAATGTTATAATCTTGATTACCATTTGTCATTTCAATAACTGGCTGGTAAAAACTCATCAGCTGATGCTGGTCCACGAACTGATAATTGTAATAATTTAAATATATTATGACAACAATTAATAATTGATCATCTGTTGTCTGTGGACTCATGTAGATTCAATTGATGGATCAAATACCCAGTTAGATCAAATTGTCTATACAAATCTTTGGGTTTTAATTTGGAATGTTCTGGTGGTAAACTAGCAACACCAGTTATTGGTATACCAGCTGCAATATTACGTGGTATTTTTTGTACAACAGAATGATAATGTCTTTGTAATGCAACAAGTTCCCATAATGATGTACAATATGCATCACAACATTCTGGTTCATCAAGTTCTGGTTGATAAAAACCATCAGCAGAATTAGCATCAGTATCAAAAAGTCCCTCAATTGATTTTGTTAGCATTATTATTTTAATAATACCAAGTAGCCTCAATGATCCATGATGTTGTAATTGCAATGACATTGGTGCAATTCTCTTGATAAATGCTATTAAACGATTTTGTGTTATTTTTTTTCTACGATTAATCAACACTTGAATTAATATTTCAATGATAATATGACAATCTTGTTGATTTTTCCCAGCATTAATTGATAATAATGAATTTTTATACAAATGTACATAAAATCTGTATGAAACAATATTTAATGCTGGTCCTTGTCCAGATGATATTGTAAATACAGTTTGTATACAATGTAATTGTTCACGTAAACCTAAATTTTTTCTTCCATCAGTGTATTTATGATATTAGCTAAATCTTGATAAAATTTAAGATTAATACAATGTGCAAATTTAGCTAGACCCTCTGAACATTATAGGTAAAATTTGACTATTTGGTGCTTGTTTTAACATTCTAAAATATATTGTAAATACAATACTTGTTATTTCAGTTAATATTTTTTGTTCTTCAACTTTTCAAGCCCTTTTTCAACAACTTCTAATTTTTTACTTTTTTCACTTTTACTCAATGAAAGTATACGTTGTTGATGACTCATTAATTTTTTTTGTGTTATTTCATCATCACGTTTTTTATCAAGATCAATATCTTTTATTCTCAATGACAATAATACTTTAACAAGTTCAGTATGAACCAAGTGACCACGTAATTTAATATATTGGTTTAATTTACGAATAATAACAAGTGATAATTTACCACGTTTATTATCTTTAAATATATTTTTTACACAATTAAATACTTTTTCACGAACTGATGGACGTTTATTGTCCAAAAATGATACCAAAAAATTAGCTAAATTTGTTGGATAGTTGAAATAAAATATGGATGTGTTACTAAAAGATCACTAATACTTGTTTATGTTATTTCAGAGAGAGTTATTTCTGGTAATGTAAATACTCTTCTGTCACCTTTTTTTTTTCTCAGCTTATGACATGTTACCCATTTTAATTGACGTATTCTATTTTGTATAATTAAATCTTAATCTCATCTCACACATATTCTCATCACACACATACTTTTCTTTCTCATACTTGACTCGAAGCACTACGTGCCTCTTGATTTTTTTTGGGTGTTCGGAATAATAATTCCGATTCATACAAGTTTTAATAGTAAGCGTATACTCTGTGTTAAGCGCTTAATCAAGTAATCATTGAATAACGTAAAATATTGTGGCTAATTTAATTATTGAATAGTGTATTGAAAACATTTAATTTAAATATAAAAATTAACTACCTCGTGGTCATACATTTGGTTTAACTACATTTTATAGAAGTCAGTAACAAGTTTGAACAAGTTGTAAATTAAATAGAGCTTATATATCGAACAATATATTGTAACCGCCATTGATTTTTTGGTGGGTTACATATCCTGCCAATATGCCACCACAATATATTGTTATCGCCAACGGTTTCTCGGTGGGTTATTAGCGGGTTATAGATCCCGCAAATATCGCGTCACAGAATATTGTAACCGCCAATGATTCTTGGTGGGTTATTAGCGGGTTATATATTTTGCCAGCCCTAAAAATATCATACAACAAAACAATGGATCATTTCGGAAAAAGGTAGGACAATTCACACAGTACTTTTTTAGTAAATTTGTATACATACATCATTAGGATTTATAAAATGATACATTTGAATATTAAATATCTCTATAATAATACATATCTCTCGTTATCAACTCCTCATCTGTCTATAAAAATCTGGTTGTCGACTCGGCACACTCCCCAGCATTTTAAAAAGATTTTGACAATAACTCTTTTACAATTGCTTTATTGTCATTATTATTATCAGGCACAGCATGAACTGGTTCAACTTCTGCACAACAGGAAACCGAAACAAATCAAATTTTACTCACCCGCACAATTATAGATGAAAAAACGAAAATCGTTTTCTATTTTTATGTGTAATTTTGCCTGATACTTCATTTCCGCTTTTTCTATTAAATGATACATTGTTTGATTTGTTAACCTCTGAAATACAATGGAAACAAATTATAAGAAGCTACAAATGAAGTATTATCAAGTTTATGAAAGATTCATACCTAAAGGTAATTGTTCAAAAAAATCAAGAGGCACGGTAGTGCCCATGAGAAAAAAAAGTATGTGTGTTGATGAGAATATGTGTGAGATGAGATTTAATCACAACTACCGTGCCTTATTATACATCAAATATTTTGTCCCCTTCCGTCGCGAATCTATTAGAAATTTAATTAAAATATGATAGAGTTGAATGAGGCTGCTGAGGTTTGGTAATGATCCCATGAATCGATGTCGAGATTTTTCCGTTGCAGTAATGTATATTTAAAGCATAATTGATATTTACACTGAAAAAACGTTCCCGCTGCCGTAGCAGTAAAGTAGACTGCGAAGCGCTGTACTGCTGTGAGAGCAGTACACCCAACTTGGAATTTCTGTACTGCTCTCACAGCAGTACAGCACTGCTGCCATTTACTGTCGATGAGTTCAGGTGTATTAGCAGTACAAAGAATAGCTGTATGACACGTAAAGACTCATTCGATAAATTAAATGATGTATATATATGTATATTATTAATATTAATTATTAATAAATATAATTATATATTACTATTATTATTGAATATGAACTGATTTTAAAATCTTGTATATTATAAAAAAATATGAATAAAGAATATGAAAAAAATATATTTTATTTGAATATAGAATTAAAAAAATTACATTTTAATTTACCGTGTAATAATAAATTAACTTATTGAATAAACGAAAAATTGCATTAACTATAATGAGCATAATAGTATATTTCGTTACAACACTCAGAGAGTGCTTCAACGAATTTGGAAAGAGCACGAGCCTTGGCGAAAATGAGTTGTGAAGGCCTTCTGATTGGGCACATGTATTGAACTATATTATGTTATTAGGGATAGATAATGTGAATTTCTGCGCAATTTCTCTTCTTTGAAAAATTATTCATCACAAATAATAAAATAATTAAAAATGTAAAAAATTTAATTTTTTACGTGTAAAAAAAATTTTCAAATTTAACATTAAAAGAAATGTTTAATTGAACATTTAAAAAATTCTAAATTTCAATCCTAACCTATAAGTGATGTCAAAGTCATAAACCGTATATGACCGCGCATACAGATGTGCACATTCAGTTGCCACAGTAGTGCTTTGTACTGCTCTCACAGCAGTACAGTTTACCGAGAATATACGAGTGCTTACTGTGGATTTACATGGACATCCTGCTACTGTAGCTGTCTACCATTACCGGTACAATAGACCGTGCCTGCAGCGGGAACGTTTTTTCAGTGTACGGTCTCTTCGTTTTTCTCAAATCGACTACATTTTGTTCGTTCAGTTGGTATGGTATAAAACTTTACAAGGGTGTTGCCATATTGGCTGCACTGCAGAATTTTATTTTATTATTTTACTCCTTTACTATTCTTAAACGTCAAAAATATATATATTCCTTCTATAAAAAGGACAAACATCATCGGTCTTCCGGACATTTGATTGGTCGTTTTTCATCTCACTCACTCTTATATAGTTTTCTTTTTTTTTTTGTTTATTTCTATCATTTCTCTATTTATTTCGTTAGCAACAAAAAAAAAGAGTTTGATTAACAGATAGTTTGTTTTTTTGTTGCTAACGAAGTAAGTCAGTTAAGCAAAGGGTAGAACATATTTAAGTCGATAGATTACCGTCTATAAATTGATTTAAAATAATATATATATATATATTCATTTATATTGGTATAATTATTTTAAAAAAAGTACAATTATATAAAAAATGTCTAAAAGTGATTTTGAATATACGTGTGATGACGGAAAAAATGCTTTTCAAGATATGGAAAGAAATATGTAAGTATTTTCGTTTTTTTTTTAAAAATTTATTTATATTTATTTGTTAAATTCATTTTTGTTTTTAAAATTATTTATTTGTTATTTTTTTTGTTATTTTTGTATAAAATTTATCTGTTTTTATGATCAATATATATATTTTTTTTTGTAAAGTGATATCTTAGGATACGTGGACTCGATCGACGGGATTGAAAAAGTGAGAACGGAACAGCAAGAAGTTAATGTCAGTGTCATACGGATATAATATTAAAATATTTATGATAGGGCTCAGTAGATGGCAGAGTGAGTGATTTTCATCAGATTTATTTACTTTCATATTTATTCAAAATTACATGTATTTTATTTATTTTTGAAAAATAAAAATGGCCAAGGAGAAGCAGTAGCTGAGGAAAAGATGGGGCTAAGGAATTCAGGTTGTCAAAAAATTATGTTTCAAGGACATAATGTTGCTTCAAACATAATTTTTTGACAACCTCAATTCCCTAGCCACTGCTTTTCCTTGGCCATTTCATTTTTTACGAATAAATGAAATACATTTGAGGTTATGGCATGTTTTTTTTAATTTATCGCTCATAATGATATTGCTAATAAAAAAATTGCCTTCTTCATCTATACATATATATTAGGGTGGTTCTTATTTGAGTGATGGCAAAATTTTTATCATGCCGCCCCCTAATATCGTTGGAAAAAAATTCAAAAAATTTTTGGGCTATATAAGAAATTTTTATTTTCATCCTAGCCACTCCCGGTAAGAGGGTGAAGTTTCCCATTTGAAATACATGGGGTTTTCTTACTTAGACGTAAGAATCGATCTAAAAGCGTCAATTATGCATGGAAAAAATCTTTTATTATATTAAATCATCGAGAAGGAAGTCTGCTTTAAGATAGAAAAAAAAAAAAATTTATATGGGTCATTCCATAATTTTTTTATTACCTAAAGTTTTTTTTTTTTTTTCGATTTCGGTAGTTTTCAACGTTTTCAATATAATATGAGTGTTATGACATTATACTTTATATATTTGATAAAAAAAAATTTTAAATAAAAAAATCTATGGGTCATTACACGTAAATTTATGAAATGTGTCATTTTTTTACACACGATTTATGTTTTACAAATTATAAGTTATAAAAGACTACAAATATTGAATTTTCAAATTCGATTGCATGATGTGTATAAACCATGGAGTTGAATAAGAAGTGTAAGCTTTGCCTTTTTACTGCGTTGAAGCATAGGCTGTCATTGAAGCCTAAAATTTCAGAGTAAGTCAGTTCGAAAACTACCAACTGCAGCGCTGACATCAGCCCTACACCAAAAAAAAGACAGAACGAAATATTCTTATTCACTTTAGCTTGTACATCTATGTTTGAATACCTCCTTGGACTATTCAGGTGCAGTTTAATTATTAATATGGATTAATTGATCAAAATAACCAATAACATCTTATTTTTTCTTATTTTCCAATAGAATTAAAGGTCATCTTATAACTCAAATTGTTCAAGGGATGTCATTTCTTGCAAATCATTTTATAATTTTTTTAAGTTAAAACAAAAATTTTAATTTTAAGGGATTTTGTCGATTTTTCTCCGAATATGAGAATGCTTTGAAATTTGTACAGTATATTATTGAAATACTAATACATTCTATGTAATTTTTTGGTAATTGTTTGGATGCTTGTTATTTTTCAAAGTTGGCAACTATTACCATAGGCTATTATGGAGGATGCGACAAAAAAAAGTTCATATAAATAGCAATACCTCTAATCGACAATATTACAATGTAAAAAAAAACTATCGGGTTATAAAATGAGACAAGACAAAACGTATGGACATAAAATAAAAGAGGTTTGGAGCTTAGTTTTTTTACAATTAATAATTCAAGTAAAAAAAAATTGGTTTTGATCAGGAATTATTGAAAAATCAATAGAGACCTCTTGTGGATGACTATTAGAAACACAGTATTTCTATGAGTGCGAAAAAGACAAAAAACAGAAGAAAACTGTTGTCTTACTCTTTGATTTAAAAAATCGGCAGAACCTCTTAACGTGCTTTCAATTACACCCTTTTCAAGAATTAAATAGATAAATAAATCAATTAAATATTATACAAAAGTTCCTTTTAAATACATTAATTTCTAGTCTAAATTAATTCCACAGCAAAATATTTTATAATCGATTGAAATATTCAAGGCTAATGTCTGAGGAATCAATTTAGACTACGAATTATTTTATTTGGTCACAAATAAGTTAATTTAGATTATAAATCAATTTATTTTTTCTTCGTTTTCATTTTGATGAAAGATTTTTAGAAGTTGATCCATCTATAGTCATAATGATATTAATTACAAAAGAGGTTTGAAAACGGTGACGGAGTTGAGAGCTGAATGCTGCTGCTAAACGAGCTGTTAGCATGCTTGATGAATACAATTCAACAATAACATAAAATGAAGATCAAAAGCGATTTGTCATACAGATTGTGTCAGAATACCGTTTTCTAATGCAAAAAAAAAACAATGGTCATGTAGAAATTAAAAAAAAAGTAAATAATTCAAAATGTATAAATAAATGTTTTTTGTTTTTTTCATTCCAAGACAATATTTAATATTTAATAATAATAGAAATAGTTTAGAGTTGAACGAAATTTCGTGTAATGACCCATAGATTCTTTTGATTTAAATTTTTTTCTATCAAATATATAAAGTATAACACTTATATTATATTGAAAACGTTGAAACTAGCGAAATCGAACAAAAAAAAAAAACTTTAGCGTAATAAAAAAATTATGGTATGACCCATATAAATTTTTTTTTTTTTATCTTAAAGCAGACTTCATTCTCGATGATTTAATATAATAAAAGATTTTTTCCATGCATAATTGACGCTTTTAGATCGATTCTTACGTCTAAGTAAGAAAACCCCATGTATTTCAAATGGGAAACTTCACCCTCTTACCGGGGGTGGCTAGGATGAAAATAAAAATTTCTTATATAGCCCAAAAATTTTCAATTTTTTTTCAACGATATGTGGGGGGGGGGACGATGAAAATTTTGCTATCACCCAAATAAGAACCACCCTAATATATATAGAACTTGACTCTACTGCCATCTATCAAAATTCAATACAAGTGATTATTTTATAAACAAGTCTGAAACGACGTCGATCCGACATCGACTAACGTCACCCTTCGACATCGTTTCGAGCGCTTTTCAACGTCGAATAGACATTAGATTTCTACCTGGGGATATATAAATTTTTTTGCAGATTTTTGAATGAGATTATTAAGTCGAGAATTTAATTATTGATCATTTTTAATTATTTGAAATTAATTTTTAATTTTGATGTTATTGAATATATTGCTTTGAGATAATACTGCTCTTAATTATTTTAAAGAAATTTGAAAAAATGCCTGCAAATCATGTGAAACGTTCTATCGAAGATGGCATTCACGCCAAAAACAATTTAATGTGATCGGAAGAATGTATTCAATTAGCCTAAGTCAAATAGAATTATTTCATCTTCGATTGTTATTGATAACAGTCAAAGGAGCTACAAGTTTTGAGAATCTAAGAACTATAAATGAAATATTACATGATACCTATCGAAGTGCATGCTTAACATTTGGACTTATTGAAGACAATGAAGAGTGGAACCGTGCTATGACAGAAGGAGAAGTATGGATGATGCCTAAGCAATTAAGACATTTATTTGTACGTATATCAATTCATTGTAGTCCTGTTGAGCCTGAAAAAATTTGGGAAAATCATAAAGATTCAATGTGTGAAGATTTCAAAAGAAATTATAGTTTGGCTCAATCTCAAACAAAAGCATATTACAAAATAATAAACCTTCTTGAAAAAGAAAAATCGAATATCAATAACTTTCCAAAGATGCCATCATTAAATGATTTCGAACAGATAGATAACCTAAAAAATTCGACCGTTCAATATAATCATGAAGAAATTGGCTTAGCCCAATATTCAATTTTAAATGAAAATCAAAGAAACATAGTGGACACAATAATGAATAAAGCTACACAAAGGAATAATGAAAGTCAAACTTCATGTTTTTACATAGATGGCCCAGGTGGTTCGGGAAAAACCTATGTCTACAAAAAAAAACAGATTTTTTAGATGTATACTTTTCTTTTAAACTTCAAAATCATTTTCAGAAATTGCGCTTTTCTTAAAATTCTTATAAAACCTTACCGCACTCTGACAAACATTATAAAACCAAAATCAGATCAAAGCATTATAGCTGCCAAGAATGGTGAATGGTGTGAAAGAACCTTTATTTATATCATATACAGTATTCAATATCGCATCGTTGGTGCTACAGTATTCAATATCGCAGCGATGGTGCGCACGCCATATGCCGTTGGGATATGGGCGTGAATCGTGCTCATCAGGTGTGCTAATGTACTAATATACAACATACACATGCTTGCTGATAAACGTAACCTTTTATTTATACATCCTTTTGTCTTTATCGTGCCTTTGTTTCTTGTGCCTTTTGTAATATATTATTTGATTGATGTGAAAAATATTCTGTCTTCTGATCATCTTATAAATTAATTGAAACTTTTTAATAAAAATAAAAACAGATTTTTAAGATGTATACTTTTTTCTAAAACTTTAAAATCATTTTCAGAAATTGCGTTTTTCTTGAAGATTATTTAAAACCTTACTGCACTCTGACAAACATTATAAAACCAAATCAGAGAAAGCAATATGGTTTCCAAATCCAGAGCAATTTGACAACATCATAAAAATGAAATTGTGCAAGGTAATAGTAGATGGTGTGGGAAACCTTTATATTTACTTCAGTATCCAATATCGCATCGATGGCGCAAATTAAATAATGATACTTTAAGCTATGTTCCCAAACTTAAGTCACCTGTTATTGTTTATTTCTCTTTCTATCAAGTTTAATGAGTTTTTTTTTTTACATCATATGTAAACAAAAATATAAAATATTTTTATTTACGAAAGGATTTATTTTTGAATTTTTAAATCATCTGCCAGAAGCATCGGTCTATAGAGCAAGAAAGCTAACATATTTAGATGGTGTGAAAAAACCTTTGTATATGTCAGTATAGTATTCAATATCGCATCGATGGTGCGCGCGCCATATGTTGTTGGGATATAGGCGCGAATCTCAGGTCTGTAAAGTTAGCACATACATTATAGCACATGCCAGTCATGCTAATTATGGTAATATATACAACATACACATGTTTGCTGATGAACGTAACCTGTTGTTTATATAGCTTTCCGTTTTTATTGTGCTTTTGGGAATATATATATATATATATATTATTATGTTCCTTATATAAAAAGGACAGTTGTCATCGATCTTCCTAAGATTTGATTGGTTATTTGGTTCTCTTTGTCATTCTCATGTCATTTGTCATTCTGTCTTTGTCGGTTGTTAATGAAATAAATAAACAAATTTTCTTTCTCAGTCACTCACATTTTTTTTTTTTTTCCTGTCGTTAAGGTAATCAATAAATTTATTTGTTTATATATTTTGAAATCAAGATTTGACAGATCGCTTGAACAAAAAATAGTCTTTAAATTATAATAACTGTTTTTATTGATAATAAATGAACTGATTTATATATAACTTTATTAATATGATGATGGAAAAATCAATAGGCTTATGTACAAGAAAATAAAAGTATGTATCTATATAATATCCACATACATTCTATTAAGAAACAAAAAAAAAAAAAAAAGAGAATCATTTTATTCACAATTTTATTGACAATTGAGAATGTAATCATTCTATTTTGACAAAAAAAAAAACTGATTATTTCAGTATAACTATTGATAAATATATGACTGTTATAATTTATTGATGGAACTGGTCATGTTGATATGATTAATGGCATAGGTGTTTATTTTTATAATTTCTTCTTTCACATCTTATAAATAATTCACGAAAATGAGTAATGTCACACTTTGTTTAGAAGTTGTGGTGAATTATGTAATGAAAAGAAATTGAAACAAATAAAATGAGGATTCGAAACTTTAAAGGTAATAATATGTTGGTGTTGTCTTGATATTAGTCATGATCTCACTAAAATTTCATTGGAAAATATTTATTGGTCTTACAAGATTTTCATGTATCTAAGCTAGGCAATTTTTTTGAAGAAGTTCTTTGATCAGGCTGGCCTTAATAAAGAGAAGTTAAGGTTTTCTTCATCAATTCTTGATCAGGCTGGCCTTATTAAGGATAAATTAAGGTTTTCTCGATCAATTCTTGATCAGGCTGGCCTTATTAAGGATAAGTTAAGGGTTCCTTGATCCAATCTTGATCGAGTTATCCTTAATCAAGAATCTTGATCAAATTTCTATCAGGCTTCCAGTGTTAAGGGAACATTGATCAAGTCTCAATCAAGACTTGAAGTCAAATCGGGCTAGCCTGACCAGATTTCCACTCGGGATCATATTTATAAAGAAGAATTCATCTTTTTTAAATACTTAAGAACATAATAATTCGCTCTGTGTGAATGAATGATTAATTAATCAAAAATATACATACCCCTGAAAACGGAATAGTAAAATGGAAAATGTTTGAAGTAAGCACAAAAATGTTATAAAGAAATGGATTTTTTTTCGACAAAGGTTGCCGGAAATTTCATTGTTTTATAAATTATATGTTATTCGTGAAAATATAATGTCGAAATTTTTTTGAAAATTAATAATCAACATAAATGAAAAATAATTGAAAAAGAAGATTTTAGAATAGGCGCATGATTTTTCAGATCTTTAGTTTATGATTTGACAAATGGCTCAAGAAAAACGAAATATTAGCCACTTTTTGAATTTATTTTATCTACAAGTCGTGGTAAATATAAAACTGCATAAAATAAAGAGTTATAATCATTTCATGAAATTGTTTGGAGATTTTTATTGAGGGTGAGTTTGAAGTCTCAGATTCATAGTTTCACAAAAATTCTATTTAGAAATATATGTTTTATGTACATGACTTGAAGCAGGAAACGTCGTATTTCGTGTACAAGTTATAGCAAATATGAAAAAGAGTCAAAATTGATTTTAAAATTTTTTAGGATAGAAGTACTGCACGGACAAAAATGAAAAGTAAAATTTATCATAAAAAAATTGTATAATTAATATTTTACGGAGGAAAAGAAGAATCTAAGGACGAAATCAAATGAAAATTACCTATTAATAAAATGAAAAAACGGAGACGTGTTTTTATATTTTTTTAATATGAATTTTACAATTTAAAAAAATAAAACACAAGCTTAACCATATTAATTTATAAAATTTACATTTTTTTTTTCCTGTAGTTTTTTTCATGAGGTGTTTTTTGAATATAGGAATCATGATTTCGGGGAAATTCTATTTAGAAATATTTTATTATGAACATGAGTAATTTTGAAATGAATGTTTAATTAATTAATTGGGAATTGCATCACAGAAATAAAAGAATCGAAAATAAAGTGATCGAGACTTTGATGAATAAAGTATTATGGGTAAATTATGAGAAGGGTTTTTTAAAAGACATGAGAAAACATAATTATAGTTTGCTCTTTTTGTAACTGAATGATTAAGTTATCAAAAATACTCAGCCATGAAAAACTGAATAGTGAAATAAAAAATATTCGAACTAAACATCCACAAAAATGTCATAAAGAAATGAGTTTTGCTTCAACAGTGGCTGTACGAATTTGTTTAAACTCTATCTTTTTTAAAAATTGTCTTTTATTCGTGTGAACAGAGTGTTGTTTTTTTTTTTAAATTATTACTAAATAACAATGAAAATAATTGAAACATAAATGTGAATTACTATTTTTACAAAATAGCTCAATGAATAATGACATCAAGAGAAAGTATGATTGTGATAATATTTTTTAAAAAACTATCTTCTCATTTTTATAAGAAAAACAGGCGCGCGAAGCGCGCCCAGTGATCTCGTATTATATAAAAAATATTCATAATTATATATTTATTTGGTTTAAATTTGGATATTAATTGTAGGTAATTAATATTATAATAATACAATAAATAGAAAAACTCAATATAGATTGATGCATATAGTAATTAAGTATTGTGTGCAATTGTGTGATATTTTGGTGACAATTCATTTTTATTTACAAATGAAAAACAATAGAAGAAAAGAATGAAATTAAATGTAACCAGTGCAATAAAATTTTTAGTGAAAAAAGTAGTCTTTATGCTTATACAAGTTGAATTCATAAAATTGAGCTGGTTAAGACAATAACTGAAAACGAAACTTGTGTATACTGTGATGAAAAATATGCAAATAAAACAAACTTGTATTATCACTATTCACATTTTCATCAAGTCTCAGATTATCAAACTATGAATTTAGTTGGCAGTCCTAGAAGTTCTTTCTGAATGGTCGTCCTAGGACGGAAATGGAAGTTTAAGAATTTAGTTACTTTTTTGGTGATTTTTATAACTGCCATTTTTGCAAGCGGAAATTTTAGCTTGTCGTGAGTTCGCACCCTAAAATTGATGTCAAGTATTGGTTATTTGATTGTAGAAAACCTTAAATTTTCCAAAAAAAAATTTAAATCTTTTAATACTAAATAAAAATAACACATTCATTTTACAAGAACTTATTGATCAATCACTATCATTGTGGCACAAAGGAGTTTAATACATGTGTCGATTGTTTTAGATCAACGAAAATTCTAAGAAAGATTGAGGTCCTCAAAATTAATGATATCATTGTTTTAGACCAATAAATTTAAATGTTCAAGTAAAAATGATAATTGCTTAATGAAAGGAATACCCACTTCTAAAATTCACATTTGTGGTTCTACCAAGACGGCTAGAAAGAAGGAGAGTCAACTCCGTACATTGGAAATGGGACAAAATATGTCCTGTACCTCGAGCTCCTCAAATTTGTCAATTTGGCGCTGATTGGGTTCTACGTATAAAGTTAGTTATTTCGTCAGTTATTTCCGCAAGAATACTAGCTGGATAAAAATTGATAATTTGTTCGTTGCTAGCAAAAACATATACTTTTTAATATTATCGTTTTTTCTATCGAATGATTAAAGGACTTTACAAAAAGATGTGATATCTAAACAAAAAAAGAAACACAGTTTTTTTTACAAAAAGGAACGTCAAGTATTCGAAATCCCCACTAATTATGTGATTATAGTAATTTTATTTTATATTGATATTTATTAATTTTTAAGATACAAAAAGATATAATACCAAAATAAGTCAAGAAGGAAATATTAAACGCATATAATTAAGTCTTAATCTTTGACAAAATTTTATACTTGACCCCGCCCGGTTCTTCCCAAATAAAATTTGAAGACTTTCACACCAATGCAGATCTACTGAAATTTAGTAGTCGTTCTACATAAATGTATGCGCAGTCACAACCTCGCGACTTTATTATAGTAGTTTCATATACAAGAGACAAGAATAGAGCGTGACAAGTGTGATTTTTTTGAAAATCTATGAAAAGTATTTGAATTATATTAAATTAATGTCTTAGAGCTCAAATGCACGACAAGCTAACTTTTGCTTGTAAACATGGCTGACGTAATTCTGAGTGATCTAAGCATGCGCAACACGTAAAATTACTAGAAAAACCACGATGGCTGGGGACATATTACTAGTTTCATGGGAATTAGGACGGCCATGTTTACAAGTTCGACACAACCCAACTCGTTGCGCGTGCTCAGTGCGCTTTACAAGCAAACGTTAGCTTGTCGTGAGTTAAAGCTCTAACTCGTTACACATGCTAGTGCGCTTTACAACCGAAATTAGGCTTATCGTGAGTATATACCCTTAGCTTATTAGCATTGTAACTGAATTCAACTATAATTTTTGGTGATATCTGGGAAAATTGCATAGTGGACACCACCTTTTACACTGTAAAATATATATTCGGCGCTCGTGTCATATTGTGTCATACGCATTCATTATTGAATTGTTGATTGACGAAAAAAGTATATATATGTATATATATATATATATTTTTTTAAACATGCCGGAAAGTTAACAAGATTGTACGCTGCCAGTCCTAAGCCTAGATAAAATGTGAAGGGTACATATTTATAATAAGGGATAATTGGAAAATACCATTAACTCTGTTGTCGAGACGTGTGTAGGCTTTAAATTTTATTTGGGAAGAACCGGGCGGGGTCAAGTCTAAAATTTTGTCGAAGATTAAGACTTAATTATATGCGTTTAATATTTCCTTCTTGACTTATTTTGGTATTATATCTTTTTGTATCTTAAAAATTAATAAATATCAATATAAAATAAAATTACTAAAATCACATAATTAGTGGGGATTTCGAATACTTGACGTTCCTTTTTGTAAAAAAAACTGTGTTTCTTTTTTTGTTTAGATGAAGATATAGTTCAGAGTATTTTCAAAGAATTAATTGAAAATCGTAAATATGGGGATCTAGCCAAAGTAGCCGTATTGTCAGCAAGGCACGTAGATGTAAATGAAATAAATGATAGAGTAGTTTAATTATTAGATAATAAAAAAGAAAAAGTATATACAGGCATGGATAGTACAGATAATTGTGACAATGGAGAACTCAATGATATACTACCAGAGTATTTAAATACTTTAAATCGACCAAATTTCCCACCATATAAATTGAGTTTGAGATTAAATTGTATTGTCATGCTTCTTCGAAGAATAAGTACAAATGAAGGTTTATGTAACGGGACAAGATTACAAATATTAGATCTTTCGAATAATCTATTGAAATATAGAATTTTAACTAGTGATAAAGAAAATGATATAGTATTTATCCACAGATTTACTTTATATTGTGAAAATGTTTATCCTTTTACATTCAAACGAAGACAATTTCCAATAAAAATAGCGTTTGCGATGACTATAAATAAAAGTCAAGGACAAACATTCGAAAAAGTAGGAATTGATCTTAGAAAGGATATATTTAACCATGGATAATTATATGTAGCATTTTCTAGAGTAAAATCTTGGGATTCATCGAAATTATTTCAAAAGGTTTCTTTAAACAAAATAAAAATAACGTATCATGTTCATTTTGTAAATTAATGATTGAAGCATCGAAACTAAGTGACCTTGATACATTGAAAAGCAATTTGAAAAATATCCAAATTGAACATTTCAAAAAGTGTGAAGAAGAAATGGATTTTTTTTCAACAGAAATAGGAGGGAATTTGAATCATTTAAAAATTGTGAGTTATACATGTGGAAAAATTATGAATATTATTTGAATAATATTATTAAATATAAATTTAATAAAAATCAATAAAAAAATATTGATTGTTGTCATTTGTAATATGTTAATTATGTTAATAAATACTGACAAAAAAACATGAATACAGGCGCGCAAAGCGCGCCCCTGAGTCTCGTATTTATAATAAAAACTGATTTATTTACTGATTGAAAACTGATTTGAATAATCAAAACATAGTTCATCATTCTGTTTTCGACTACCCTACCGACAAGTCAACAATATAATTTAAAAAAAAATTTATTGTCCCAAATAGAAGACATTTGCGGGTCCATTTCGACCACCTTGTCTACCACCTTGTCTACCTTGTCCACCTTGTCGTCCTCGTTCTCGTCCTTGTCTCCCGGTGTTATTTCCTGGTCCTCGATTATTACCACCACCACCACCGAATATTGATTGGAAGTATTGCTTTCACCAAAAATATGGGCTTTATGGGTACATTCCTAAAAAATTTTTTTTCGCTCTGCAGTCCAATTCACAGGGCAAATTTTATACAATTTAGAGCTTTTTTTTGCCGGTGATGGCGCTTGTAAAATTTTTTTTATATACATTTCCCATACAAAAGCTCTACAAGAGCCGCCAGTGGAGGAAAAAAGACCTAAATTGTAATACCCTGTGAATTGGACTGCTGGAATTTTGCCTTGTAAAGCGGTGTCTCCACGCTATATAAATGCTTGCAAGATCGAACATTACTAGATAAATACTAGAATTTTGGTGGAAATCAGCCTTAAAAAGCCTTGCAAGAATATCACAACCAATGGAACATGTTCCATTTTTTCGTGCAAGAACTTGCATGAAATTTTTATAGCGTGGAGACACCGCTTAATACTGACTGAAAGCTAGAAACAGAACCAATGACGAAAGTGATAAAACCCCCTATGTAATTCTCCAGACTTTAAACATGTACAATAATATCTTCTTGTACTATTTTTGTGACAATAACAAACAATCACAAAGAGTCAATTTTTTGTTTATGATGAATTCATATAAACATTAAACATTTATCCAGGTTATTTTGTCAATAATTGGAGCCAAAAGTAAAAAATGTCATGTGCCCGTACTACCACAACAAGAAACAGCTTTTTCCTATAAAACTTTGGTCGGTATTATAGGGTGAAATTGCTGAGTGAAAAAAAATTTTTATTAAAAAAATGCACCTAGGAAGTTGATCCGAAATATTTATTTAATGAATTAAAAAAACGTTGACTTCTATAAGGTGTTACAAATGATCTTCTTTAAGCACAAGCCATGATGTATGATTTTTATGTTATTATACAGTAGTATGATACTTTCCTAACCCTGACGTTTGTCAGACAGACCACACCCTTTTTCCTTGTCGCCGTTGACATAGACTCGTCGCACTTAAGATAACGTTTTGACATTCACGTGATAATTTTAATGTGTTTTATTGTTTATAGAATAGTTTATTTAATATATTAAAGTGATGCACATCTATCTGCCAAAATATTATTTTATGTTAGAAACTTTTTAATTTAATTTTGTTGATTGTTATTTGTTTGTGTATGTGATTTCCCGTTTGACGTTCATCTAACCTATCTTTTTTTGTCCATTTTGCCTACTTCTTATCTTTAAATTATTTTCCAAGTTCCTTCATCAATTTTCAAGTTAATTCTCCATTTTTTTTCCAGGATTTTTACTTCTTTCGAAAAAGTATTTTTGACCTTGTCAAGAGTTTGTTCTCTTTGTAGAAGAATTCATTTCCTTGACAAGAGTATCTTTCCTTATTCTTCCGAGAAAGTTTTATTGACCTTGTCAGGAGTTTTTTTTTCCTTTTAGAAGGATTCATTTCCCTGGCAAGAGTATATTTTAAACCGTCTTAATTGTATAAAATTAGATATATATTAAATATATATTAAAAAATTTGAGTCGTAATTCTTTTTATATACATATAATTTTTTCAACTAGAAAAAAAATGTCTGACTAGCAATACGTAACTGAACGAAGTGAAATCGTTTTAAGTTCTGATTCATGGCTGAGAGATGAGGAAATTGACTTTTTCGCCAATTTATTGCATGGAAAATTCAATTATGAGTTTATACGCTGTTGGGCTTTCCAACATGTTGATCTCGTAGTACAAATACCGGCTCATAGAAAAGATATTCAAATTTTACATTCAGCAGCTTTAGATATTTCTAATAAGAACGCATATGAAATGATCGGTGGTCATTGGATATGTAGTTATTATGATGGTGATTTGATTCATATTTATGATTCCTTAAACAATTTAAAATTAAATGATCAAATTTTGAATAAGCTGCGGATGTTATATGGCAATGCATTTAATGGAGAAACTGTAGAAATTCACACAGTACAGAAACAAACTAACGGTTCTGATTGTGGAGTATTTGCTATTGCAAATGCAGTAACTCTTGCATTAGGCAATGACAATACATAAATCTCAGGGAGTTAGTTTAGAGTGCGCTATTGTTGACGTCGGTGAAAATTTGCGAGTTACAACATTAAATGGTTTGCATTTAATGAATTTTGACCCGTCAAAAGCAATAGCAAGTCAGCAAGCAATCGAAGAATATAATCGTTTGCGGAAAATTTATAAACCTGATTTGAAAGAAATTCCAATTTCAAATAGAAGTTTTCCGAAAAATTTTGATACCAAGTGGTGTTTGAAATCATTTTTGGTTGATATAGAATGTGAAAAAAAATCCAAAGTGATCGACACGCTCTCTAATGTACATGGATTATCTAATAATAATGGTTCATCATAGCTATGTAATCTCTGTGATACAATGTATATTACACTCAAAGATCATAAATGAGTCATTGAAAAAAGTTAGCAACTCTCACCATTCGGTAGTAGCTAAAGTTTTCAATGAGTACATTTCAAAAATGACTTCTTCAACAGATGAAATTGAAACATTTGTTCGTGAAGCGTTCAACCATAATAACAAAGATGATCCTGCTAAATTTTTAAAAGCACTCTGTACAAAAGATCATGTTCTAATCAAGCAATGAGGCCATGAAGAAAAGTATTTAGAAAAATGTGAATCCTTATACGTAAATGTCTCATTGACAAACCAGTACATTATAAACCTTTAATACCAAACGGACATAACACTCTCACATTACAAGAACTTATAAAATAATTGTTTTAATTGTGGCACGAAGGAACTGGTACATGTCTAGATTGTTTAACTTCATCGAAAATTTTTAGAAAATTAGAAATTCTTAAGACAAATGATGTTGTTGTTTTTAAAGTCAACTCTTTGTCAATGAATCAAAATGGTCGATTGCAAAACAATTATTGTTCGATAAAAAGGATACCCACATCTAAAGTAGAAATTTGTAGATCTACATATAAAGTTAATTACGCTATATTCACTGATAGCAGTAAAACAAACCAACATTTCATAAGTTATATCCGTAATAAAAATCGTTGGATAAAAATTGATGATCAGTTTGTTACCAATGAATCTTGGCCAAAAAATGCAAAAAATTCTTATATTTTATTTTTAGAACGTACTCAAAAGTGTACAAAGCTCACTAAATAAATTTTAAAAAACGATTCACGATCTGGACGCATGATGGGTTGTTATTTTTCATATGTGAACGATTAAAAGACTTTACAAAAAAATATGATATCACACAAAAAACAAAAATAAATTTTTGTACAAAAAGGAGAGTCAAGTATTCGAAATTAATTTTTATTTTTTTCTTTTAAACATACAAAAAAAGAGGATATCAAAAAAGTCAAGTACAAAAGTACATATTTCTTTACAAATTATTGACCCATATGAATAGTCTTAACTTTTGACAAAATTTTATACATGACCCCGCCCGGTTCTTCCCAAATAAAATTTCAAGTCTTTCACACAAATGTAGGCTCAATAAAAAGTGAAAGATAGAAGTAATTTAACTGTATCAAATTAATTAACATGCATATGAAAAATATGTTATGTATATAATACTGAACTATCATACTTAGCCAACTACTGGTGATAATATTTCTCCACGTATACTTTGATTTTCTCTATAATTTGTCTGAACTCCTCGCAAAATAAACCATACGAGGAAATGTGTAAAAAAAATTTTTCTCCAATTGTCCATGAGCAGCCAAAAAATGACGTCAGTAAAATAGTTCGAAAAGTAAAAAATAAGGGCGCTCCTGATGTGTATGAAACTACAGATGTATGTATATTGATACACCAGTATCATACTTACTGGTCAGTATTAAACGGTGTATTTACATGCTAGAATTCCAAATTCGATGCAAAATTTTGCATTACTATTCACTAGATATGACCAAAATATATTCAGTAATCCTATTATAAAAAGAAGAACTGTAATGCCGGTTCTTCGTTGTGTGATTGGTTGTCTCTCGGGTTCCTAGATTATATTCTTTCTATCTCTTTTTATTTTAATTGAAAAAATGAATTTATTCATTTGTCTCTTCGTCTGTTTTTTTCTCATATATTTTTTTTTTGTCGATTTTATAAATTTTGCGGTTAGCAACGGTTGCTGTAGGGTCAAACATTCTCTCTCTCTTTTTTTTAACAAGCCGACAACGGCGCAAGACGTGTGGGGCTTAGAAAATTTGAAGCAATACGTACGGGGTTTAAAAAATTGAAGCAATACGTATGAGGCTTACAAAATCCAAAACAATACATATGGAGCTTAGAACATTTAAAGCAATACGTATGGGGTTTAAAAAGATAAAGCAATACGTGTGAGGCTTAGAAAATTCAAAGCAATACTTATAAGGCTTACGAATTCCAAAACAATACGTATGGGGTTTAGAACATTTAAAGCAATACGTACGGGGTTTAGAAATTAAAGCAATAAGTATGAGGCTTACAAAATCCAAAACAATACGTATGGAGCTTAGAACATTTAAAGCAGTACGTACGAGGTTTAAAAAATTAAAGTAATACGTATGAAGCTTGAGAAATTAAAGCAATACGAATGGGGCTTAGAAAATTTGAAGCAATACGTATGGGGTTTGAAAAATTAAAGCAATACGTATAAGGCTTAGAAAATTCAAAGCATAACGTATAGTGCTTAGAAAATTTGAAGCAATACGTATAAGGCTTACAAAATCCAAAACAATACATATGGGGCTTAGAACATTTAAAGCAATACGTATGGAGTTTGAAAAATTAAAGCAATACGTATGAGGCTTAAGAAATTAAAACAGTACGAATAGTGCTTAGAAAATTTTAAGCAATACGTATGGGGTTTGAAAAATTAAAGCAATACGTATTAAAGCAATAAGGCTTACTGTTCCGGGTCGAACTACATGTCTGTTGGTCCCAGACTGACCAGATTTTTATTCTTTTTATTTTTTAAACAAAATACAATAAGTTGATAAGTTTTAAACATTACTCTGTTTTTTATGGCTAGATCACGAGATCATACAATTTCAAATAACATATGACTAACAATTTTGGTTTATATTTTTTCTAAAATATTCTAAACAACGATTTAATTTATGTACTTTTTAATAGCTTTTTACAAACTCGAATATTCCCACACATGGTCAACTCATGCATAGATTTTTTAAGTAAAAATCACGTAACAAATAAAACCATAAACTCAAGTTTCTCTTTGGTACTATTATAACATATTTTTTAAAACATTATTTGTCAAGAATTAGAGAAAATCTCACATCTGTCAAACAACTGCACTAACGTATTTTCGATACACAGAATGATCGTAAAATCGACAATAAAAAAGTAAATTTATAACTTTTTAAAATAAACTAAATTCATGAAAACGTCTTGGACTTTCCGGTCGTAAAATCTATATTTTTTTGTTTACACATGGTATTTTTTATGTCACCCTTTGGACCACACAAGGCCCAATTTTATGTCTAAAAATCCCACCACCTACACCTAGTATCTAGGTAAAATATAATAGTAACTCGTAATGTGAATTCTTGCTACAAGAACTTGCATGAATAATCTAGCTTATGGACACACCACCTTACAGGAGGAAATCCAGTGGAATCGTAGAATTAGATTATTAATGTCGTCGTCAATATATATTATAAACAATTATAAAAGTGTGTAAGCTTGAAATTTTATTTAGGAAGAACCGGGTGGGGTCAAGTATAAAATTTTGTCAAAAGTTAAGACTATTTATATGGGTCAATAATTTGTAAAGAAATATGTACTTTTGTACTTGACTTTCTTTGTTTAAAAGAAAAAAATAAAAATTCATTTCAAATACTTGACTCTCCTTTTTGTACAAAAATTTATTTTTGTTTTTTGGGTGATATATTAGCTTTTGATAAGTTCCTTCTGTGAGAGGATATGCTTAAAAGTTGAGAAGATCAAAATATTTATTTTTTTTTACAACTTGCTTTCATTTTGAGCTACTGATAACTGTACTTAATACTATCTTTAGGATAAAAAAACTAAATTAATGTTAAAGTGAGTATGATAGTTTTTACATTGAAACATGTGAAAAACAAATCTAAAGTTTGCTTGTATTTATTTTTGATTAATAAATCAAGCTATAGCCTAATCAATAATGTTAAATTGTTAAAAGTCAATTAAAATAGTTATCTTTTTTTTTTCAAGCACTTACCAATAAACAATAGACATGATCAGGTCCAACTACAAGTGGTGAGTGGTGTGAATGTACCTAGTTGTTCAGTGAGTGCCAATAAAACTTCATCTCCATCATAAATTTCTTCCGTCAAAAAAGGCATCAACTCACTACGAGTACGTTCAGCAGCAAGTGCCAAAATAATCGTTGAAAGTTTTTTAATTAAATTTAATCGCGCTATAAAATGAAAATTAATTAATTTTTTACTATATTTACATTTTAAACAAATTTTCGGTCAACTAATATGATGAAATTAATTTTAAAAGAACCACTGCATTCAAATTTTATTTCACTTCATAATCACTGTCGTCTGCTAATGTTTGTGCTCGAATTGTATCACTGTATTGAATTTTTAATTTAATTTTTTATGTAAATATGTTTTATGTTTAATTTTAAATCTGTTATTTTTTTAATTTTCTTTTTCATCAATGTATTTTTTTTTGTGTTTTTATCACTCAGTTTTATTTTTAGTGTTCCGTAGGACACTCATGTTTTCACTTTTCGAGTGACTTTTTGTTATTTCGCGATAAAAATGAAAGTTATGAGTCTAGAGATAAATACTAAGTTTACAGAGGCTTTTACTAGATTAAAATCATGCTTTTTAAAATCACCGATATTACAGTATCCAGATTTTACATATGAATTTATAGTAACGACAGACGTGATGTTGGGGTTTTTGGAATCTTATCTCAAGGATAGTGGTCTTCGATTTTTGCCGATGTATCGACAAGCCGATTTTAAATCGGAAAGTATCGAGTACTTTTACTCGATACTTTTTTTGGGCCGATGTATCGATTCTCGATACTTTTTTTCAAGAATCGGAAAAAAAATCGGGTGTACTGAGCCAAGAAAAAATATGAAATCACTTGGTTAATTTTTTTTATTTTGAATTTTTTTTTCTATTTTTATTTGTTTGCAAACCATGGTTCTATTATATTAGAAAAAAAAAATAGTGTTTTTACCATTTTTCACTAAAGTGATGATTTCTTTACCAACCGAGTAACGTATGGCCTACCGTGAAATGGATTTTTTTTTTAAGGAGGTTATGCACAAATTTATTGCGGGTGTTGCGGGGCGCTTCTGACGTCACAGACAAAACTGAAATCCGACTACACTGTAAAAAAATAAAGTGAAAAGCGCCTGCGCCCCATATACAATATATGGGATTGCGGGTATGTGTGTGTGTTTGAACATGCCATACGTTGCCACATCTAATTTTTGTAAAGTTTATAATTAATTACTCATTAATTGACCGATCAACATATGAAAATTTTTCGCGCAATTAATAAAACTCGGTTTCTAGTATATGTGTGATTTTTTTCAAGACTTTTTCATTATTTTTTCTATCCGAAAAAAATGGTTGAAATCTCCATAAGAGCCAATGTTAAATATTATTTTCAATAATTAATTACAAAAAATTTAACCGATCAACATAAGAAAATAATTATACCGTTGTATTCAGAATGAAAAGATCTACTTGTGTACAAAATTTCAGAACATTCTCATTATATTATTTAAAAAAAGAGTAATTTGTGCAGAACCTCCTTAATTCAATTAACGAATCAATAAATAGTTGTATAAATAAATAAACTTTTTTTTTTTTTAAATTTTCTCAATATTCTCATGAATATATAGTTAAAAAAAAATAAAAATATTATAATCAAATGATAATTCATTCGGAAAAAAAAAAAAAAAAGTACTCGATACTTAAGTATCGAGTACTATTTTTGGCCGATGCATCGATTTTCCGATTCTTAAAAAAAAAAGTATCGATACTCCGATTCCGATACTTTTTTTAAGAATCGAAGACCACTACTCAAGGACCTATTGGTCAAGATTTGCCTATAGCTCATATATCCCGTGTCCTGCAGAATGCCGAAAAAAATTATAGTACTATCGAAAAAGAAACTTAAGCAATTGTTTATTCTGTTTATTAATTTAGACCTTATTTATACGGTAAAAAGTTTACTTTAGTAACAGATCATAGGCCGTTGGTATGGTTAAATTCTATGAAATCTACCCATTCAAGGTGCGTTCGGTGGCGATTTGAATATGACGTTGTATATAAACAAGGTCGTATTAAGGCAAATGCGAATGCCTTGTCAAGAATCATTCTATAAGCGAAACTTGATGCGGAGAACAATGTAGAGCGCCAAGCGATAAACTGGATCAAACAGCTGTTTGTTCTTACTAATAAAACTGGGTCACGTAGAAAAAGACAGAAGACTTCGTCATCTGATGACACTATGGGGCTACCACTGAAAGAGTTGTGGAACCCATCTTATCCCTACTATTTTTTTAAAGTACACTGTGCATGACTAAAATTCTATACACATATGCAAAAGCTAACGTGTGTGTCTCGGGAATATTCGGCGGATCAAAAAAAATAAGTCTTGTCACGAATTAATTGAGTTCTAGATCAGAAGGAGGTCGAAAAAAAGTAGATCGGCGAGGGGACACGGGACTGCAATTCAGTCGGTAAATCTCTGTTTAGAGATGGTAAAGAAACTTGTCATATGATGGTGTAAATTCCGAATTGCCATGTGTCGGTAATAAAGATTTGGAAAAATGAAATTTTGTCAATTTAACGTGTAATTTCTCATGTCTCATGTCCCATATCCCATGCTTCGTGTCTTATTTCTTGGATCTTATGTCTCACATATCATTTGATGGTGAGAATCCTCAATTGTTATGTGTCGGTAATACAAACTTAACCGGGAAAAAACAAATTTTGTCATTTCAACGTGCAATTTCTCACGTCCCATGATATGAAGGTTTACTCGAACACCTACAGAACAGGGCAAATAATACAAATAGTCAAATTGGAAAAGTCGTAATTCTTCCATCATCATATCAAGGCTCTCCACGCAATATGCTACAAACATATCAGGATGCGATGCCTATTGTTCGTAGATTTGGCAAGAACGATTTATTTATTACAATGACGTCGAATTCAAAATAGAAAGAAATCGCTGAAAATCTTTCAGATGGTCAAACCGCTTTAGATAGATCAGATTGAGTTCACGTGTTTTTTAAGGCGAAAAAAAAAAAATTCATTAACATTATTAAAAATAAAAAAATATTCGGTACAGTTCAAGCTTATGTTTTAGTAATTAAATATCAAAAACGTGGCGTACCACATGTTCATTTATTATAAACTTTGCAACATAATTCAAAAATAACAACTGCAGCAATTGTAGACAAGTTCATTTCAGCAGAAATTCCTAACCCAAAAAAAAATCCTCGATTGTACGAAATTGTGAAAAAAATATGATTCATGGTCCATGTGGTGACTGGTGCCTGAATAAAAGAGGTAGATGTTCCTAAACATTATCCTGAAGAGTTTACTTATGTAACAACTTTAGATTAAAATGGTTATTCTTAATATAGACGCCGCGATTTTAAGCCACTTTAAGCAATAAACATGTGCCATACAATAAAAAATTGTTACTACTACTTAATTGTCACATAAATGTAGAAGTTGTTTCAAGCATCAAAGGAGCTAAGTATTTGTGCAAGTACATATATAAAAGTCATGATGCTGCTGCAATTGTTGTCCAAGAAACAGATACAAATGGTGATCAGGTTCGTCAAGAAATTCATCATGATGAAATTCGTGAGTTCATAGAAACCCGCTACGGTAGTCCTTTTGAAGCCTGTGCACGAATTTTGAATTATTCTTTACATGGTAGGTGTCATGCTATTGTAAGACTACCCATACATTTGCCAAATCAACAAACAGTTATGGTTGACGATATCGATAATGAAGACGCCATTCAAACTGCATGAAGCAAAGAGTCAATGTTAATTGCTTATTTTGCTTTGAAAGCACATGATACACAAGCAAGACATCTTACGTATTCTGAAATACCGACTGAGTATGTGTATAAAAAGTTAGCTGGTACATCTACTTTTACCTGGGAACAACGGAAAAGTCATTTAAGTACTTTAGGGCGTATGTATTCAGTCATCCCAACGCAAACTAAATTATTTCATTTCAGATTACTTTTAATTTGCACAAGCTATAGAAATCTGAGAACAGTAGATGGAGTTGTGCATGAAACATATGTTAGTACCTACTTAGCATTAGGTTTAACAGAAGATGATAATGAATAGAAAAATGCCATGCATGAAGCAGAAGTTTGGATGATGCCTCTCCAATTTCAATAATTATTTATACGAATTTTATTTCATTGCCATCCTATCCATCAAGAAGAGTTGTGGGAAGATTTTAAAGATGCACTGTCCCAAGATTATTCTAGAACAATACTCTTGCAGCAAGCAGACAGAACTGCTTATATTAAAATTAATACATTATTACAGAATGAAAGATCAAGCCTAATGGATCCCTATCAATGCCACAAATCACGGAAATTGAAAATGATGATAGTGAAATTTCACTTAAACAGCACAAAGATATTGGGTCAAGACAATATAAAATACTTAATAAAGAACAAAAAGCAGTCGTTGATACTATTTTGAAAAGAGTTATGGACAAAAATAGCAGTGAATCAAAATGTTTCTTTATTGATTGGCCAGGAGCATCGGGAAAAACTTACATTTATTCAACTGTATCATTCACTACAAAGTCAAAGTAAAATGTAACTATGGCTTATACTGGTATTGCAGCAACTATTACAGCTCAATCGAAGGAAGCAGATCATTGCAGAAAGATGGATTTTATAATGTGGGATGAAGCACCAATGTCACCAAAACATTCATTGGAATTTGTAAATCGAACCTTGCGTGACATCATGAATAAAGATAAACTGTTTGGAGACTAAATGTTGATTCTTGGTGGTGATTTTCAACAATTACTCGCAGTAAAAACAAATGCTACTCGGGGTGAGTTAGTAGATGTCATTTAAATTCAATCATTTGTGGCCATATTTTACTAAGTTTGCGTTGACTTAAAATATGCGAATACGGACGAGAGAAGTTGAATTCACTAAATATTTATTAACAGTAGGTGATGGCACAGCAAATAATAATGATTATAATTTCAATTTGTCAGACTATTGTATAGCACCACGTGAAGCTGATATAGCTGAATGTCGATGTAGACGATATCAATATGAGAGTTGTTGATTTATTAGATAAACCAACAGAGAAAATTTATTCCAGCATAAATAGTATGAAAAACTGTGACAATGGTGATATTTCTAACACTCTTCTACCAGAATTTTTAGAAACTTTAAATCCTCCAAATTTACCTCCTCATGAATTACGGTTAAGAAAAACACTGTAGTTATGTTAATCAGAAATTTATCTGTTAATGAAGGATTATGTAATAGAACAAGATTGCACGTATTAGATTGATCAATTCATTTATTGCTATGTAAAATTTTAACAGGTGATCAAAGAGGAGAAATTGTTTTTGTTAATCCTGTTACTTTGTATAGTGACGATGTTTATCCTTTTGCGTTCGGAAGACGTCAGTTTCCGATAAAGTTAGTTTTTTACCGTGACATAAAATGAATCACAAAGGAAAACTTTCGAAAAAATTGGAATTGATCATCTACAGAGCTGGCCTTTTAAACTGTGTGACGTCATTAGACTTTCTAAATTGAACGACTTTCACTCTAACGATAAAAATGAGCAATACGCTATTGTGAAGTCCGTAAACAATAACGTATACGATACTAATATGATAAACACACTAAAATCAAAATTGTTAAAAAGGTTATGCAGTTATCACTGTTTTTTTAAATATAATGAGAATGTTCTGAAATTTTGTACCCAGTTAGATCTTTTCATTCCGAATACAACGGTATAATTATTTTCTTATGTTGATCGGTTGAATTTTTTGTAATGAATTATAATTAAAAACATTTAACATTGTCCCTTATGGAGATTTTAACCATTTTTTTCGGATAGAAAAATGATGAAAAAGTCTCGAAAAAAATCACACATATACAAGAAACCAAGTTTTATTAATTGCGCGAAAATTTTTCATATGTTGATTGGTCAATTAATGAGTAATTAATTATAAACTTTACAAAAATTAGATGTGGCAACGTATGGCAAGTTCAAACACACACACACACATACGCAGTCCTCAATATTGTATACGGGGCGCAGGCGCTTTAGACTTTATTTTTTTACAGTGTAGCCCGATCTCAGTTTTGTCTGAAGCGCCCCACAACAACCGCAATGAATTTGTGCGTAACCTCCTTAAAAACAAGTTCCATTTTAATCTGTATGCATGAAAAAATAAAAAAAATAACTATAAATAATATATATTATTATAAATAATTTTTTTTTACAATTATTTAATCATGTACCATATAAAAAACTTTTGAAATTTACTATCATTAATGAATTAAAACAATACAATCAATTAAATGCTAATTTTCTTAATATATTTAAGCAGCAGGTTATTTATACCTGTGAGTTCTTAGATTTCTGGATTATAATCAGTCGTAACCATATGATAACCATCAATGTTATCGTTATTATTAACAATAACAAGTTATTTATTAACTTTTCAATCTCCGATTATAAATTTATTCAATTGTAAATTATTATCTGTAGCTCGAGCATCAATATTTTTACATGTATGTTTAATTTTCTTTTCAACCACGATTTTAGTTCGGATATTATTTTTTGATAATAAAAAAATGATAATTTATAAAAATATTATCTTTATGAATTATAATTATAATAAAAAATAATAGTATTATAGTAAAAAAAAAATTCAACTTTTTTATGGTTATTATCATTTTTATGATAATAACAATAATAAACTCTCTTTATAATAAGAGCATAATTCACAAACATACACTGTGATTGGCTGCGGCTTATACGTTAGTGTTTTGTTTTTTCATGAGAACTCCTTGAGAGATCCTCATTTTTTCGTTCATTCGGTTTTTGGCCCGCACCAGTGAACATGATTATCGTCCATCATGGGTAAGTTTATTAAAAAGGCGCGTGGAAAACTAGTGAGTACCAATATTAAAAATAAAACAAATGACACCTTGACATTTAATTTAAGTAATTAATAATTTGAAGGAACAATAAAATTTTTTTTTCACTTTAACATAAAAATTAAATTATACGTCGTGTTGATCAACAGACAGCTAGTTCCATTAAAAAAAATTTTATTTTATTTGTTTTAAATATTAAGTCAGTCGTGTTTTTGATTTCTTCTCGTGTGATTAATTTTTGTTAAAATACATATCATATTTTTATTTTTAATAAATTTAATAATTTTTCCCCATATTTTCTCATATGATTAATTGTCAATAAAATATATATTATATTTTTATTTTTAATAACTTTTGATAATTTTCATTAAAATATCTATTTATAATAGATTTTACAGGTTCTATCTTGTATGCAACAAGAAAAATAAAAAAATATGTAAACAGGGCGGTACCATTTGCATAATATCTGGAATTATAGTCATCAAGCATGGTCACAATCATCAAAAAGAAAATCATATAAAATTGAAGATTGACTTTGATGATGCTATAAAAGGACTAATTAGAAAAACATTTTGGCCAGCTGAAAAAATTTATCATCATTTTTTACAAAAAGAAAGGTAAAAAAAAAAACGTTTACATATGTCATTGACAAAATAAAATTTACATACATTCTATTGATAAATGATTATATTTATTTTAATTTTATTATTACTGATACATTTTTTGCATTTTTTTTTATTACATATGTTTGGATTTACGTCAATTCCTGATATTTATTCATACGAAGATAACAAGATATTGTGTTATATAATCTCACGAAAAAAGAAATTCCAGAAGTTAATTCGTATGAGGATATGGATAAAGTTTTTCAAAGTGAACAATGGAACAACCTAACAACATTAAAACGTGCTACAATGTATATGTCAATTGATTGAACTCCCGATGGATCCATATGCATGTTGGTTGGTGATACAAATTATCTTCAAAAATTATTGTCAAGCAGTGGATCAAATTCATCACCAGTAATTACTCTAACAAGTACCAATACTGTTGTACCAGAATTGAGGGTCCGGATGCAATAACGACCTGCACGCTCGAAAAACGGTAGAAGTATTGTCTAATGGCTCGGACAATTCTTAATTTCCAAAGTCGTCAAAAAAAAAATTAAAAAATATAGGCATGTAGGAAAAGTTAAAAGAAAAATATATTGCTTTTATGGTTTGTTTTTTTTTTAATTATTTTAATTGAAAAAAATTAATTAAGAAAATTATTCCATCTCTGATTTTTTTCATTTTTCAATAATAATACGAGTATATCTCTTTTGTTTATCAATAAAAACTCTTGAAATTTTACATATATATATATATATTTATTAACAAAGAATAATGAAAAAAAAAATTTTTAGAAAATAATGATATTATTTATTTATATTATTTATTTAATTTGTGTCTATAGAAAATTGAATCTTTTTATCTTTGACTCAACCGTTTAGCGAAGAAATTTAAAAATTTTAATAACTTCCAGCGTAAAAAATGTTTATTTATATATGTAGAATATATTTCTAAAATTTCAAAAATTTAAATTAATAATTAAAAAAGTTATTGAGTTAATAACAATGGAGCAAGCACGAGCCTTGGCGAGTGTTTCCCCTTCAAATGAGTTGTGAGCGGGCTCTCTGATTGGGCACATGTAACGAACTATATTTTATGTTACTAGAGACAGTGGTAATAATGTGTGAATTTCTAAAAAGCGCACTACCCCTCTTCCGCTTTGGAAATTCACACATTATTCCCACTGCTCTTGTAACATAAAATTTTTTTTTAAACTTTTTTCCTACTTGATGAGTTTTATCAATCGTTAATATAAAATTAGGAAAAAAAAATCGATACACCGAAATTTTAAAATCATTGATTATTGAAAATTACTGAACAACAATAATTGTATGAAAATAGAAAAAAATAAAATAAAAACAAACAATATTTTTATAAATGAATGAAAAAAATTTGTTTAAATGTGTACTTATTATTATTTTGTTCAATTACAACAACACGCCGAAGATGTTTACACATAATAAACCCGCGAGTCTAGATGGCTCACAATTTTTTTTTTCATGTTTCTTGAGTCAGCTGATTTGGACTACTTTTCCTTCATTTTTTTCTGTTTCATGGTACACGAACACATTTGTATTCTGTCTATTTTTTTCTTGAATTGAGATAAAAATTATACTATTCAACTTGTATTTCTGTCTTACAGATGGCGTTTCAATTTTTTTTCAATGTAGCTACTACTAGCTCGGAAGATTAAAGTATATACTATTTTTACAAGTTATTAAGTATACTTTGGGTTTTTTGGTCACCACCATCATGTACAATGCATGCTATGGGAAACGTACATCCACATACATCTACTTTCATTATTTATTATTGAAAAGATTTCATTTCCGTTTTTTTTGGATTTATAAATCCAAATTTGGAAATTCATAATGTTACGTACCAAGTTGAAAAATTAAAATTTAACTATGAAATAACAAAAAAAAGAAAGAATGTTTAAAGCCAAAATTTAATGAGTAAATAATCATAGAATAATTACAATAAATCAACTTGGTATTTAACGTTATAATTAAAAATCCTCTTATTTTGTTATTCCCTACAGGGTAACGGGTTAGGAGGGAATGTGTATGATTGTAGATGTACCTTGATGTAAGAATAATCCGAAACAATTGTTGAGAGCGTGTCAATCTGGATGGTCGCCTGTTGTTGTTGATAGTCTCGAATAATCCAAACGTAAAATGAACTCAAAGCACAGAAAACAACACCCCGGAGAAATGTCACAGTCAATAATGTTTTATATAGGATTAGGGAAGGTTAAATAACACAGGAAATAATTATTTATTTATTTATTCTTTCGATCAATGTTTGATATGATTGAGAGGTTAATTCTTTATTCAAAAACTAATTGAATCGTTTTTTAACAATAATGTTTGTGACTAAAGTGAATTTTTATTATTTGAGTTTCTTAGCTGTCTTTCCGAAACAAACTTATCTGTTTTAACCGATAATCATTTGCGGACGAAAAAGACAAAAATAAAAAATAAAAAATGTTTTTTCGTTAATCGACATTTTGACAGCACTAGTAAAGCTTATTATTTACAGAACTGAAATTTAAATAATTAAAATTAAAACTCACTTACTTATATGAAAATAAAAAATCTTCTAGATTTGATATAGATTGTTCTTGAAATTCTTACTTTTTCAATATTTTAAAAACTTGTGTAGAATGGTTCAATACAAATTATTCTCAAATTGAGAAAAACTGATGCGAATTGAAGAACAATAAGATTCCATTGCTTATTTCTTTTCTCTATTCTACAAAAATATTTTTATCACAAATAAAAATTTCTCCTAATAATTCTAGTTTATCGAAATTGAAAATAGTGTTGATATATTCGAAAATATAATTTGATGAATTTTTTTTCTTTTTAATTAATTAAAGCTTATTATGACTCACACACGGCATTCTTTTTGATCAAATCGAAATTTTTTGGAATGAAGTGGTTCACGGTTAATTTCATATTTCTTCATCTAAGAAAATTTTTTACCGGCAAAATCTAAAAATTTTTCAATGTAGAATTTTCCATTTCGTTGGATTTTCATGGCTGGTAAATCTCATCAAAGATATTTATGGTACCAAATTAAAAACAGCTATAATTTTAACATCTTCATCTTGGTGTAGAGTTTTAAAAATATCATTTCCACGAGCATCTGTTAAACTATTATTTCATGGATTATGCCAGGTAATAAAAATAATAATTCATATCGTAATTTGATTTTTTAAACTAAATAATTTAATTGATAATTTTGTTTATTCATATTCATGTTCATGGAATACTATTCATATTTATGTTCATGGAATACTGAAACAAACACCAAATTAGAAACCAAGATTTCGATCAATTATGGATTCTGCTATAGATAATTATTTGACTGGAATGATTGACTTCAGTTGTTATGATGATATTGAATGTTGTCATACAACATCATTCCTGAATGTCAAGGATTTAAAAATATTCGTTCTAAGAAAGGTGCAACAAAAAATACAAAGCCTTGGAAGATTTATCGTAAGAATATTTTAATACTTACAAGAATATTTAAATACTTACAAATAGTAATATCCAAAAATTATGATTTAAAATTGTATATATTTTTTTTCTTAGTTGAATGTATTAAATCTATTGACAAAGGTTATAATAATATACCAAGACCTGATGGTCTTTCTACAATAATTCAATTTCCAAAATCAACGTCATTTGGCAAACCAACAAAACTTGATGTTCTTTGGAATTATAATACAAATAAAAAAGAAGGATTAAAAGCATTTTTCCTCGATGCAGTGTCAATTTTTGAACCACATATTAAAAATATCATTTGTTTTTTACTATCAGAACCATCCGACAATCAACAATTAAATCCTGTTAAATCAAAAGAAGATGTTCATCATTGTATCAAGTGATGGACATGCAAGTCACATCGCAATTCCATGCAGACATTTGCATAAGTTGTGTAAAAAACCAATCAATATGTCCAGAGTGCAACTAAGAAATTGTTGAACAAAAAAAAATATTTATTCCTATCATTTCAGGTAAAATAAATAATAAAATAAATCGAATTAATTATCGTACATGTGATATTTCAGACTGCAAAGTATATGTATAATTGAATTTAACTTTGATTTTAGGTGGTAACAACAAGTGCTCAATTTGTAACGAAAAACGTCGTACATAAATGGCCAAGAAATGTATGCATTTGGATCTTCGCCAAACTTGTTTGAAGAAGTGGATTGCTACCAAAATATCAGTATATAAATCATTGAAAATAGTATATTGTGCAACAAGGACGCTTGGGTTTTACCTTGCAGTTTTATCTTGTCGATACAACCTGGAGAATTTTTTACACGTAAAATGTTAAAATAATATTTCCTATTATTGATTATTTATAATTGGAAATTTAAGTATTATTAATTATTGTTGAAAGCAATTTACTGTACGTTGACAACTAATTTCACAATATTCAGGGTTATAAGCATAATAAAACAAATAAAAGAAATCAGTATGAATTTAAGTTTAAATTGTAATTACCCAGTTGATGCAAAGATGCTGTTATGTCCGAAGTACCCGTTATAATTGTGTTGTTAATTAGTTATTTGATCCTAACCTTTCGGTCAATAGATCAGGTCCACAGCGTAGTAGGAGAAGACTTAGGGCAAGAAAAGAAAATAGTAATGTTGTTGATGATATTTTTTTAATAATAACGGTTAACTATATTTATTTAACAATGTGATTTGACGATACAATAGTTGACAGTAAATATTACAAATTGTAGAGTTTAATTCTAACATGGTTTTTAAAACGTTTGTATGTTCTGTCGAGTTACAATGTGTCTAATTACAAAGATTTTAAGTCAGAAGACCTAACTCTAACGTAATGATAATTACATGGCTATGTTTAGGCTCCCGGTCCCTAACAACAACCGATTTGTCTTAGTTTTTCGGGGTGTATTTATACTCGTATTTTCTCAGAGTAGGAGACAAAAGGCCGGGTCACAAATGTGCCGCTATCCGAGGGTATTGCGTTGGTCTATCGTAAATGTAATCTAATCTGTCGCCTCTGGCTCCAAGAAAGTCGTAAAAATTCTATGTATCCGGTAAAATAGTTTGGGAAAAGTCTCTTTAGTTTGAATATCATTTTATTACTTTTTAAGTGCATACAGCTGTGTAGTTTTGGGTCTTGAAATATCGTAGCCGGATTATTTACAAGACATAATTATTTTGCCCTATAAAATAATCCTGCATGATTTGTAATTAATTGACCCAATTCACCCAGCGCACTTAAGACAAACTATAGGTAGGTTTGGGCAGATAGACGCGTAATTTAGGGAGGGTAAATGACACCTGAAAAGGACACGAAAAATATAACACAAACACAAATATAATTTTATAATAAAATAATTGAGACGACACACGACATTTATTATTCGGAAAAAGCATTAATTTTATTTATAAGAAACACCATGATTTGAATTAAAAAGTACATAGAAAAAAACACACTTAATTCAACGTAAAAATTATAAAAATATAAAAATATAAAAATACGCAAAACTAAATTAAAACAAAGGCCCCACGCGTCGATAATATAGAGAGAGATCAAGTGAAAATTACGGAGTCAGCAAATTGAAATAATAAAGAAACAATCGGTAGGATAAAATTAAACCGGATAAAACTCAACTAGATTGGGAAGCAATCTAGTTGATTAATTTAATAAAACACTGACTCTACAATAACGTAATTATGACACTTGATTGACGATAACAATTATTTAAAATTACACTGATAAAACGCGGTCAAACATTTATTATAAAAATAATATTGGTACTTACAATGATTGTTGAACTTAATTTACTGGCTAATGAACGACGTGGACCTTGACCTTGGCTTCGTTTTGATTACAATATAGATCGATGGTTGTGTAGTGGATTGATGATGAACAACGGTATTAATTGTAAAAATAAAGCACTCGCGTAGCACACAATTTAATTCTCTAATTAATCAACGATTTTGTTGGATTAAAATATATTTAAAACCAAATTAATTAAATTTATTGTATAACAGAGGGCTATACAAATTATTTAAAGTAATTAAAGAATTTAAATCTGATTGAGAAATATTAAAATATCAAATAATTAAACTTGCAACTGATTTGACAATAAGAATATTCTAAGTTTTAATTCAGAAAAATAAAAATATTCTAAGTTTTAATAAAAATTATTAAATTTTTCTAAGTCAAAATTCAGATATTGTAAAATTTTCCAAGTTTTAATTTAAAAATATTAAAAATTTTCTAAGTTTTAATTCAGAAAAAATAAAATATTTCTAAGTCTTTATTTAGAAAATTAAAAATATTCTAAGTTTTAATTCAGAAAAATAAAATATTCTAAGTTTTAATCAAAAAAAAAATAATTAAACTTTTCTAAGTCAAAACTCAGATATTGTAAAATTTTCCAAGTTTTAATTTAAAAATATTAAAATTTTCTAAGTTTTAATTCAGAAAAATAAAATATTTCTAAGTATTTATTCAGAAAATTAAAAATATTCTAAGTTTTAATTCAGAAAAATAAAATATTCTAAGTCTTTAAACTCAAGAATAATCAAATTTTCTAAGTCTTTATTAGAAGAATAAAGCTTCGGCGATTAAGTAGAACTTAATTAGAGCTGGAAGAGCTAGTTATGGTGCAGAGGCTGCAGACCAAGTAAAATTAAAAATCTAGATCGATTAAGTTTGGGACTCAATCAGCCCTTAGAAAAGTGGGGATCTTTCGGAGACGTTCGGTTTTCTCCTGGTCCATTTCCTATTTTCCTTAGTCTACTTATTTTCTATTGGTCAGCTCAAAGGCGTGATCTTTGCGTATCAATTAAAAATATTTCTAATTAAAATTTTATAACATGAGTGGTATCAAGAGAATCCTTGTATTTTTACGATTCTGTTGATATCACTCATTGCACTAATTTATCTTTTAAATCAATTAATAAAATTGGCGGTATTGCCGCTTGGCATTAGTGCCGGCTCAAGAAAATTATTGAGGGGGCAAAGTCTCTGGTTCCCCAAAATATAATGCTCTCCTATTGCGTAAGATGGAGCTAAGGGTATCGAAATATACCCTGAATATATAAAAAGATAAAAATATTAAAAATAGAAAATAAAAAAAATTGGTGCGCCTACCGCAGGACATTACACCCCCACAGTAAAACCTTTCGTTCAGGGAACGAATGTACGTAAACGGAAGGCCTAACGTACTGTTCCGTTATTATTTTCCTTAAATTTTACCTTAAAGTTAGGATTACAATATTTCTTAATATCTATCCGTTGAATCCAGAAGTTCTTGAAGTTCTTGAAGTTCTTGAAGTTCTGATGGGTTATCTTACGACGCCTCTTGTAGTTGGAGTAGTCTTCAGCTTATACCGAACTCTGGGTTCGTCTTGCTGCCTTGGCCAATTTTTGGGCGTAAATTTCTTTGAAATCTTTGAAGGTTAGAAATTCTCTAACGCAATCTGCACATTTATTTGGGTCGTGTTGTTCCAACAATATCTCAGCGCAGTTTGCACAGCTGAGTGGCAATTCTGGATCGTCCGACCACATGTGAGGATGGTCTATGTAGGTGTATTCGTTGTGGTACTTTATTAGGTCACTTTTATATGTACATGTCGTACACAATAGTTTCTCTCCCTCTGCTTGATAAATAGTGACTCCGTGGATATAGGGAGCCTCTTTGAGACAGAACAGGACTCCTGCTTCTTTGAGCTCTTCCTCCACGTTGATTTGTCCTCTCTCAATTTTCCTCACTAAACTATTGGACACCATGTCAAGTTGACAGCCGGGACGGTAACACCGTCGTAGATATTGGAAAGTTTTCTCTGGTTCCAAATTTTCTTGTGTGGTTACTGACTCTTGAGGACAATATTTTATATCGTGACCTCCATCACATTGCGTACATTTGTCATTGGAGTCTTGGAATAGTATTTCCAATCCTACATCTTCTTCTGTGTCCATCCACTCTTCTTCTGCTTCTTCCTCTTCTTCTTCTTCTTGCATTAACCAGTATGGATCATTCGAATTTAAATAGGCTTTTTCGATATTTCCGACAGATTCAACATACATGGAGTCGGGTTTGTTGAATAATAATCCAATTCCCCACTCTTCTTCAGTATCTAACCATGTTTCTTTTTCTAATGCTGATTTGAGTTGACTTAGGTCTACTCCCCAACCTTTATCTTCATATGCACATTGTGCACACCAATTTACCAAGTGAAATTTGGCTATTAATACTCTACAGCGTCCGCAATAGATATCCACTTGTTCGTGGTGGTTGGCCCATAAAGTTATGTTATGGATCTCTTCGTACGTTTCGTCCGACGTAATATCTCGTTCGATATCGTAACAACTGATGCAGTAGAAAGTCTCTGCGTACCTATTTTTACTTCGGTACAACACCAAAGCCTTGATCCCTGGTCGTGGTTGAATTTCATCCGTCTGCGTCTGCCTTAGTGAACTTATGGCATCCAAATAATCACCTTTTGGAGAATAACGGGCATCGAACTCTTCCCACCTTGGATCTTGCGTGACAATATACTGGCAAGTGATATATTCAGCAGACATCATGATGATATATTAAAAGTGATACAGATTCACTAGAAATTAGATAAATCTAAACAACAGATGATAACATTAATTAATTTAACATTTATTTTAACTTATTATTATCATGCTTACTACTTAAAAATTTTGTTTTATGTCAGAGGATAAATAATTGATTTTAATTATTTATCCCTTAACATAGGTTTCTCCCCCCCTAAATTATATTTTTTTTTTTTTTGTGTAGTTTTTTTTTTTTTTTTTTTTTTTGTTGTTTTTTTTTTTTATATATTTTTTTTTTATACTTCGGGGTCTTAATTATTTATTAAAATTAATTTTATTTCCTACAATGTTTTTTTTTTTTTTTATTATTATTATTATTATCTATTTTTCTGAACACCCATCTTCTCGCATCTTCTTAACTAAGAAATCTCTTATCTCATCAAGATGTGGGAGGATTTTTTTTAAATCTATTTCTTTTATAGGGAACGTTGAGGTATCGATTGTATTGATACTTATTTCTCTCTTTTTATTTTTGCAGTTAGTTGTCGCATGACCTATTCTTCCACATACATAACACTGGGAAGGAAATCCCGGTCGGACAGGTTTACATGTAAAACACCTTTGTTCCAATGCCTTTCTACGTTCTAATTTTACCTCTCTTTTACTTAGTTTGGCTTGCTTTTGGCTTGCGTGAATTAATCCCCATATGTCCATGTAAGTTTCGTTACAAAATTCACAATTTCGGTTTGTAATCTCTTCTAGAGATTCTAATTTATCTTGTATTAATTCTAAACGCAACCCAGCTAGCTTTGCGGATAGCCATCTTGGGCAATGTTCTGCAGTGTGATGTTGATTGCAAAGTTGGCAACGAATATTATTTTCTTTGGCGTATTCTTCCGACCTGAGTCCTTTTTCTGTTACAAAACGGAACCCTTCTCTACAAATTTCGTCTGGTCCCCAAATCTTAGTTTTAATGGATGAAGTAGGACACCAGTTAGCGTCATTTCTCTTCATATAGATTACATATTTTTTTGGAGGTTGAAACTGAGAAGGTTCTGTCACTGTTGAGTCATTTGATGAGTTGTCTAAACCGTTTGATTTGGGTTCTGGTTCCCTGGGTACACTAATGAGATCTTGCACGATGATTGTCTCATATTCTTCCAGCAAATTATCATGGATAATGTATTCAGCTAGACAATCTTCACAATTATGGGTCCAGTTTTCTTGTAACAGTTGAGTGTGACATTCACTACAATAGCAATCCAAATTCTCCTCCACTGTTAATATATGGTATTTTTTTAAAATTGTATGGTATTGGACCTCAGCCTCGTTAACATTCTTTGTATAACATTGTATGCATAGCAAGGTTTCTTTAGGATCTTCAGGTCTTTTCCTGATGACTATTGTAGTTACATCTTCGGCGAGCTGTATACACCATCCGAAGCAAGCACCATTAAATAAATTTACACCGCTTCTCCATTTAGAGTTTATCACTCTTTTTAATTGATTAGATGACCATGCTACTGCACATCTATTGAGTTGACAATTTCTTAGATTCTTGGCAGCCTGTAAGTATTTTGGTGCTGCCATTTTTACGAGGTAATTCTGTAATCGTAGACAGAGACATTGGTTCTTAGTGAAGGGATTATTTTAACCTAAATGTAAAATAAATTTTTTTTTTTTTTTTCATAAACTAATTTAGATTTTCTTTAAATTAATCTTCCTTGAGAGAATAAATAAAAAAAATTATTATCTATTCCCTCAATCGAAGAAGATGTCCCTCCCTTTTTTTTCTATAGTAAGAAAATTAAAATTATTTGTTTATAAAAGTAATTGTTTAGGACATCAATTATAACAAAAATTAAAAAAAAAAAAAAAAAATATAGTATTCTTAATCATTATACATCATGGTAATTGGAAAAAATTTATTAAAATTGGATGCGTCGTCTAGCACAAGTTTTAGTTGAAAATGGGGCCGGTGAGTATTCGACTAGTGGTTTTTCGATGTCTATCTCTGCTACATCAACCCTAGTGTCATCATCTTCTTGAGGAGGAGGAATCCCATCAAACAATACCCATCTCCCTTCAGCAACGCTGTTTTGATCAGGTTGTGGTGGAGATGAGGTGCCATTTGAAGTGGGTGGACTCGCAGATTGTGGAGTCCAACTTCCTTCTTCTGATGAGTTCATTGGTGGTTTTTCCCTTGAATCTCTGCGTGGTGAAAATTTTTCCGGACTGTATGCGTGTTCATCCAACACGTTGTAGTCGTCGGAATACGGCCGGTATCGGGCGGAAGCAATTTTCTCCATGAGTTTTTGACGTTCTAAATCTCTGATATGCTGTACCCATTCGCAAACCCTGTCGATACAGGAGAAAGACCATTCCTCCCCCCGTATTCCGTTAGTTTGTCTCTGCGTGAGTAACCATCCCAGAGGTTGACTTCGTCTTTTCATATAATTTATTTCTATTGAATCATCGATGAGCGATCCGGATTCGGAATCATGCAGTGGCAGATTTTCGTTCACAATATGCTGTGCTTCCATCTACAATCAAATCAAAACAAAATCCAACCCAACACACATATATCGTGAATTTAATACCTTCTATCGTTTACCATGATGTTTACTAATCGTAGCTTAATTTCTAAACTTACTTTCTAAAATATAATATTAATTAAACTTATTTTGATTGAGGGACTGAGCGATAGTCGTTATTGGTGGCAACAACTGGGTACAAGCCTGGTTCTGGGGTTTGAGATGTCATTTCCAAATCTGGAGATGCTTCACTTCTATATTCACCGTTATCGGTACGTCTGACTTTCTTTTCATGTAACAAACCAGTGGCTAAAGTTGACCATAGGGCTGCTAACAAGTGTACTGACCAACCATATACGGCATGAAGAGCATATCCATGTAATATGGTGTCCGCTATTGTCTTAAAAATGTGTACAATAGTGAATATACCAATTATTCCAGCACTAATATTGCCGAAATAAGTAAATTTACCCCATGTCTTTTCCCAGACACTCTCAGATATCTTTTCAAAATCTTCGTCGCTAAAGATTCCCATATAAGATCTTTTAGCATACACTAGATTTGTACCAGAGGCTTGGGCTGCAAAGTCGCCTAAAACCATGGATCTCTCAATAGGGAACATGATTCTTTCTCTCATGTTTTGGAGATCTTCTGAAGTGTAAATACCTGACGAGGCTAACTCTGTCAATGCATTGCATTTCCAGCTAGCTGTGGTGGCGGGCTTCAAAATTGAAGGTGTATCGCCTAAGACTGGGTTAGGAATAAATTTGTACCATAAATTGTCGATTTTGAAAAATTGTGGTAGGGGTCCATTACATGGTAATTGAATTGCTTCGGGGGTTATGATATGTGTGCGAGGAGTCATGAACATACTTTCATTTCTACCTCTTGTGATTGGTAAATTACTATAGCATTTGCCATCTTGTCTTATTTTTACCTCCACGGCAACACATTGAATCATATGAATTACTTCCCCTGCTACTATCGCTGTATATCCAGGTTTGCCCATATATTGATAAGCGAACTCATCAGGGATATTTGCAGCGAGGGACAGGCTTGCACGCAATTGCTTCCTCTCTAATCTACATTCGTTTTCCAATAAATTATAATATAACTCGCTCATTTCGCCTCTTGCCCAACGTTCTACATAAACAAACTTAGCGTCTACGTAACTCATCATGTCGTGTGATTCGAGATCTTTTTTCTCTTTAGTAGTTAATGAGTGACCTACAGTTATAAATAATCTAGGGTGTTCAGTAGTAAGTATTTTGATACCGCAATTTTCGAATGAACTTTTTGTTTTAAGAGAAAAGCTATAACCATTTTCTGTTACTGAATATACTGTGCCTTCTTTGCTTTCTACTACGTTAGCTTCACCAAACCATATGGTTGAATATTTATCAACATCACACCATTTACTTGCTGGTCTATTGTCCCAAAAAGCATAACCGCCGTACATGTCGATACATGATTCAGCACTCAGCTGGCAAGAAGTTCCCGAACTAAAATGGATCTTGTCTTGTTCTAACTTAACTCTAGCGCTTTGCTTAGTATACGTGATGGTTATGGAGGCTGTTACGACAACATGGTTCCAGCTTCCATAAGCATCCGAATAACTTGCCCCTGAACAATCTCCATCTGAGTTCGCACTTCCTGCCAGTGTAACAGATCTATAATTTACAATATTTGGTGACAATTGTTGCAAAACCGTATTAGCGATTGTCACCGTACCGTGATTGTACAGCGTTTTACACGCATCCCTTGAAATAGGATTAATATATTTGGCATTGCCATTGTTGGTAATTGCCACATAATCTGTAGCTGCTCCACAGTTGAAGACTATCCTAGATACTTCAACTTTACACAGCCACACCTCCGCATGACTGTACGAGACCAGTTCGCTCAGCATCACCTGTGCTTTGCTGGTCTTCACTGGATCCCGAGCAATGTCACACTCGTCGACGTCCAGAAGCGATATAGTTGTGGTATTTAACATGGGACCAGTGCAATCGAACCCAATGAGGGCTTCGACCGTGGTCAACGCTAATACCAAAATGGCTATGCTTTTCTTATTCATCTGTAAATTATTATTATAATATTCTGGCATCTATACAATATTATTTTCCCGATTTCTACTCTTTTGGACTCTCACTTCCCCCCCCCACAGTAAGTTTGGACTCACTGGTTGACTGTGAGTCCAAAATGTCTAACTTATATCTAACGTGCAAACAAACTTTTATGTAAGTGAGTGGTTATTGACTAATTATATGTCTAATCGTCTTCTTTCTCCAATTCTTTTAATTTACTTTTATTTTTAGTAAGTATTTTAGCCTCTTCAGGCGAGATTTTTGATAATCTGAGACGGTTTGGGGAAACTTCTTCCCTTTTTCCGCCGTCTATTAATTCTACTTCTCCTCTATCTGTTACGTTCAATATTTCGAAAGGCCCGTCCCAGTGAGGGTAGAGCTTCCCTGGTTTGGGTCCTTTTCAATATAGACGTAATCTCAATCTTAAAATCTACGGGATTTAGTTTTTTATCATAATATTCTTTTGTTTTTTCTTTACTTTGTATCAGATTGTGTCTGGCATGATCTTGAATTTCATGGATATTGGTTACCAGATCTTCCATGTACCCTTGGAATGTAGGTAATTTTTCCGACTCTAATAACGGTTTACTTGAGGGTAATCTTGCCCTCTTTCCATATACTAACTCGTATGGTGTAAATTTGGTAGACTCATGGACACTTGTGTTATAGGACAAAATTGCCAATTTTAACCACTCGTCCCAATTGTCTTTTTTATTATTTACATATTGTTTGAGATATTCCCCCAGTGGATGATGTGATCTCTCTAACGAACCATTGCTTTGTGGGTGGAAAGCAGTGGTCCGACATTTATCGATTTTAAATCTGTTTGCCATTGCTTTCAGAAGCTGGCTTTCGAAATTTCTCCCTCTGTCACTGAGGATTGTGACTGGAGTACCATAAAAACTTACGAAATTATCAATAAATGCTTTAATTATTTCTGGAGTGGTTTGATTAGGGATGGCTGCTGCCACTACAAACTTCGTCAACAGGCATTGCATTGTAAGGATGCATTGATTGCCCGATTCGGTAAGGGTTAAAGGGCCTACTACATCCATCGCAATTTTTTCAAATGCCGACCTTGGGGTATCCGTGATCACCATTGGTTGTTTTGTTCGCTTACGGACTAATTTATTTTTCTGACAGTCCAAGCAGTGTTGTATTCGTGATTGGATATCTTCCTTCAAATTTTCCCAATAAAATCTTTCACGAATTCTGTTGTAAGTTTTATTTACCCCTTTATGCCCCCCTATTGGTGCCTGATGGGCTTCGTTAAAAATTTTATCCCTTTCTTTTGCTTCTACATATTCAATTTCATTAGTGCAAATTATAATTTTGATTTTACTATTTATGAATTCTTCCTTTATCAAATCTAGAATTTCTGCCCATTCTATATTACAGATTTTATTTGACTTTGACATTACTACTGACTCTATTTCTTTTTCTGACATAATTTCGTGCACGTGTCTTAGTGCCCCTTTTATATAATTAATTATTGTTAATATTGACTCCCCTTCCTTTTTTCTTATTATCAAAGGGAAGTGAAGTTTCTTACCCACCACTTTACAACTTGCTTTTCCTGCTTCGACTGGATGTTTTAAAATACTACTATGTTTTTTTCGTAACTCTTTGGCACCTGAATCACATGGTTCGCCATTTTCAGATACGAAATACATTTTATGATTTTTCTGAACCTGAAATGGTTCCCTGGATATTTTTATATTATTTAGATTGTGTTCCTCTAGGGTTTCGATCTCTTCCTCGCTCATTTCTGAGTTCTGTGAGTCTGAGTCGTTATTATCTAAATGGTCAATGTTATTTGGCAAATCTACCGCTATTTCAACATCAATCGCATGTTTACTTGCTGTAGTTTTGGTTGTTTCGCCTGTTACTTCCTCCTCTCTCTGTATCTCAGAAGAAGGTGGAATTTTTCTAAACCTACCCCTTTTTCAACAAACTCGAAATTTCATTTGTTTCCAAATGTTTTGTTTCTTAGGTCTTCCCCGTTTTTCAACAAAATTGGAAGTTTATTTGCCACGAAATTTTTTAATTTCTTTGGCCTCCCCCTCTTTTTCTGAGTAGGTTCTTGTGTTGCCACAACCTCAAGGGGCCTTGTTTCAACAATAGGTTGAGACCTCTTATTTTGGTTTCTTGTGACAACGAAAATTTCTTTTTCTTGCTCGACTTCAGGTTCCTCGACTGGGTTCCTGGATAAGGCGTCGGCGTTTAAATTTAATTTACCTGGTTTATAAACCACATTGAATTTGTGTTGAGCCAGTTTTAGCCTCCATTTACAAATTCTATTATTATTATTGACTGGGTTACTGAACCATTTTAAAGCTTCATGGTCAGTTACTACCGTAAATTCTGAGTTATATACATAAGTCCGAAAATTCACTACTGAGTCCAAAATGGCTCTGGCTTCTTTTTCGTATGTACTATAATTCAGTTCAGCTCCTCTAAGAGCTCTTGAAAAATAAGCGATCGGTTTATCTTTTCCAATTTCGCCCTGTGATAAAACACCACCAATAGCATATCCAGAAGCATCCGTAGTAATGATGTACGGTTTGTTTAAGTCTGGATATTGTAGAATTGGAGCATTACAAAGGAGGTTTTTAAGAGTCACAAATGCTTTCTCTTCCTCCTCTGTCCACACAAATTCGACGCCATCTTGTAATAATTTCGTCAAAGGTTTTGCAATTTTTGAATAATTTTCGATAAATCTGCGGTAGTATCCACTAAGCCCTAAGAATTGACGAACATTCTTTTGGTTTTTGAGCCTAGGGAAATTTTTGACCGCTTCGATTTTTTTAGGATCGGGTTTTACCCCATTCTCGCCAATTACGTGGCCCAAATAATTTACCTCGGGTTTTAAAAATTCACACTTGTCTGGCTGCAAGCGCAGGTTAGCTTTGCGAAGTCTTTCCATCATTTCAGTGATTTTTTCGTCATGTTCTTCGAGGGTTTTTGCAAAAATGACTATGTCGTCTAGGTAGATGAACATGGAGATTCCTTGCATACCGACAAAGACTAAATTCATTAATCGCTGGAAAGTCGCAGGGGAATTTGCCAGGCCAAACGGCATGCGCGTGAACTCCCAGTGACCACGTGGAGTCGAAAAAGCAGTCTTGTGCGCATCTTTAGGATCCATTTCTATTTGATGGTATCCAGACGCTAAGTCAAAGACAGAGAAATATTTTGATCCCCCTAACTGGTCTAATATATCTGTGATGTTGGGTAGCGGAAACGCATCCGGAATGGTTTTTTCATTTAATGGTCTATAATCGATTACCATTCTATGTCTAATATTGCCTTTAGAGTCAGGCTTTTTAGGGACAATCCAGACAGGACAATTATAAGGGCTTTCTGAAGGCTTAATTATGCCCTTCAAAACTCCCTCTTGTACCTGCCTCTCAACTTCTTCCCGCAAATTATGAGGAGGTCTATAAATTTTATTATTTATAGGGAGTTCGTCTGTTGTGGGGATACGATGACGAACCAAATGTGTTGAACTCAATGGTTCATCAGGCAATTGAAATCTGTCAGAATATTTTTTTATTATATTACTTACATGGTCCAATTCTTCCGCATTTAAGTGTTCGAGTCTTAATAATTCTTTAACTTTATCGTAACGTGTCAGATTATTTACTTCATTTATTGTATATACTTTATTGGTTAAATTTATTTCCGCGTATCCGGAAAAATTGGACTCTGTATTATTTGGAGGAATTAATTTGTCTTTATTTAACTTAACATCAGAATTTCTTCGCCAATTATCATTTCCTTTTTTCTTTTTAATACTTTTAAATGCTTTTTTATCATATGGGTTGAATATTCTAATTTGATTTTCGAATTCATATTCTTTTTCATGCAATAACTTTTCCTTTAACTCGCGACCCTTTTTATCAACATTTAATTTTTTATTTTCATTTGTACCCAAGGCAATTTTATTTAATTCAACATCATTTATTTTTAATAATTTTTCATCCAAATGCCTACTCAAAGGACTTTTATTTAAATCAACATCATTTATTTTTAATAATTTTTCATCAAAATGCCTACCCAAAGGACTTTTATTTAAATCGACATCATTTATTTTTAATAATTTTTCATCAAAATGCCTACCCAAAGGACTTTTATTTAAATCAACATCATTTATTTTTAATAATTTTTCATCAAAATGCCTACCCAAAGGACTTTTATTTAAATCAACATCATTTATTTTTAATAATTTTTCATCAAAATGCCTACCCAAAGGACTTTTATTTAAATCAACATCATTTATTTTTAATAATTTTTCATCAAAATGCCTACCCAAAGGACTTTTATTTAAATCGACATCATTTATTTTTAATAATTTTTCATCCAAATGCCTACCCAAAGGACTTTTATTTAAATCAACGTCATTTATTTTTAATAATTTTTCATCAAAATGCCTACTCAAAGGACTTTTATTTAAATCAACATCATTTATTTTTAATAATTTTTCATCAAAATGCCTACTCAAAGGACTTTTATTTAAATCAACATCATTTATTTTTAATAATTTTTCATCAAAATGCCTACCCAAAGGACTTTTATTTAAATCAACATCATTTATTTTTAATAATTTTTCATCCAAATGCCTACTCAAAGGACTTTTATTTAAATCAACATCATTTATTTTTAATAATTTTTCATCAAAATGCCTACTCAAAGGACTTTTATTTAAATCAACATCATTTATTTTTAATAATTTTTCATTTGAAACCAATTTGGCACTCTCCAGAGAATTTCCGGTTCCGGATTCCATCGTTCTCTCGAGCGTGTCGTCCAAAGTTTTAAAATCGACCATATTTATTTCTGGCCCTTTAATAAACCCTTCTTTTTTTGGGTTTTCAAAAACAATACATTTATCATTAATTTCTAAAACATGTTTCTCAAAGTTTATTATCGCACCGGTTGATTCGAAAAATTCCGAACCCAAAATACCCGCGCAATTAATAGGCACTTCATCAGGAATAATTAGACAGATTATCTCTTTGCCTAAAATATTTATTTTGGCTTTTCCCAATGTATTTATAAGGCCCTCCGATATGCCCTGTAAGGTTTCTATTCCACCTTCGTTAATCTCGAGGCCCGATGCCTGAGATTTTTTTAAGAGATTCGGGGTTGCTCCCGAATCTAACATCATTTTAATCGTCTCGTTACCATTAATTAGCTTGATCTCTATATAGGGAATAGTGTTAAAATTTGTTGCATTTATGGTAATGACTGGTTTACTTATTCTACTTGGTTCTACTTTTTTCTTTATCTTAATCATGTCGTTATTTAAATCATTTCCAGTTTCTTTTATTATTACACAATCTTTATCAGACACAAATCCAGTCGCTACCATAGTTGCAATATTTTTACTATTTATTTCCTTAATTATTTGTTTACGCCGTCCCTCCTCGCTTAGAGGGACGGTTGCAAGTTTCCCTGCACTCTTTGTTGGAATTTTTTCTTAACACAATTAATTTCTATATGGTCATCACCTTTACAAAAATCACAACCTCGAATCGAACCGTCTCTTCTATTATCCGCATAATTATTACCACCAATGTTACCATTATTATTACCATTATTATTACCACTCATATAATTATTGTTGTAGCCATTTCTATTACCATTATAATAGCCATTATTATTACCATTATTGTAACCCCTATTATAACCATTGTTGCTTCCATTATTATAACCATTGTAGTTTGGTCGTCGTTGCTGATTGCAATCTTTTGCTTGGTGCCCAGTTATATTACATAATTGGCAGGTTGGACGTTGGTTCCACATCGGTGTTGGTTTTTCATTGAATTTTACTTGAGGACGCTGTTGATTTTCTCGTTGCATTCCACAGTTTCTTGCAGCATGTCCCTTTATTCCGCATATTTGGCATGTTGGTGGAGCATAGTTTTGTTGTTGTCTGGTATAATTTCCAATCTTGTAGCAAGTTTTTGCGTCATGACCTTTAATGTTGCAAATCTGACACACCTTGTCATTTTCTAGTTTTGGCATAATTGTTGGGCAATTTTTTGCTATGTGTTGCGTACTGTCACACAATTGGCATTTTTGTTGGTTTTTATTACTCCAACACTCTTGTTCTGAATGGTTTTTACCATTACATTTTGTACACTGCTTCACATTGACAAAGTCTTGGGTGCACTCATTTGCAAAATGTCCCCTTTGTCTGCATTTGAAACATATCTTTGTTTCTTTTAGTATTGTAGGCTTTTCCTCAATTGTCATTTGAGGTTTAGCTAATTTGCATTGTGGTGCTATATGGTCTTTTTCTTGACATAATTGGCAAAAATTGACCTCAAAAGTTCTTTTCTTTATTTCTTCCCTGCCTAACGTTGCCCTTCTGGCCAATTCTTCTTCTCTTTCTGCTGCTTGTTGTATAATGTTTTCATTACTTTCATTCCAGTTTATGTAATCTCCAAGCTCAGGCTTGATTCCTGACCTTAGTACATCTTTTGCTAGTTCTTTCATTTCGTTTTTGATCTGTTCTGGTCTTTCGTTTTCTATGGGTACATGCATTTCTTCAATAAAGTTTGTGCATTCCCGGATTCTTTTGACGAAGTTTCTCACGGGTTCATTATTTTTTTGAACAAGTTTGAAAGCCTCACCAATTAACACTTTTTCGTTTTTGGTTTTGCTTATCAATTCCCTGAGTGCTTTCATCAATTCGTCAATGCTTTCAAATTTCTTTTTGGTCATGTCGTCACGTACCTCTCTACTTACTTTGGTACGTACTATCATTTCGACCAGACTCTTTTCTAGATCTCTACCCACATAGTCTCGGCTTTCCTCACATTCTATTCTGAATTTTGTGAGTTCTTGAGACTTACCTGTATAATTGGAAATATTTTTACATAATTTGTTCATAAGAGTCATAAGATGAGTTGTTTCTTGGATCTCTGCTAATCTTCTTGCTGCTTGGTCCGCCATTGTGTTACTTGCTGGAGTTCTTTGTCCGGATCTAATATTGGAATTACCCGTACTATTATTATAGCTGTACTTACTTCCCTTATTTAGATTATTGAATGTAACTCGATTTGTATTCAATTCTCTTTCTTTTTCTTTATTCTTTGTATTTTCAAGATCAATACCAGCTATCAGTATTTGTGATTGTGCAATTTGTTGAGAAAGTTCGTCTTCCCAATATTGTTCTTCCAATTCTTCTATCAATATTTCTTGTTCTTGTTCAATTGATGCGTCACTCTTGCTGTCGCTGCTACTGCTGTCTGGCAACCTGGTGTTTCTTGCAATATAATTACTGGGGCTGTTGTTATAATTGTCGCCGTCGTTGGTTATAATTGAGTCGTTGTGATGGTGTATATTTATTGTGGGCGCATTAATCTGAACTTTTATTGGGGTATTAAATGTAAATTTGTTTGATTCAGGTTCGTGCGTTTCATTTACGTTTTCTAACGGCGATGGTATTTTCTCTAGAATTTCTTTATCTATTTGATTTTTAATTTCTTGGCTTTGTTTATTGGTGACAAATGATTTAGCTAGTGAACCAAAACTTTGCCAAATTGAATTGGTCTTAACGTTCTCGCCAAAAACTTTAGGTTCTTGATTTTTTTCAAATTTTTCTTTTGCGAGACGGTCTACTTCGAGTTTTTGGCTCCAAAAATCGTTTATTTCTTTGTTTTTGCGTTCCAATTCAGATTTTTCTGATTCTAGACGCTCTAACTCAGTTTTCTGTTTAAGTTCGGAAATTTCTTTATTTTTCCTTTCTTCTTCAAGCTCGAATCTTAATTTTTCTGATTCTTCTTGATATAATCTTGTCTCGAAATTCGAGTTAAATGGATTTAATGGTGTATTCAAGTTTATTAAATTGAAACTTTCGTTTACCCCGTTTTTGAATTGATTTTTTCGTAATACCAAATTTTTTAAGCTATTTCTCTTTTGAATTGATCGTGTTTTTGCCTCTGACAGTTTTGTTCTGTCTGGACCGTAGTATAATTCCCCTCTTTGTCTAAGATTATATCTTTTTACGGGTTGGCTTATTTCCGTTTTTTTACTCGACATTAGAGATTATTACAATTTTTATTCTATGCCAAAATTTATGTGACTAAATAAGGACCACCATCCATTAAATACGATAACGGGAATTTCGTTGCAAGATTATTGTTGTTTGTCAATGTTTTTATTATTTATTCCCCCCAAATTTGTAATCAGTTTATCAATAAAAATTATTATAAACTCGAACTATTATTTATAAAATTTTGTAAAGTAAAAAAAACAAAAATTCAAGAAGGGTAAAAATAATAATAAAAAAAATTTATTATTTATATTCAAAAATTTCTGAGAATATTCTAATTCTGTATTAATAGGTGATTAGAAATGTTCATTAATTGTACAAGAAATGATTTCAACCTAGACGTAGGTTCGAATCCCAGTAAAGGCAATGTTTTTTTTTCTAAATGAAAAATTCAAACAAGTTCAATTTCAATTAATTAATTTTAATTTTCAAATTTATAGGAATAGTATTAATTCTGTATCCATAAACTATTTGAATGATCCATTAGTTGCCAAAGAAAATAATTTTAACAGGAATGTGGGTTCAAATCCCAATAAGGCGATGTTTGTTTTTGTTTTTTTGTAGTAGTAATTTAAAAGTTTAAATTTTTATCAATTAAATTTAATTTTAAAATTTATAAAGGTAATATTAATTCTATATCTATAGTTCATTAATTGTGAAAGAAAATAATTTCAAGTTAGACGTGGGTTCAAATCCCAGTAAACACAATGTTTTTTTTTTTTTTGTAATTAAGTAAAATTTAAAGTGTTTGAACTTCAATTACTTAAATTTGATTTTAAATTTTATAAAAATAATATTAATTTTGTATCTATAGTTCATTAATTGTGAAAGAAATTGATTTTAAGATAGACGTGGGTTCAAATCCCAGTAAAAACAATGTTTTTTTTTTTTTTGTAAATAATTAAAATTTAAATTGTTTAAACTTTAATTAATTGGATTTTATTTTAAATTTATAAGAATACTATTAATTTTATTTTCATAAACTATTTGACATGTTCATTACTTGTGAAAGTAAATGATTTTAACATAGACGTGGGTTCGAGTCCCAGTAAAAGCAATGTTTTTTTTTTTTTTTTTTGTAAATAATTAAAAATTTAAATTGTTTAAATTTTAATTAATTAAATTTTATTTTAAAATTCATAAGAATAATATTAATTTTATATTCATAAACTATTTGAATAGTTTGTTATTTGTAAAAGCAAATGATTTTAACATAGACGTGGGTTCGAGTCCCAGTAAAAGCAATGTTTTTTTTTTTTTTTGTAAAAAAATTTAAGTGTTAAATTTTATTTAATAAATTTTATTTTAAAATTCATAAGCATAATATTAATTTTATATTCATAACTATTTGAATAGTTTGTTACTTGTAAAAGCAAATGATTTTAACATAGACGTGGGTTCGAGTCCCAGTAAAAGCAATGTTTTTTTTTTTTTTTTTTGTAAATAATTAAAAATTTAAATTGTTTAAATTTTTCTTAATTAAATTTTATTTTAGTATTTATGAGAATAATATTAATTCTGTGTCAATTAATGATTTGAAATATTTTATTTATCAAACAGCGAATTATCCCATTTCTTATACGCATTCGAGCGTTCGAGTCTACGTATGGGCAGTTAATGATAAAGAAATTGTAAATAGGTTTAAAGGGAATTTGAAAAGATCAATTTTTTCTTAATAATTTATAGGCATAGTACTAATATTATATCAGTGAATGATATAAGTAGTCTATTAACTTTTCTGGAAAAATTTTAAATTTCTACACGCATGCTAGCGTTTAGATCCAAATATCGGTAAAAGTTTTGTAAATAATTTTTAAGAAAATTTGGGGAATTAGATTTTAATCTAATAATTTATAAAAATAGTACTCATATTATATCAATAAATGATATGAGCAGTTTATTAACTTTTTCTAAAGAAATTTAAATTTCCACACGCATGCTAGCGTTCGAATCCAAGTACGGGTGAAAATTATTATTATAATATATATCTTATTATAATATATATATCTTTTCTTGTAATAATCAAAGAAAAATATTTATTTATTCAAATTAAATAAAGTCGATATTATTGTTATTTAAAATTGTTTAACTATTTAATATTTAATAAATAAAAATATTAAATTATTGAAAAAAAACAAAATCGATATTTTGTTAATTAAAATTGTTTAAATGTCAAATATTTAAATTATCGATTATTAAAACAAAATCGATATTTCGTTAGATAAAATTGTTTTAAATGTTTGAATGTATAAAATAAAAAAAAATTTTGCTTATCGATTATAAAAACAGAATCGATGTCGTATTATATTAACGATGTGTATATGTTGAATATATGTCGATTTTCAAAGTAACCTCGGTTATTTATTTATTGACAGCGTATAAATGTTGAGTATTAGAAATGGGACAATTAATATATCGATTATATATAAAGAAAAAATATCGATTGTTTATTTATTAAAAACGTATGAATGTTGAATATTGGGATAGGAATAATAATATATCGATAATTTAAAATAAACTCGATTGTTTATTAAATGTGTAAATGTTAAAGTATTGAAATGGGAATCATAATATATCGATTATTAAGAATAAATTCGATTGTAAATGTTAAATTATTAAAATCGGAATAATAATATGTCGATTATTTAAAATAACTCGATTGTTTATTTATTAAAAATGTTAAAATGTAAAAATATTAAAAAGGGAATAATAATATATCGATTATTGAAAATAAACTCGATTGTTTATTTTAAAAAATATTTAAATGTTGTATATAAAAAAGGGAATAATAATATATCGATTATTGAAAATAAAATCGATTGTTTATTTTTTAAAATGTTTAAATGTTAAAATATTAAAAAGGGAATAATAATATATCGATTATTGAAAATAAACTCGATTGTTTATTTATTAAAAATATTTAAGTGTTGTATATAAAAAAAAGGAGTAATAATATATCGATTATTGAAAATAAAATCGATTGTTTATTTTTTTAAAAATGTTTAAATGTTGTATATTAAAAAGGGAATAATAATATATCGATTATTGAAAATAAACTCGATTGTTTATTTTTTTAAAAATGTTTAAATGTTGTATATTAAAAAGGGAATAATAATATATCGATTATTGAAAATAAACTCGATTGTTTATTTTTTTAAAAATGTTTAAATGTTGTATATTAATAAGGGAATAATAATATATCGATTATTGAAAATAAACTCGATTGTTTATTTATTAAAAATATTTAAATGTTGTACATTAAAAAGGGAATAATAATATATCGATTATTGAAAATAAACTCGATTGTTTATTTATTAAAAATGTTTAAATGTTGTATATTAAAAAGGGAATAATAATATATCGATTATTGAAAATAAAATCGATTGTTTATTTTTTTAAAAATGTTTAAATGTTGTATATTAATAAGGGAATAATAATATATCGATTATTGAAAATAAACTCGATTGTTTATTTATTAAAAATATTTAAATGTTGTATATAAAAAAGGGAATAATAATATATCGATTATTGAAAATAAACTCGATTGTTTATTTATTAAAAATGTTTAAATGTTGTATATTAAAAAGGGAATAATAATATATCGATTATTGAAAATAAAATCGATTGTTTATTTTTTTAAAAATGTTTAAATGTTGTATATTAAAAAGGGAATAATAATATATCGATTATTGAAAATAAACTCGATTGTTTATTTTTTTAAAAATGTTTAAATGTTGTATATTAAAAAGGGAATAATAATATATCGATTATTGAAAATAAACTCGATTGTTTATTTTTTTAAAAATATTTAAATGTTGTATATAAAAAAGGGAATAATAATATATCGATTATTGAAAATAAGATCGATTGTTTATAAAAAAAAATGTATAAATGTTAAAATATTAAAAAGGGACTAATAATAAGTAATTAAATAATTAACGGGCAATAATAATTTATCGATTATAAAAACCGTTGTTATATTTATCAAAACGTATAGGTTAATAAATATTTAAACCGTAATAATAATGTATCGATTACAAATACGATATTTTATAATTAAACTTGTTTAAATGTTGAATATATAAAAAAAATATTCTTCATTATCGATTATTAAAACAACCCGATATCTTGTTAATTAAAATTGTTTAAATATTGAATAAAAAAAAAATTTGAATTATCAATTAAAACAAAATCGATGTTTTATAGATTATTACTGCGTATGTAAAATTAACAATTTTCATAAATTGTTACTGTCTAAATAGTAAATCTTTAAAAGAGGATATTGAATTTTCAAAAATATTTACACTGAAGGTAAAATATATATATATTTGCGGCCGTCGGTAATTCCTAGACAACTTGTCTATTTTGGATGCCTGTTTTACCGGCGATTATAAGATGGTATCTATATTATTTTTTTTTCAAAGTAATTGTTACAATTGTTAAACAACAATACTATATTGTTATTATTTATTTATTACCTTGTCTATTAATATTATTTATAAAAGGGTATAAAAGGGAAAAAAAAATTAATAATAAAAAAAAATTTATTTATTCCGTTTATTTCACTAAAGTTGATATTATTGTTAATTGTTATACTGTAAATGGTATATATTTAAGAGGAATGATATTAAACTATCGATTAATTAAATAAAATTGATATTATTGTGTAAATAATATATTCAAAAAAAAATGATTATTAAACTATCAACTGTTTAAAATTAAAATTAAAATTTTAATAATTATTGTTGTATAAATTTAAAAATAAATATTAACTATCGATCGTTTAAACAAAATCGAAATTTTATTAATTAAATACCGTGTAATATAATAAATATTTAAAAGGGGATATTAATCTATCGATTATTCCCATTGGATTGATATTAAAATTGTGTTGATAAAAAAAAATTAAAAACTTGAATTATCGATTATTCACAAGAACTCGAAATTTTATTAATTATTATTATATAAATAACAAATATTTAACAGGGGAAAATCAATCCCTCGATTATTTAAAAAAAATTTTATTAATTATTGTTGTATAAATAGTAAATATTTAAAACGTAAATATTTACTATTGATTATTTAAATAATATTATATAAAATTTAATAATAATTATTTAAATTTAAAAAGGACGCATTTGACGGCCGACTTTAGGGGGATGCACAGCCATTGCATTTTTCAATGGCGGCTAAGGGTTGCTAGGGCCCACCCTTAAGCGTTGGCTAGTCCCGCTTTTCCAAACGCTCTAGTCACGCCTATATAGGGGAGGGGTTTGGGCCTTGGAAAATATGGCGGTTTCCCAAGATGTCTGAACTTCTCCCCTAGTTCAATTTCCCTCCGCGTGTCGTGTTTTTCTCGTTTAAATTTCTGTGATGCCCGTATATATATATATGTATATATATTATATATATATATATAATACATATGTATATATATATATATAAAAAAACAAATATTACAGACTTGAGTTGTTTTTTGCACAACCCCTTACTTATTGATATTATAAATTTTATTAATGTTTATATTTATATATAAAAAAGCTATTAATAACAGGGCAATTAATATATATATTTTTAACTGTGACCTTTAATTGAATTTTAACAAAAATTTTTTTTTTTTTTATTGATTCGACAGTAATTTGTTAATATATATTGTTGATTTATCTAAATAAAACAATTAATAAATTTTGTTGTTTATCTTTAAATTATTTAATGTTGTAAAACAAAAATATTAAAATTATTCCACAGTTTATTTTTGGTTACTATTGTTTGTAATTTATTTATATATTTATAATAGGATAATTAAATGTTTTATTATTTAGTATAAAGAGAGAAATATTAACAGAGACTTAACTGATTGTTGGAAGAACAATCACCTATTATCATAATTCATAACAAGCCCTAGTAAAATATATAAAAAAAATTATTTTTTTTTTTTTTTATAAGTTGTTTTGGTTAAATTATTGTCTTTTAAAGTATTAAAAAAAAATTTAAAATTAATATCTTAATTACATGATGTTTGAAATTATGTTGACTTACGAATTAGCCAAAAAAAACCGTGTAATATTTAAAATTTATAATTTTTATTATAGTTTATTCATAAAGAAAAACAACCACTTTCTGGTCCCTCTAGAATCAACAAACGGTTGTGTTATTCGGAACGTAATGATTTAATTTTTCTTTTTGTTATGATTATTATAACCATATTTATTAATTAATGAGTTGTTATTAAATATAATAATATTTATTAATAATTTTAATTATGCAGGAAAACAAATTTATTGTTAGAATAACTTCTGTATATTCATCAGTGAATGTTTATATAGTTCTTGTTATCATAGATTATGTAACTATATTTTTATATAAACAAATTATTTTATTTATTAACAATCACTTAAAGTTCCTTTGTATATATAAAACAAAATATTTAAAATATTCATGTAACTTTTGGTGTAATTTATATTGTATATTTTTTTTTTTGAAGTGAAACTTCTTTAGAATGGGCAGTAAAAAAAAAAAACAAAAGATGGATGCAACGAAAGTAACGGTATGAAGGTAAGTAATTTTAAATTATTTTTTATCTTGTTTTATTTATTTATTCCCTTGACAACGATACGAAAAAATTTGTTTCAAAATTTTAGTTCCATGAAAGATTCAAGAGACAATGGTGAATATTAAGAATAAAACTTTTATTATATACAATATATAATTTATTATGTTATTTTTAATCAAATAAAGAGTATTTAAAATTAATCTGTTAAATAAACAAATAATACACAAGATAATAGTTATTCAAGTGCTTGACATAATACGACAGCAACATCATAATCACAATACCAAACAACAATAAATAATATGTGGATGAAATGTGGTACCACGTGAACGTAAAGATAGTAAAGATGGTATTTTAGATTGTATAGGATTTCAAGAAACAATTAATGATATTGAAATATTAGCAGAAAAATGTGACAAATGTACTGGTAATCGTAAATCAGTAAAAATTAAAATACGACGAGGTGCTATACCAATGTCTGATAATTTTGATGAGACTTGTAATGGTGGTTATAATAATATTTTTAAACAAATAATGAGTATCTAAAATAAATCTGTTAAATAAACAATTAATACACAAGATAGTGGTCATTTAAGTGCTTGACATAATACGACAGCAACATCATAATCACAATACCAAACAACAATAAATAATATGTGGATAAAATTTGGTACTACATGAACGTAAAGATAGTAAAGATCGTATTTTAGATTGTATAGGATTTCAAGAGACAATTAATGACACTAAAATATTATCAAAAACATCTGATAAATGTACTGGTAATCCTAAATCAGTAAAATTTAAAATACGACTAAATCCTATACAATGTCTGGTAATTTTCATGAGACTTGTACTGGTAGTTTTAATAATATTTTAAATCAAATAATGAGTATTTGAAATAAATCTGTCCAATAATCAAATAATACACAAGATAGTGGTTATTCAAGTGCTTGTGCTTGTTATGATCGTGCTTGCCATGATCAAAATAAATTCAAGATCTTGAATGAATTTGTTAAGGACAAAAAAATGGAACAGATGATTAAATATTGAATCATTCCATGAAACAACAACAACAACAGGAGTAAATAATAATTTAATAAATGATGTACCGAGTGGAAATCAAAATAACAACAACAATATTGATCATATATAAACAGCAGCAATCATAATAGAACAAATACACGGTGGTGGTGGTGGCGGCGATGATGCACTATCATGTGTTTGTCGTTAATTCGCTCATAAAAAAGATGTTGAAAAAATTGATCAATATTTGACATTCAATTTTTTTAACATCAAATAGTTTGTTTTGTTTTTTTTACGGAGGCTAGGAGCCATAAGGCTCAGCCGCAGTATTGAAATCATCGGCAAAAAAAAAAAAACCGTTATAACTTATAAAATAATTGTCCTAGAGAGTTCGTTTAGGGCTCAAAGGATGCGTCTCTGAGAACACTATCGCACGTGATAGAAAACATTTCTTCATTATTTTTTTTTTTTTAAGAAAATTTAAGAAAACTTAAAACTAGATGATTTTTTTCATCATTCAAAAAATTATAGAGTGAAAACAAATGAAGTTAGACTATCAATCATGTGATGTTTTTTCTTCCAGAGATTCAGCTGTATAAGAATAAGTTCATAAAAGATATTTTTGGGCAGGAATGGATGCAATAATGACGGTTTTAAGGAATTTGGACGATTTTTTTCGGAATATGAGAAAGAAATGAAATTTATACAGTAGATTTTTGAAATACTAATACATTTTATGTGATTTTTTGGCAATTGTTTGGAAGCTCGTTTCTCTTTTATTAATTTTTAAAGTTGACAACTTTTAACATTGGCTCTTATAGAGAATGCGATTTTCGTCAAAAAAAATCCATTAAAATACCAATATCTCCAATCGACAATATGACATCATGAAAAAAAAACTATCGGGTTATAAAATGAGACAAAAGAAAACGTATAGAAAAAAAATAAAAGAGGTTTGGAGCATAGTTTTTTTACAATTAATAATTAAAGTATGAAAAAATAGATTTTTATGAGGAATTATTGAAAAATCACTAGAGACCTCTTGCGGATGACTTCTAGAAACACAATATTTCTATGAGTGCGAAAAAGACAAAAAACAGAGAAAAAATGTTGTCTCTCTCTTCGTTTTAAAAAATCGTCCAAATCCCTTAAGGCAATTTTAGGGAATTCTTAAAAACAGGAACCTCGATAACTCTTGATAGAATTGTCGTAGAGTTTTCGTATATAGCTTAAAAAATGCGTCTTTCGAATACCATATATTTTTCTACAAATTTTTTTCTTTTTTAGTTATAGTTTTCGAGAAAAAAAAAAAAAAACTGTTTTTTTCGATTTTTAGTTTTTTTTTTTTTTCACTAAAAAGTATAAATAATTAAAAAGTAATTTTGTAGGTAGGAGAAAGGTATTGAAAGTACGCTTCTTTTAGGCCTAACATAACCTCCCTAGGATTATGTTATTGAGACGATATCGTGTAAAAACGTTATATTGCAAAAATTATAAATTCGATAACTCTCGAGAGGATCATCGTAGAGACTTCATCTTAGACTCAAAAAAAGCGTTTCCAAAAACTCTAGAGCTGCATCGAAAAACTATCCCTCCAGGCAAAATAGTTTTTGAGAAAAAAAAAAAAAAAAAAATTTCACGTTTTATTTTTTATTATTTTCGCGAAAAACAATAATGCCTAGGAGAGTGGTTCTTAAACGCGGCTCTAGAGTTTTTGAAGACGCTTTTTTTAAGCCCAGAATGAAGTCTTTCCGATAATCCTATCGAGAGTTATCGAATTTATAGTTTTTTCGCTATTCGATTTTCGTACGATATTACATGATATCTCTGGATAGCATAATCGTAGCAAGGTCATGTTGGGCTTCCAGGAAGCGTCTTTCCAATACCTTTTACCTACCTACAAAATTACTTTTTAATTATTTATACTTTTTAGTGAAAAAAAAAAAAAACTAAAAATCGAAAAAAACACTTTTTTTTTTTTTTTCTCGAAAACTATAATTCAAAAAAAAAAAATTTTGTATAAAAATATATGATATTCAAAAGACGCATTCTTTGAGCTATATACGAAAACCCTACGACAATTCTATCAAGAGTTATCGAGGTTCCCGTTGTTATTACATGGTTAGCGTAACGTTACTCAATCGATAACTCTCGAATAAATAATCGCAGTGACTTCATGTAGGGCCCGAAAGATACGTCTTTCAAATACTCATCACTTGTATATAAAATTATTTTTCTATGATTTATAATTTTTCATTTTTCGATTTCGATGTATTTTACTTGGAAAAAAAAAATTAATAACGAGTTGGATCTGTTAGACCGTGATAGAGTTTTAAATGACGCTGACTTAAAGCCTAATATTTTTTCTTTTTTTTTTTTCAAAAAAAATATTATTCATTAGCACTAATTTTTTTAATCTAATTTTTATTTTTTATCTGAAAAACAGGATAAATTCTTTATCTTCAGGATTTGATATCGTCATTTTAATATAAGGAATGATTCTAAGTAATAACAACAGTAGAACTGATGAAGACCGATAATCGAAAACTCAATCGTTACAAAAAAAAAAAAAATTAATATATAAATATTTATGTACTTGTTGCTTTTTATTTATTATTTTTTTTCTTATGGTATTATTGTACATATATTAACAAACATTTTAAAACTAATAAAATATTTTTTAACGATTGGAAAACTAAATAAAAAAGTTTTAAATGAATTTATAATTTTGGAAGTTATTTGTCTATTTTCTTTATTTTTTAGTATTTAATGTCTAGCAGCAATAGCCATTATAGAACGTAAGCATTTTAATAAATTTATTGAAAAAAATTTTATTTACAAAATCGCGTAACACGGCCACGCAATGGCCCTAGCCGGAGTATTGAAAATTTTCAATTTTCAATGGGTAACGCGGGCCACCAGCCCCAACACACGTTACCAGATCTTTTTTTTTTTTTTTTTATTCAAATATTGAGGAGATAGCTACTAAATTAAAATCAAATTTATTTCCATTATAATTTGTATTAATTTTATTTATATTTTTCAGGCTGTAACATGTCAGATTACGAGGCTGAAATTGACTCAATATTCAATAATATTCGAAGCTTAAGTCATCTAAAGTTGATATATCGGGAAAATATTAAAAGATATCATCCCGACAAAAATCCTGAAGATAAAAGAGCAACTGAAAAAACTCAGTATTTCATGAATATATATGGGGCATTCCAGGTCAAAACACCGAGTCATCGGCCTGACCCCTACCGATTCACGGTATAATATAAAATATTTATATAAAACTAGCTGATTAACCCGGCTTTGCTCGGGATTATTTTGACAATTTTTGAATGTTATCATTTGTTTGAAAAAAATTGGAGCTAGCTAGCTTGAAATAATATTCCCAACTTACGGTTGAGAGTTTAATATATTTCCCGTTATTCAATTTTCGATTTTTTGGTTGCAAATGAAAGCCGGAAAAATCATCTATTCCGATGAATTTTCCAGAATTTTCAAGTTTCATTTTTTTTTTTTTTTAGATAATTGATATTTCAAAACCGGAAACTTCAACACCTAGTAATAGGTACAGAACATATATTAACGCGCTTGTAGTTGAAAGAATTTAATTTAAATTGTCGATTTACGCCAATCTATCATATTGTTCATTTAACAATATGGGATTATTAAAGTTAAAATTTATAAATCCCTTTATAATGAATAATTTTGATATTATTATATTACTGCTAAATTATCATTAAAGACAGAATTATAATGACTGCGGTTCCCAATCTGAATTATTTTCATTATCAAATTGTCTGTTATCAGCATCATCTTCATCTCTATTATTGTTGTCATGAGCAGCCAAACTATCAACATCACTAACCTCACTTTCACTATTTTGACTGCTGTCATCATTCACCGTTAACTTTATTCTCTTGTAAATTCGTTGCAATTCACGCTGTTTTCTACTACGTAATGTAGATTTATTTATCGGCAACATGATACACAAAAAAAGAAAATATAAAAATTTATTTTGACAGCTTTGTCCATAAGATATAACAAAAATTATGTAATTGATTGAATAATTTTTGTTGTTTTTGATAATTCATGTTTGAACGTTAGGCGCTGGGATCAACTTCTACATATCATCATTAAAATATCTATTTTATTGCAAGTTATCCGATATCTATTTTGTATTTGGAGTAAGTACTTATTCTTAACGATGGGAGCGCTCACGTCGCTGACAATCTAAAATTTCAATCTAATATCTAGCAATTTATTAACCAGTTTTTCTCGAATAGACTCACTGCGCAGTACACATAGGTAGCAACTGTCTAGTTTATACCCATTTTTAACTAATACATTTTTTTGACATTTTTGATGTCTAATTATTGGGTTCAGTCCATTAAAGTTGGACGGAATTCTACCAGGGTAATGGAAAATCTAAATCAAGGTTATCCATTAAATAAATTAGTACGTACTCACTGACTGAATTTTATTATTCTTAACGTTAAAAATATTTTTATTTTAATACACAGTTGATTTTATATTAACATAACACATTTCTTTTGAACCGAATATTTACCAAAGTTTTTAAGCTTGCCCTGGTAGAAATATTTTTCCAACTTTTTCCAACTTTCTCTACCTTTTTACGAAAATGACCCATGCACTTAGAGAAGGATAAGTTAACAGTTAACATACCAATATGTTTACATTAAACATACAAAAGTTTAATGTTAAGATATATATATTAACAATAAACATAGATATCTTAATTGTTAACATACGTATGTTTATATTTAACATACGTATCTTTACGCGGCCAAATATTTTGATGCGCCAGTCTACTTCTTGTCATCTTTTTTTTTTGACATTATATTGTGATACTATTCTAATTGTAATATAATATAATATATACTCGTGTTGTCATAAATTTATTTAAATTTAGTTTTTTTGTAAATTCATTCTTAATTTTACATTCAATTTTCATATTTACATACGTAAATGTCTTCAACTATCAGCCTAACCTTCAAATTGTGTCAATTACAGATATCTTAATAGTTGACATACGCATATTAACTATTAAGATACGTATGTTTAATGTTAATATATATATCTTTGATGTAAACTTATCAGCCACCACCCCTTTTAACATGGCATATGTTAACATTAAACAGGATATGTTAACTGTTAACATATCCTTCTCTGTGTGTGGTTCGAAAAAAGTTGGAAAAAAATTGGAGTAAATTTTTGGTTGGAAAAAAGTTGGAGTAAATTTCAGGTTAGAGAAATGTTGGAAAAAAGTTGAAGTAAATTTTTGGTTGGAGAAAGGTTGGAGAAATTTGTCCACCATTTCTCCAACCATGGGTCATTTTCGTAAAGAGGTGGAGAAATGGCTGAGAAAAGTTGGAAAAAAGTTGGAAGAAAGTTGGAGAAATATTTCTACCAGGGTGCATCTTTATTTTGACCTACACTTCTATTAATCTATCGGCTTGATGATTTCTAAGCTAGTTAGTTTAAAAGTATTATTGTTAATTTTTTTTCAATTTTTTGATTATGTTAAAACGCAAATAGATAAATCATTTGAGACTAAAGGGCGTTATCTCTCTTTTTTCAACTCTGTGATTGTATCTATAAGTGCATAGCAGCCACTACCGAAGCGCCGCTTGTTGACTTGGGTGCGTAACGGGCTATAATTAATAACTCGGTTGTTTATTAAGATAGGGAATTGAATAAACGCCTATAACGATCTGCGAGATAAGCTCTTTTATTTAAAAAAAAAAATCGCGATGATCGGTTGGGTAGTTGCTGAGATTATTTTTAATTTGGCTTTGCTTGGGATTATTTTTACAATTTCAGAGATGTTATCATTTGTTTAAAAGAATTAAAGACTTGCTAGCTCTAAATAATATTCCTATTCCAAACTTGAGGTTGAAAGTTAAATAAATTTCCCGTTATTTAATTTTCGATTTTTTGGTGGCAAATAAAAGTGTATTTTTTTTTAATTTTCCTGCTAGTTTTTTTTTTAGATAATGAATGTCAAAGTTGACAACTTCAACACATAAGAATAGGGGCAGAATACATATTTACGCTTGTCATTAAAAAAATTTTTACTACTACTATTTTTTAATTATCAGTTTGTTTTTCTTTACAATGCGGATTACATACTATTGGATCCAAACTTTGTTTGACGATGGGGTTTACTTTCAACCTTAATTATTTGAATGGAATTTTGTTTTTCAATTTTTTGAATGAATTAATAAAGTATGATGATATCTATTAAATAATTTCGCGTTGTCATTTTCATTATCATTCAAAACAGAATAGGAAATCTAAACCAAGGTTATCCGACAAAGAAATTATTATGTACTGACGGACTGAATTTCATTATTTTGAACGTTAACATTTTCATTTTATTACACATTTTCTATTGATAACACATTTCATTTAAACCGAATATTCACCAAAATTTTTAAGCTTGTTTTGACCTACACTTCTTTTTATCTATCGGTCTGATAATTCCTAAGCTAATATTATTGTTAATTTTTTTTCAATTTTTCGATTATGTTTAAATGCAAATAGATAAATCATTTGGGACTATAGCGCGTTCTCTCTCTTTTTCCACCTCTGTGATTGTATGAGTGTAAAGCACCCACTACCAAAGCGCCGCCTGTTGCCTCTGCCGCGTAACCGGCTATTATTTATAATAAATAATAACTCGGTTGTTTATTAAGATATGAAATCAAATAAACGCCTATCACGATCTCTTTGATTTGAAGAAAAAATCACAATGATCGGTTCGGTAGTTGCTGAGAACATTAGCAACAAAGTTTCTCATTTTCACATTTATATATACACTGTGAAAAATTTCTGCTGAATTTTAGCAAAAAACTGCTTGGCAATAAGTGGTTTAAAATAAAAAAAAAATTATTTATGTTAAACAGAAAATGATTTGTTTAGAGAAAAAAAAATTCTTGTTTAAAATAATAATTTGTTTATAACATTCAGACAGAGTCTTGTTAAATAATCAAATACAATATGGCATAATTTTAACAGTGTTTACCTTTAAAAAAATCTCTCTGTCGTTAAAAGTGAGACGCAACTCTATTATAATAATCGTATTAGTGTTCGTGGCAAGGAGTACTGGGTTTACGTTTAGCAGGTTTTTGCTTAAAAAAATCCCTCTGTCGTTCGTAACGAGAACCTTATTGAATATAATAATCATAATAGTGCTTGTGTCAACGAGTAGTGGGGTTCACGTTTAGCAGTTTTTTTTTGCTTGACACAAACCGTTTATTGTTTTTAACAAGACTCTGTCTGAATGTTATAAAGAAATTATTATTTTAAACAAGAATTTTTTTTTCTCTAAACAAATCATTTTCTGTTTAACATGAATAATTTTTTTTTTATTTTAAACCACTTATTGCCAAGCAGTTTTTCACTAAAATTAAGAACAATTTTATTTATTTTCAACCAAAAATTTTCCCAGTGTATAGATTATAATATTCTGTGTTAAGTTTTTGAATTGGAATTTCATTTACATAGAACCTTAATATTTTAACTAATCAATAAATTTGAAAATTTCTATCATAATTGTTAATGACTGAATGAACATAATATAGTTCACTCGGAAGGAGAGCGAAAAAGACAACTAGTCAAAAATATATTAATGCAACGAGAGATCTTTTAATTACTATTTATTAGAATTACTAAAGAAGTTTCACTTCCCTGTGCGTACAATAACACACATCTTTTTTTTTTTTTTTTATTTTAACCGCCACTCACTTACACTGTTTGTTTATTGTTATTTATTGTTACTTGAGATTAATTGTTCACTCTTTGTTGTTAACTTAAACATTTTATGTTATATTATTATTAATAATTATTATTGTTAGCATGATGGTACGCAAATTTATTGTTTAGATTTGGGTTTTAATTATTAAATATTCATTGGTAATTACGTTAAAATTATTTTAAACTAAGCAATTACAAATATAAGCACAGTGGTACAAAGGCTTATTGTTATTTAAACTGGATCATGCAGCCTTGTTTGTCATGCCTTATTTTCTCTCTCTCTTTTTTTTTATCGGTCGTTTGTTTGGGGCCAGATGTCAGACGTAATAAAAAAAAATTCAACAGAAAAAGGGCACACTTTTATTATGTGAAAAAAAAATTTGGAGCTCGGGAAATCTAATAGCCCCCCGGGTAGTAAACTAAACAGCAATAAAAAAAAATGAAACTAGAAACTAAACTACATAAAAAAATAAAATTTTATCGTTTTTCTCGAGAAACCCATTAAATTTTTACTGTCAACGTCTTGCACTGCATAAATTTATTTATTAATGAGGGGAAAAGTTTAAATTTTATTTTTATTTTATTTTATATTTTTTTCTTGGGAAAAAAAAAATAATAAAAAAAAATAAAAACCAAGTGTCAATTTTCACGCACGTACTAACAAAAATTTAGAATTAATTCTTAGAATTTTCTCCCCTTGACAACATTATTTAACGATAAAAAAAAATTGACGCCAAGCTAAAAAAAAAATATTTCTTGAAACAAAGACAAATGACGCCGAGTTAGAAAATTATTAACACACAAAGAAAAAGGACGCCAAGCTATTATTTTGTCGCGTACCAAAAACAAAATTTAACAATTATTTTTATATATATTATTTTCCACAACAAAAATTTACTCGTTTTTCCGCGAATTTTCCCGCGCGCGACCTAATTTCTCCGGCGTTCTTTTACCCTTCGCGAACACGTTTTTCTATCTTGAAACCGGACGAGCCCCCATGAAATATCGTAGCCGGATTATTTACAAGACATAATTATTTTGCCCTATAAAATAATCCTGCATGATTTGTAATTAATTGACCCAATTCACCCAGCGCACTTAAGACAAACTATAGGTAGGTTTGGGCAGATAGACGCGTAATTTAGGGAGGGTAAATGACACCTGAAAAGGACACGAAAAATATAACACAAACACAAATATAATTTTATAATAAAATAATTGAGACGACACACGACATTTATTATTCGGAAAAAGCATTAATTTTATTTATAAGAAACACCATGATTTGAATTAAAAAGTACATAGAAAAAAACACACTTAATTCAACGTAAAAATTATAAAAATATAAAAATATAAAAATACGCAAAACTAAATTAAAACAAAGGCCCCACGCGTCGATAATATAGAGAGAGATCAAGTGAAAATTACGGAGTCAGCAAATTGAAATAATAAAGAAACAATCGGTAGGATAAAATTAAACCGGATAAAACTCAACTAGATTGGGAAGCAATCTAGTTGATTAATTTAATAAAACACTGACTCTACAATAACGTAATTATGACACTTGATTGACGATAACAATTATTTAAAATTACACTGATAAAACGCGGTCAAACATTTATTATAAAAATAATATTGGTACTTACAATGATTGTTGAACTTAATTTACTGGCTAATGAACGACGTGGACCTTGACCTTGGCTTCGTTTTGATTACAATATAGATCGATGGTTGTGTAGTGGATTGATGATGAACAACGGTATTAATTGTAAAAATAAAGCACTCGCGTAGCACACAATTTAATTCTAATTAATCAACGATTTTGTTGGATTAAAATATATTTAAAACCAAATTAATTAAATTTATTGTATAACAGAGCTATACATACAAATTAGTTAAAGTAATTAAAGAATTTAAATCTGATTGAGAAATATTAAAATATCAAATAATTAAACTTGCAACTGATTTGACAATAAGAATATTCTAAGTTTTAATTCAGAAAAATAAAAATATTCTAAGTTTTAATAAAAATTATTAAATTTTTCTAAGTCAAAATTCAGATATTGTAAAATTTTCCAAGTTTTAATTTAAAAATATTAAAAATTTTCTAAGTTTTAATTCAGAAAAAATAAAATATTTCTAAGTCTTTATTTAGAAAATTAAAAATATTCTAAGTTTTAATTCAGAAAAATAAAATATTCTAAGTTTTAATCAAAAAAAAAATAATTAAACTTTTCTAAGTCAAAACTCAGATATTGTAAAATTTTCCAAGTTTTAATTTAAAAATATTAAAATTTTCTAAGTTTTAATTCAGAAAAATAAAATATTTCTAAGTATTTATTCAGAAAATTAAAAATATTCTAAGTTTTAATTCAGAAAAATAAAATATTCTAAGTCTTTAAACTCAAGAATAATCAAATTTTCTAAGTCTTTATTAGAAGAATAAAGCTTCGGCGATTAAGTAGAACTTAATTAGAGCTGGAAGAGCTAGTTATGGTGCAGAGGCTGCAGACCAAGTAAAATTAAAAATCTAGATCGATTAAGTTTGGGACTCAATCAGCCCTTAGAAAAGTGGGGATCTTTCGGAGACGTTCGGTTTTCTCCTGGTCCATTTCCTATTTTCCTTAGTCTACTTATTTTCTATTGGTCAGCTCAAAGGCGTGATCTTTGCGTATCAATTAAAAATATTTCTAATTAAAATTTTATAACATGAGTGGTATCAAAAGAATCCTTGTATTTTTACGATTCTGTTGATATCACTCATTGCACTAATTTATCTTTTAAATCAATTAATAAAATTGGCGGTATTGCCGCTTGGCATTAGTGCCGGCTCAAGAAAATTATTGAGGGGGCAAAGTCTCTGGTTCCCCAAAATATAATGCTCTCCTATTGCGTAAGATGGAGCTAAGGGTATCGAAATATACCCTGAATATATAAAAAGATAAAAATATTAAAAATAGAAAATAAAAAAAATTGGTGCGCCTACCGCAGGACATTACAGTCTTATCAAATATTTGTATTTTAGTTTCTTGAATTTTGATAAAATCCAATATCTCGTGAGAAAAGAAACCTCTTGTGTCGTTGATAATTTATGTTTCCTTTTTTTTTATATTTTACGGATTTATAACGTCACCTCGGATAGAACAATGCTATAAAAAATTATACATTTTTTGTGAAACATTCATTTCAACTTCTACGAGATATATTTTTTTTTTTATTCTCCTAAAATTTTATTTTTTTTTTTGTAACGTTCAAATTACGTAGAGTTAAAACTAGATATAACTTTTGTTAGAATTAATGGAATAACTTCAAATTAGGCTTAAAAATTGTAGTTTTAAAAATTCTATCAGTAGTGTACATAGGACAGCTCTGGCTCACCCCACCTCGCTGTGACCCCCTCCCTCTACGGGCCACCCTTCCCCGCGACCCCTCGCTGTGATCCGCGGTCGATTTCGCAGAATCCGCGAGACCTCACATCAGGGGGTCCGCGAATTAATTTAATTAGGTCAGATCGCCACAGGGGGTCCTTAATTAGAGCAATTGATTAACTAATTTGGTCAAATCGCGGCAGGGGTCCTCCAATTGATTAATTAGGTCAAATCACCACGAGGGTCCTCTCATTAATTATTTAATTAGAGCAATGTAGCCATGGGGGGTCCCGATTTTTCATAAGAAGCCATGTTGGATTTTCGTAAGACGCCATATTGTTTTTCTATTTAGTATGACGTTACATCGCATTATTTTTATCATTATTATTATTATCCAGAAGATGTCATAATGTTTTTTCGTAAGACGCCATATTGTTTTTCTATTTAGTATGACGTCACATCGCATTATTATTATTATCATTATTATTATCCAGAAGATGTCATAATGTTTTTTCGTAGAACGCCATATTGTTTTTCCATTTAATATGACGTCACATCGCATTATTATCATTACTAACATTATTATTATCCAGAAGATGTTATAATGTTTTTTGTAAGACGCCATGTTGGAAATTTTTATTGACGTCATCTTTGATTTTTTTGAATGACGCCTGTCCCGAATTTGTCCCGAATGTCCCGAATATGTCCCGAATGTTCCAACAAGCAAGAGATTATAGTATATCCTTCCAATAAAAGAATATTCCTTAATATATTATACAATGAAAAACCGAATAACCTTAGATATCTCAGTTAGTAAAAGCAATGGATTGAAATTGGTTGATTAAAATATGAGAGATTAGCCGTAAATGTGAACAATTTAAGAGAATAAAAACTCAAATAAAAATGATTTCTTTTGTACTTATTATTTATACAAAAAATTAATCTCGATAATGGTTCAAACTGAGGACCAATCATTTTTATAGGTTAGAACCTTAGCTTATGCATCATCAAGACAAATTACAGAGAATATTGTAAATAACTTCATTATTTCATCATCTATTTGTTGTTTGTAAAATAAGTTGTGGAAGGGGTAAATAGGAAGTGGAAAAGATGGAAAAAGGGGGGAATGGCTATTCAGAGATATAAAAGAAATATCATCAGTTCAGAACTGGTCACTATACAGTTGAGTTGAGTTGAGTTAAGTTGATATATATTCAAACAAAATGTCAGCATTCATTGATTTTCAAGGATTCCAAGAACCTCAAGGTTTATTCGTTGTAAAAGAGTTGGTTATCCAACCTCTCAATTCAAGATTTTCACCAACTATAAAAATATTTAAACTACTTTGTGAAAAATCACGCCTAACAGAAGAATATAAAAAAATTGTGAATAATTGTGAAAAAAATTGTCATGGGATATCTTGGGAAGCTGGTCATGATCAATTTGATAACGTATCAACAATAATCATTGAAGAATTAGTTGGAAAGTTTAATTATTTATTTGTCAAAGGTGAAGATAGAAAAAAATGGTTAACATTTATTTTACGTTTTAATCCCATGACAATATTTAATTTGGAAGATCTGGATTGTCCAGAACCAAAAATATTAGAGACGGAACATCCAGCAATACGACGTATGAATTCACATCCCTTATGCAGTTTTTACAAATGTGCATATAAAAATGCGCAAAGATACAAATATTGGTACATTAAATCATTTTCAACAAGAGCCAACATGAAAAAATCTATTTTACATTTTTGTGCAGTCGAAAATATAACTGAATTGACACAAAAAGATATTGCTGCATTTCCAAATTCCAGTGATGGCTATCATAAAATTTGCATCACATCAAATTGATGAAATTTGGGAAAATTTGTCAAACAACGAAATCCAACATCCAATACAAAATGATTGTGAAGATGAAGTTGGAATATCTTATTATGTACTAGAAAAAGATTGTTTAAAATGTAAAGAAGGAACTGATAATGAAGAATTGAATTTTTTAATTGAATGAATGAAATAAAACTTAATTTTTTTCTTGAGTTGTTACTTTAGAATTATCCTTCCTTCCTTAGAATATAAGATAAAAAAAAAAATAGAAACTAGTTTCGACATGTTTCATCATGTTCATCCTGGAAAACAATACTTCCTTGATTTCATTGTTATAAAAATTGATGAATCATCTTACAACAAAGGATTAAAAGATCAAATTTTAGAAAATATTATAAAACAAGTTTAAACAGGAATAATTAGCTTTTCTCGAAAAAAATATTTATTGTATCTATTGTTGTAAATTTAATCAGTCATTCCACGAAAAAAGATTATAGGATTAAAAGATTAAAATAATATAAAGTAAAGACTATTTTCTAAGAAAAAAATTTTTAGTAGGGATAAGCAAAACCTGATTTTCCTTCTCCCACAGAATATTAACCAATCACAACGTTCCCCCACTCTTAGTGACGAGAGGAAAGGGAACTTTTATGTAGGTGGGAGACCTGAGATTTAGTATATATTCTCGTGCACAGAGACTAAACATCACTCTTCGTTCAGTCCATCAGCTGTAGTGCGCCCAGTCTTAGAAACCAACAAGTAATTTTTATCATATATTCATAAATTTCTTTATAAATGATATTATCGTTGTTTTTTAAATTATTTTGTTAACTAAAAAATAACTTTTCCATTTACAGATATCATAAAAGAGTTTTGCAAAAGCAAAAAACTTCAAAAAGCTAACCAACGCAAATCATTGAAAGATTTGAAGAGGAAAGTAGTTCATAAAATTACTAAAGTAGCAAGATTTCAAACATCAAAGTATGGTCCAGTGCTAACAGTCGAAATCGAGAATGAAAATTATGCATATCTACCAAAAAGATTTACTACACATTTCAATCAAGATGATGAAGAATTTAAGGAGCTAGAAAATGCTGTCAAGAAAGAAACACTAACCATGGTTCTTGATGGTGAAAATAATCAAGATGTAATATTAGATGATAGTTCATATAATCAACGTGATTTCGATGATGATGATGAGGAAATGTGAATAAATAAATTAAGTAAACAAATACACTAAAACCAAATTATTTTCTATTGTTTTATTTATTAAAAATCATAATTACAATTAATTTATGTTAACTTATGTACTACTTCACTTATTGGTCTATATTTAATTATTTTGTCATGTAGAATTAAGCAATATGCTGTCGTTCCTTGAGGAAAGTTTTCTTTCGATTCAAATTCTAAACGTACATCTACAGCACCAGTTTTTAAAAACTTATTTTGTTTACTACAATCGATAACAATTAATGGAGATTTTTTAATAAAATTATCTTTTGTCACTAAATCTATTTTTGAGCCATAGTAAGACTCTGCAAAATTAGCATATATATCGTATAATGAAGCAAATTAATTTTTTTCAATATCAAGATTTAAATTCCCATATGGAAAAATATGAGAATTAAGATAAAGTTTAACATTTGTTATTATACAATGATCAAAATGTGTTACATCTTTTTGCCAATCATTTTTTCTATTTGATTGAAAACCAAGAATAACATAACGCGGCTTTTCCAGTTGAGTTGCAGTTTTCACTGTCCATATATGATGAGTTGTTTGTGGCAGCAATGGATATTCATATAAATCCCAACTTCTGAATCCAATAGAAATGACAGGATCTTTTTGTATATATTTCATTATATCAATTTTATTTTTGTTTGATAACATTATATATGGTACAAGCCATTCAATTTTATGTAAGTTTCAAATCAAATTCTGGCATATCAGGTACTGTTTCATTATCTCGTACGATTGCATTCAAATTTGAACGTGATCGTATCGAAATGAGTTCATGTTTCGCATTGACAATTATTTTTTGATAATCTTCAGCAAAGCCAAAAATTATATTTGATGCACATATATCAAAATAATAACACGCATATATCAAAATATCCATTATCATTTATCAATTTCATACCATTTTGATTTATCCACCTTGCATTTTCATAATTCATTCTTGAACTTAATGACATTCTTTGATTTATCAATTAAAACTCCATTTAATTCATAACGCATTTCATCAAACAAAAAACACATAGCATTATTTACTAACGTTAAAGAAAAAATATTAGCAAGTGGATCTTCCGCATTTGCAGCAGCATGTTGTTGCGTTAATTTTCCACTCATACGTATATAGCTTTTTGATGGTAGAACAAACAAATCTTGATTATTCTTGAATAGGCTATTGACGACTGATATTCAATGGAAATTATATAATTTTAATTGACAATGTATTCGACGAGTATCGGGGTAGCTTAGAGGGTTTATGCTGTTAGTGCAACGAATGTTGTTGAGAGACTATTTTCTTTGGGTCCTGAGATTATCCTTGATCGTCACAAAAGAGAATCTCAGGGTGCACACATAGCTAGGTATGTGTGTGTCTCGACGCACACATACACAACCATGCAGATGCACAAACCCAAAAATCTTCGCAAACACATATATTTACGATTTAAAATAGAAAAATCGTAAACTCCTCAACGAAGTAATGGTCAATTTCGACCCGGGTGGCCAGCCCTTTATACCTGAGTGACAATGCTCAGGTACAACATGTTTATTTTGATTGAATTGGTTACGGAGCACCATGACCCGACATGAACGTCTAAATATCGTAAAATATAAAATCTTGGAAATTTCGACGGTCTGCAAACCTCTCCGCTTTCCCTCTACTACACAATACAATTAAAGAAGTAAATATTTGAGCAATTAAATGAGTTAGCTGTGACGACTGGAGATAGAGACGGAACAACTATTATCGAAACTGGTTGATCCAAATGACTGATGAGCATGTAGCTCATAGTTGGATATTTCATTGTAAAATTAAACTGGCGCGTTTATATCGAAAATATTTTCATCACTCATTTTGACGTGTAAAACAATTAAGACAAGTTATATTTATCCAATTAAAGTTCCAAAATTTTTTTTTACTTTTAGACCTAGACTCTGCAGGTAATTTATATTCTGAGGTGTCAACTTCTTGACTGCTCGATTCAGACTGACCGGAGGTGTCCATGATGTGCTGCTTTTATACGATGACCCACGTTTTATTGCGCGTGAATTGAAGCAAATTCCCATTCCTATGATTTTACATGTAACGTAATGGTTATTGTTTCACCACGAAAATTCACTAATTTACCGTTTTGATCAACAATTTTTGGTTGTAAATGATCAATGGTTTTAACAGTAATTGGTTAATTGGATTAGCTGGTACTTCAATTATTTCATAACCAGGTGGTACAGCAGGAAAAAAGTTATATATTGTATGAACTTTTTGTTGATTCACGTAAGCTCCTGTTGTAATGTTGCACTCGATTCTCAATGTATTCACTTTTAAAATATTAATCGGGTAATTTGATTCATATTCTATATCAGCCCTCAATAGTCTAGGTGGATTCCTAGTGAACGTGCTGGTGATTTTGGTTTTACAAAATCAATGTTTCTTTTACTTGTAATATATGAATGTAGAGTATTTTTATTATATGTAATTTTGATTCGATATTTTTCAGTAAGCAGCTAAATCATCTATTTCATAACTTCCAGTTGGTATTTCAATTTTATCATAACTTTCAAAATATGAAATTATATTATTTTCATGATCGATATTTGGCAATGAATTAAATGATAAAAATGAAATTAGTGCTAATGAATAATTTTTTTCACTTGATAATTGTATTGGTGGAAAGTAATCAGTTTCTAAGACTGAAGATTTACCGGTGAGAGTTAAAGTAAATGGATCGTTTATTCTCAAGGTCAATAAATAACTAATTAGAAATTTTCTTTTCCTCTGCTTTTATAGTTTTCCAGTGAGAAAAGCGAGACATAAATGTCCACAATTTTACGTGTTCCAATCTTGATAACGTTTATGATTATAATTGATGCAACCAACATTAGGATAACTGACAAGATCTTTCGGTGGTTGTAAGTTGCCAAAACTATCAAAGTATATTGCTGAATATTTATTGAGTTTTTTATATGCTACCCAATGTGTTCCAGGATTTCTTTTATCATCTAAATTAATGATTCCACACTCTCGTTTCCATGGTCCATCTTTTGGCATATCATTTCGCATAAAAACTCCACGAAAATTAGCAGGTTTGGTTGTTTAGCAAATTTTAATAAATCACCGTCAGTTAAAGCTCTTTGTGGTAGCATCAGTTGAAGTTTTTTGGAGACAGATAAAGTCCCATACCGCTTTTATGTGGTGTTAAATAAAGTCCTTTTCCGATGGCGATCGATTCCATCATTTTATTATGTCGCTTATTTTCATTTAATTGTTTTTCATTTGTCTTTACTGCATTGATAGCTTTGACAACGCCAGATGCTCCACCAACTAATCCACCCAATGCTGATATAGCTGAGAAAATCGGGATGAAAAGTGGTACTGCACCGCCGATATGTTTAGCAACTGGTAAAACTCTAGGTACTGTTATAGCTTTCTTGCCACCATTTGTTTTAATAGCTGCTCTCGCACCGTTTATTGCTGATTTAATTGCAACTGATGAACTATTTGACCCCTTCATTGCTTCTTTCGCTGCTTGTACGATTTTTGAAAATGATATTTTCTTTTTTTCTTGATTTTCTTTTTTTTTAACCGTGCGTTTTTCATTTTTTATTATTTTTCCTCCAGTCTTCTTTTTTATTTTTTTATTTTGTGGCAAAGATAATGTTTTTCTTTCCGTACATTTCTTTTTATCACTAACACAACCCATACCAAATTTTGATTTTAATTTCATTGCTCCAGTAACAAATGTAGCTGCTGCTCTCTCACTTTAACTTGCGTCTTTAGAAAAAATACGTTTAGCTGCTTCACGAGCTAAAATATCATCAGCTGCGTTTCTTGCCTTGATATTATTACGATTCTTCGAATATGCAATATCGTGATTTTTACACGCTGCGTCCAAAGGATCAATTCCCGGGTCACCTCTTGCTAAACGTTTTTCTAACTTGGTACCTGGTCCGCAATATGAATAACCAGGTAGATGAAGTTCAAATGGTAATTTGTTAATTATTTTATTGAGTATTCCTTTTCCACAACGTTTTTTGTTCTTTTTCTTTTTTGATGTATGCTCAATCATAGTTTATAATAGACTGATTTGCTTTGGTATAAAACGGTTGAATTTATATGATTTGAACTCAGTGCTCATCACGATGGAATACCAGAAACAAGCTCTAAAATTACCAGTTATAAACTTTGATATAATTACATCAAAAAGTGGTAATGGTTTGATAGAAAAACGACATGGTGATTTACTACGAAATACAATAAGATGTGCGATAATTGGAGGAAGTAATTGTGGTAAAACGAACGCTTTAATAAGTTTAATTGTTGATCCAAATGGCTTACGATTTGCAAATATTTATAGTAAATCATTATACCAACTAAAATATTAACATTTAGAAAAGTTACTAGAACCTCTTGAAGAAATAAATTATTATGAATTTTCTGACAACGATCAAGTCAAACCAGTTGACGAAGCGAAACCAAATTCTTTGTTTATATTTGATGACGTTGCAACTGAAAAGCAGGATCATATTGAAGCATTTTTTTGTATGGGAAGACATAAAGCTGTTGATTCATTTTATTTATGTCAATCATATGCGCGAATACCTAAACATTTGATACGTGATAATATTAATTTTTTGATTATCTTTCCACAAGATGATACGAATTTGGAGCATATACATCACGATCATGTTAACATTGATATCGAGTATAGTAAATTTCGTCAGATGGGTGGGGATTGTTGGAAAGAAAAATATTGCTTTCTGTGTATCGATGAAGATAAAGATATAGATAAAGGAAGATATAGAAAAAATTTTGACTGCTTCATAACTATAAATAACAAAACGATTTGTTAAATTCCATTAGTTGATTGTGAAATCTTAGAGGACCAACATGCCTCTTTGTGAGCGAGAACTAGTTGATGAAACAAAATTTTTAAGCGAAATTGAAAAAGTACAAAACGTTATTTGTAAAGAATATCAATTGTTGAAATTGGGAAAAGAATATATATCAGAAGCTGCGAATGAATATCTTAAGCCTGTTGTCACACCGCTCAACAAATTAGCTGCACAATTACCAACAACAACAACAACGATCAATAAAACATCATTAATTGATAATATATCATTTCCGGATGAAAAAAATCATTCAACACATGAGGACAATTATAGTACTTCTGATATTGAAGAATCAGTTTATGAACAAGAAGGTGAATATGATACTGCTGATGAAGGTGAGGAAACATTTGTGGAAGAATCAAATAAGGATTTTGTTGGAGTATGGTAAAAGTACGACATCTAGGTACAATACATTATAGTATAGTCAACCTAACAGGTTATGGGCCTGTGCACTCTTAATAAATAAAGGAGTGAGTTGATTGATTTAATCAAAAATTAAAAAAAAAAATATTTAAAAGAATATTTATTGGAGAACGAGGTGTACCTTAACCTCGAAAATGGCTGGACACGCAATGGTACGGATTGAAGGTCTTGGCAAAGACAATTTTGACACTTGGAGATTGCAAGTAACTGCAGTTCTGATAAAAAGTGGTACGTACGATTATGTAAACGGTAACTGTAAAAAGCCTGAAGGAGATACTCCTGAAATACAGGCTGGGATAAAAACGTGGTTAGAGAATGATCTCAAGGCGCAATCAGATTTAGTTTTATCTATTAAACCTGCACAATTAGGTCAGATAAAAGATTGTCCTACAGCACGTGATATGTGGAAGAAATTACATTCGATTTATCAATCAAATGGACCAGCCAGAAAGGCGATTCTATTGAAACGTCTGGTATTGTTCAAGATGAGTGAAGGTGATGATGTGCGTGAAAATATATATAAATTTTCTGAAATTGTAGATAAACTGAAAGAAATTGGTATTCAGATAAACGAAGAACTGTTAACTATCATGCTATTGATGAGTCTCCCGGACAGCTTTGCTAATTTTAAGACTGCAATTGAATCACATGAAAAATTACCGACTCTTGAGAGCATAAAAATAAAAATTACAGATGAAAGTGATGCACGAGAAAGTTCAACAAGTACAAGTGAATCAGGTGCAATGATAGCATCTCAAAATTACAATAATAATAATTTTAAGAAACAAAAGTACAATAATACTAAAAATAAATATTCACATGAAAAAGGTAAACAACATTCATTCAATGAAAATAAAACAAATTATTCCAAATATAAATGTAGTTATTGTGGAACCAAAGGACACAAAAATATTGATTGTTATAAAAGACAAGATTTTCAAAAACAAAATAATGATTCAGCACAAACTGCTGAAGAAACTGGATTGTTGATTAACACACAAAACATGTTAAAATTAAATAATAAAGCAAATAGTGCTACGACCAGTGTTAGATCAAAAGGCATTGTGAAGGTCAAACTAAATAACAAATCAAATGAAGTGTTTAGACTTGATAATACTCTGTTTGTACCAGATCTAAGAACTGGACTATTATCTGTGAGTAAAATTACAGAAAAGGGTTTTAATGTCACTTTTTCAAAAGAATATGCAATTGTTTCTGATAAAATGGGTAATGAGAAATTCACTGCAACAAAAATAAATGGACTTTATTACATTGTTGAGAATGTTGATCAAGCAAAATATATAAAAGGAAATAATCACGAGATTAACTTTGTTGCTGAACAAAATCAACATGAAAATATATTGAACAATTTAAGCAATAAATCAATTGTTATATGGCACAAGAAGATAGGCCATTTGAATTTTGCTGTATTAAAAAAAGTTGTTGAAAGATAAAAATATAAAATTTATCAATGAACCAAATAATTATACATGTAAAACATGTCTAAAAGGCAAATTCACAAGCAATCCATTTCCTAAATCAATAAAATACTTGAAATTATTCACAGTGACATATGTGGACCAATGCCAGTAACTTCAAAAGGTGGCATGAAGTATTTTATAACTTTTGTTGATGATTGTTCAAGGATGTGCTGGATAAAATTATTGAAATCAAAAGCTGATGCTTTTCAAGCTTTTAAAGAATTTAAATTACAAGTTGAAAATGAAACTGGGTTAAAAATAAAAATACCCCAAACTGATAATGGAAAAGAGTATGACAACAAATTGTTTGATAAATTTCTTGCTGAAAATGGCATAGCAAGACGTTACACTGTAATCCATACACCTCAGCAAAATGGAATAGCTGAGAGGAAAAATCGCACATTAATTGATATGACTAGATGTTTAATATTTGAATCTGGTCTACCAACAAATTTTTGGGCAGAGGCAATGACCACTGCAAACTATATACGTAACAGGTGTCCTTCCAAGAGTATTAATAATCTTATTCCATACAAAATTTGGTATAATAAAACACCAGATTTGTTTAATTTTCAAGTATTTGGAACAAGAGGTTATTGTCTGAATCAAGCTGTTAACAAAAATAAATTGGACGCACGTTCAATTGAATGTATATTTTTGGGATACTCTGAGCAGAAAAAAGGATACAAAGTTTGGCTTGTAAACCAAAATAAAGTTGCTGTTACAAGAAGTGTAACTTTCTTGAATAATTTGACTGAAAATAAAATTAAAAATTTGAAAGATTTATCACAAGATAAACAAAGATCAAATAAAAATGATCTTGAACAAGTTTTTCTGGACATATGTTTTGTAAATGATGTACAAAATAATAATATACATGATATCTCTGATGCAAATAAAAAGTCAAATGGTACAGATAATAATCATCAACAAGTTGATGATGAAAATTTATTACATACAGGAAATGACATGAATGATAATAATAAATCTGATGATGAAGATTTATCAAGTGTATCAAGTAATAATATGTCGGTATTTAATCAAGTAAATTCAAATACAAATCAAAACTTAAATCAATCAATTGATGAATTTTTAGGTTTTGATGATGCTGAAATAAATAAAGCAAAAGAAATGCTGTCAAAGACTCAAAAACATATTTATTTAAAAACAGGGAAACCTGGTAGACCAAGAAAATTTTTATCTCTTAAATGGTTTTTAAAAGTAACAATACAATAATAGTACATTTTTTTTTATTTTTCTGAAAATCGATTTTTTTTTTTTTTTTTTCGTTCAAGATAAGGCAAGCTATAACTTCTGTTAGAATCAACGGAATGACTTCATATTAAGCTCAAAAAACGTGGTTTTTAAAACTCTATCACCCCTCAAGGATTTTATCCTGATTCCAATAGTCAATTTTTTTTTATTTTTAAAACAAAAGAGACAAAAATATTTCAAAAATTCTATTTTTTACTATTTTATGAAAACTATAATTTTTTTTGAAAAAAGTTGTAGGATTTTACCACACATGCTTTTTAAGTCTTATACAAAGTATCTAGGACGATTTTCTCGAAAGTTAGAGCGTTTTTCAAAAATTACTCGAAAACTAGAAAAGCAATAACTTTTGATAAAATTGTAGTAAAGACTTCGTATTAGGCTGAAACAACGCGTCTTTAGAAACTCCATCGCCCCTCATGAGAAAGAGCATTATCTGTTCAGCCACTTTTTTTTTTTTCAAAAAACTAAATTTAAAAAAAAAAAAAAATGGTTTTTTTTTAATTTTTATGAAAAATGTGATCCATAGATTAAAATTTTTCCAGAGAGGCGATAGAATTTTCGAATACGCATGTTTTAAGGGTAATATGAAGTCTCTAACACCATTTCATCACGAGTTATTGTTTGCCTAAAAAATGAAAACGGCACAAGCTATAACTCAAAATGAAGTAGTCGCAGAGGTTTCATATAAGGCTTAAAATAATCGTTCTTCAAAATTCTATAACTTTTCCAGATAAATTTTTATCGTACAAATAGTATTTTTCGTGCGAAAAAAAAAAAAAAAAACACAATTTTTTTTTTTCCGTTTTTTGGGAAAAAAAAAAAATTGCCGAATAGATATCGCTTCTCTTTATCAAGGGTGATAGAATTTCTAGAGCCGCATCTTTTGAGCCAAATCCGAAGTCTTTACGACTATTAGTTTAGAAGTTATGAACGTTTTTTTTTTTTTGGGGATGAATCCAACACTGCGGCTGAGCCTTACGGCTCCTAGCCTCCGTAAAAGAAAGAAAAAAAAATCAGTCTGTATACATCCGTCAGTGAACTATGACTGATTATAAAAGAGACGTTGTGCGTGAGTTACATGCTCCAGCAAGAAAAAATTTTTTACGACGTAAAGTTGACATTCGCGATAAGGATGAAACAGGGCAAGCTGATCTTGTTGAAATGATTAAACATTCAAAGGTCAATTCTTGTTTCAATTATATTTTAACAGTCATTGATATTTTTCCAAAATTCAGCTGGACTGTTGGACTTAAAAATAAAACTGGAAAAGAAGTATCAGCAGCAATGGAATCAATATTTAAAAAAGGTCGAATATGTAAAAATCTTCATGTGGATCAAGGAACAGAATTTTATAATTCAACATTTAAAACAATGTTAAAAAAATATAATGTTCATATGTATTCAATATTTACTCATTTAAAAGCATCAATAGTTGAACGATTCAATAGAACACTAAAAAACAAAATGTTTTTTGAATTTAGCATGCAAGGAAATTATAAATGGTTAAAATTGCTGCCAGAATTAATCAAAAAATATAATAATACAAAACATCGCACAATTAAAATAAAACCTCTTAAAGTTGTTGGTAAAAATACAGAAATACTAAAACAGACTGTATTCAAAAGTTTAAATCATTGTCGAGTTAAAATCAAATTTAAATTAAATCAACATGTAAGAATAAGTTAATATAAGCATGTCTTTGATAAACATCACCTGTAACGTATAAGCTTGAAGACTATCAAGGAAATCCAATACAAGGAAACTTTTATACTGAAGGGCTACAGAAAGTTCGACATTCTGACATTTATTTGATTGGAAAAGTTTTGAAAAGACGAGGGAATAAAATGTATGTTAAATATCTTGGATTTGACAATAGTCATAATCAATGGATAGATAAGCAATAAACTATTATAAAAAAATCGATTAATGTGTATTTATTTTAATTATATTTAAATTTATTTATTTACATCATTTGTACATGGACTATTCACATCATTCAAGTTAAGACACATTAATTTAACGTAAATTATCTTTCATTATTGATAATTTATACGATTCAAAAACATAGAAGTAAGAGGTTAGGGAGCGAGCTGTCAAACAGATTCCAGACACGAAACACAAGACCCCCAATAGCGGTAATTTATGAAAACTTATCACTAAAATCAAAAGCAAATCAATAGCAAAACAAGAGCGAAACAAGAACAAAAAAAAATCATGAAAATTAATAAATTAACCCTTTTGTTGATAAGTGTATGTCATTTTATCATATTTATTATTATTATTTAGTCATTTTAACCAAAAAAAAAATATATCTATAAAAAAAAAAAAAAAGTACAACTAGTCTGCGCAGTATTCAATCCATAGCAAAACAAGAGCAAAACATGAACAAAACCAGAACGTTCCAATAGCAAAACAAGAGCGAAACAAGAACAAAAAAAAAATCATGAAAATTAATAAATTAGCCCTTTTAATGATAAGTGTATGTCGTTTTATCATATTTATTGGTATTATACAGTCATTTTAACCAAAAAAAAATATATAGAACCTACTCACTTATAGTTAATTATTAAATTTCCCATTATAGTCTTTAGAAAAAAAAATAGCGTTAGTAATCGAATTTAAAGAAAAATCAATTCATATAATACAAAATAAAATGACTATATAATAATAATAAATATGATAAAATGACATACAGTTATCAACAATGAGTTTATTAATTTTTATGATTTTTTTTTCGTTTTTGTTTCGCTCTTGTTTTGCTATTGGAACGTTCTGGTTTTGTTTATGTTTCGCTCTTGTTTTGCTATGGATTGGATACTGCGCAGACTGGGTGTACTTTTTTTTTTTTTTTATATAGATATATTTTTTTTTTTGGTTGAATCGACTAAATAATAATAATAAATATGATAAAATGACATACACTTATCAACAAAAGGGTTAATTTATTAATTTTCATGATTTTTTTTTGTTCTTGTTTCGCTCTTGTTTTGCTATTAATATATTATATAATATTACAAAAATTCTATTTTTTATTATTTTATAAAAACTATAATTTTTTTTGGAATAAGTTTCGAGTAAAAGTTGTAGGATTTTACCACACATGCTTTTAAGTTTCATACAAAATATCTAAGACGATTTCGTCGAAGGTTAGAGCTTTTTCAAAAAATTACTAGATAACTAGGCAAGCTATAACTTTTGATAAAATTGTAATAGAGATTTCGTGTTAGGCTTAAACAATACATATTGTTACGTTTTAGGGTTAAAATGAAAGATATCTCTTTTCTATTTTAATTAATAGATCTTTATTCATTTGCTATTCTATTGCAACTGCAGCTCAACTCTTTTCTCTCATCTCTATTCTGATACTAAGGTCGTCAATTGTTCTTAACTTATTCTATTGTCTGTCTTTGTCTATCATATAGGAGGAGGGAATGATTAACTTTATATTCGTAACAATATTTTGAAACTCCATCGCCCCTCATAGAAAGGGGATTATCTGTTTGGTTGCTTTTTTCGTTTTTTCTAAAAACTAAATTAAAAAAAAAAGAAAATCAGTTTTTTTTAATTTTTTATTAAAAATGTGATTCAGAGATCAATTTTCTCGGAGAGGTGATAGATTTTCCGAGTACGCATGTTTTAAGCCTAATATGAAGTCTCTAACACCGTTTCATCACGCGTTATAGTTTGCCTAAAAAATGAAAAAAGCACAAGCTATAGCTCAAAGTAGAGGAGTCGCAAAGGTTTTATATTGAGTATAAAATAATCGTTGTTCAAAATTCTATAACTTTTTCGAGTAAATTTTTTTCGTACGAATAGTATTTTTCGTATACACAATTTGTTTTTTTTTTCATTTTTTGGAGAAAAAAAAATGGTTAAATAGATAATGCTTTTCTTTATTAAGGGCGATAGAATTTAACGATTAGTTTAGAAGTTATAAACGTTTTTTTGGGGGGGGGGGGGAAGGATCTAATGCTGCGGCTCAGCCTTTCGGATACTAGCCTAAGTAAAAAAACAGTAATCTATGTTATAATTTATGATTTCCTTAAAATATAATACCATTATATATGTCTCCTTCGGTTTTTTTTATTGATATCCTTTATATGGTTTCAATTTAGCATCTATAGCTTTATCTCTATTCGACCACTCGAATTCCACCCGAAAAGAAGATTTCACTTTCATTGAAAAAAATGTACTTATCTACTGACACCGAAGTTAGCGGCTTCAATAATAATGATTTTCAGAAATGATAATTTTTTAGTATTTATAAAAGTCTTTTTTGTAAAAAAATTGTTTTATAAAAAAACCAATGAATATAATTTAACTTACAAGTTTTTTATATGGTACATGATAAAATAATTGTAAAAAAAATTATTTATAATAATATATATTATTTATAGTTATTTTTTTTATTCTTTTTGCATACAGATTGGAATGAAACTTGTTTTTAACAATTTTAATTTTAATGTGTTTATCATATTAATATTGTATAAATTCATTCGTTTTATATAAATATTAAGAATTATTTTAATTTATTACTATTGGCATTATTTGTAGATTCTAGGGGGTGAACTTATTGGCCAGGAGCGTTCCTCACACTCTGCTTGCACCTATGTGCGCGCGCACATCACAAAATAATATACAAAATAAAAAAAAACATTTCAAATAAATATCAATATTATTATTGTATACATATTAGGGTGGTTCTTATTTGGGTGATGGCAAAATTTTCATCGTGCCGCCTCCTAATATCGTTGAAAAAAAATTTAAAAAATTTTTGGGCTATATAAGAAATTTTTATTTTCATCCTAGCCACCCCCTGTAAGAGGGTGAAGTTTCCCGTTTAAAATACATGGGGTTTTCTTACTTAGACGTAAGAATCGATCTAAAAGCGTCAATTATGCATCAAAAGAATCGTTTATTATATTAAATCATCGAGAATGAAGTCTGCTTTGAGATAAAAAAAAAAAAATTTATATGGGTCATTCCATAATTTTTTTATTACGCCAAAGTTTTTTTTTTTTTGTTCGATTTCGCTGGTTTTCAACGTTTTCAATATAATATGAGTGTTATGACATTATACTTTATATATTTGAATGAAAAAAATTTAAACCAAAAAAATTTATGGGTCATTTCACGAAATTTCGTGCAACTCTAAACTATTCCTAATATTATTAAATATTAAATATTGTCTTGAAATGAAAAAAACAAAAAACATTTATTTATACATTTCGAATTATTTATTTTTTTTTTAATTTCTACATGACCGTTGTTTTTATTTTGCATCAGGAAATGGGGGGACGTTCTAAAAATCACTCGGAAACCCGGAAGCAGCGCAGTAGACTAGAAAAAGTATAGTAATAAAGTAAACTTAAAAGTAATTAGAGGTTACTGTAGATATTGTAAACAACAAAAACAGCCATATTGCATATGTCATTTACTTCTGTTACTTATGATGCTTGTGAAAAGTATTTTTATAATTATTATTAATAATTAAACAATAATAATTTATTGATTTGTGCCTATAAAAATACATGAATAAAAAATCATGTCTACCACAACAAAAAATCAAAAATTTTCCATGATCACAATCTTAACTTTCCGGGTTTCCGAGTGATTTTTGGAACGTCCCCCGGTATTATGACACAATCTGTATGACAAATCGCTTTTGATTTTCATTTTGTGTTATTATTGAATCGTATTCATCAAACAGGCTAACAGCTTGTTTAGCAGCAGCATTGACGGCTCTTAGCTCCATGTTTCAAACGTCACTGTTTTCAAACCTCTTTTGTAATTAATATCACTATGACTATAGAGATGGATCAACTTCTAAAAATCTTTCATCAATATGAAAACGAAGAAAAAATAAATTGATTTATAATCTAAATTAACTCCATAGCTGTTTGATACAATAATTTTAATTTAATATAGGAAAAATTGATGTAAAGTTAATCTAGGCTTTGGATTAATTTATTTGGTTACACCCTTTTCTTAGCTATTTTTGCCATGATTCATTAATGAAAAAGCTATCAGCAATTGTTCCTAAGGAAAGGATGTAACCAAATAAATTACATCGTAGTCTAGATCAATTTCACAGCAATTTTTTCTATATTAAATTAAAATTATTGTGTCAAATGGCTGTAGAGTTAATTTAGATTATAAATTAACTTATTTGGTGACATCTTTTTCTCAGCAACGTTTGCAAATATTTTTTTAATTAATTAATTATGGCAAATGTATCTAAGGAAAAAATAAAGCCGCAAATAAATTAATTAACAGTCTAGAATAATTTCGTAGCCATATTTTTCATAATAAATTGAAATTATTGTGGGAAATGGCCGACAAATTAATTCAGACTGCGCGTTAATTTATTCGATTACATTCTTTTCTTAGCAACATTTTCCATTGATAATTTATAAAAAAAACTATTGGCGAATGTATCTAAGGAATGGATGTGACTAAATAAAATAATCCGTAGTCTAAATTAATTCCTCAGCCATTAGCCTCAAATATTTCAATCGATTATAGAATATTTTGCTGTGGAATTAATTTAGACTAGAAATTAATGTATTTAAAAGGAACTTTTGTATAATATTTGATTGATTTATTTATCTATTTAATTGATGAAAAGGATGTAATTGAAAGCACGTTAAGAGGTTCCGCCGATTTTTTAAATCAAAGAGTAAGACAACAGTTTTCTTCTGTTTTTTGTCTTTTTTGCACTCAAAGAAATACTGTGATTCTAAAAGTCATCCACAAGAGGTCTCTAGTGATTTTTCAATAAATCCTGATCAAAACCAATTTTTTTACTATAATTTGTAAAACAAGAAAAGTGTGTAAAAAAATGACCCATTTCATAAATTGACGTGTAATAACCCATAGATTATTTATTTCAAATTTTTTTTATCAAATATATAGAGTATAATGTCATAACACTCATATGATTTTGGAAACGTTGAAAACTAGCAAAATCGAACAAAAAAAAAAAAACTTTAGCGTAATAAAAAAATTATGGAATGACCCATATAAATTTTTTTTTTTTTTATCTCAAAGCAGACTTCATTCTCGATGATTAAATATAATAAAAGATTTTTTCCATGCATAATTGACGCTTTTAGATCGATTCTTACGTCTAAGTAAGAAAACCCCATGTATTTTAAACGGGAAACTTCACCCTCTTACAGGGGGTGGCTAGGATGAAAATAAAAATTTCTTATATAGCCCAAAAATTTTTTTAATTTTTTCCAACGATATTAGGGGGCGGCACGATGAAAATTTTGCCATCACCCAAATAAGAACCACCCTAATACATATACATTAGGGTGTTTTTTTTTTTTCGATATTTTTTTTACTCTTCACCCATCTTCATACAAGTTTATACAGCTCTAAATCATGCCCAGAAAAAATTTGAACTCAATTGAAAAATATTCAGAGGTGGTTCAGGGGTCATTTGTTTTTTCCATTTGATTAACATGGGTTTAATACACTTCATTCACCATTTTGATCATGGAGGCTTTAATTTTCGACCGTTCAAGATCGCGTTGGTCTTATTTTATAGAGTATTGAATTTTATAGCATATAATATTCATAGTTTTGATCATTTACAATTTTGTTTTTCAGAAAAATTGTAAATACTACCTTTTTGAAGCATTATTTCACTATTTTTTTTAATTGTAAATGATCAAAACTATGAATATTATATGCTTTAGAATTTAATACTCTATCAAATGAGACCAAGGTGAACTTGAACGGTCGAAAATTAAAGCCTCCATGATCAAAATAGTGAATAAAGTGTATTAACCCCATGTTAATCAAATGGAAAAAACAAATGACTCCTGAACCACCTCTAAATATTTCACAATTGAGTTCAAATTTTTTCTGGGCATGATTTAGAGTTGTATGAACTTGTATAAAGATGGGTGAAGAGAAAAAAAAATATCGAAAAAAAAAAAAAACACCCTAATATACATACGTACGTCGTACATATATATTAGACCTGTCCAAAAAAAAAGAATTTTTTTTTTGTACCCTCCTGAGGTCTAAATTTGTTCTTTATGATGACACTGTAGCGTGTCAAAATAGATACACCCATATTGTAAATATAAAATGTATATATGTATGTATTGGTGCCTCCGTGACACCAGTATAATTGTTGTATTTATTGAGTGATGTATGTATGAGGGGAAATATGTGTCTGCGTGTCGTAGAGACGACGTAGAAAAACTAGAAAAATATAAATGGCACTTCTTGTCCGGCCACCATCGAGTGCGTCCGAAAAACATTGAGAATATTAATTAAAATTTGTATTTGTGATTTGGCTTTGCCATATCACAATTAGTAAAATATATACATATTGTGTCTTGTTAAATTGTCATATTACATATTCTACTTGTGAAATAAATTGTTTCATTATTATTAATATTAAATATAAATCTCGTGTCTATCTTTTAAATTATTGTTTGAAATTAAATTAAATTATAAAATAAGTAAAGTGAGGAATCCACACCTCACAACACAAAAAAAAAAATAGAAAAATTTTTTTTTTAGGATTTTTTTTGAGCCTGCTCATCGGGTTTTTGTATTTCCCATTTGATTAACACGCGCGCGTATGGCTGTATATCTTTGACTTTGCATAACTTAGTCAGTTTTCATCCTAGAAAGTTGATATTAGTCTCATTTTGTAGCTTATGAAAATACCTTCAAATTGTCACTGTACATTTTTTTCGTACTGTTTTTTTTTTTCGTCTCAAAAAAAGCTTGAAAATCATGATTTGCAATTTAACTGCTAAACATATTTCATTTAACATAAAAATTTTTTTCTTTATCAAGCTCACTAGTTTTATATTTTCGGATAATAATACTTACCCTACTAATAATAATAATAAAATACGTTTACAAGTGAAATTGCATATACCTATAAAGTCATGATTTTTGAGGTTTTCTTGAAACAAAACTATTAACAGTACAAAAAAATGTACAGTGACAATTTAAAGGTATTTTCATGAGCTAAAAAATGAGCTTAATATCAACTCTCTAGGATTAAAACTGACTGAGTTATGCAAAGTCAAAGATATACAGCCATCCGCGGGCGTGTTAATCAAATGGGAAATACAAAAACCCGATGAGCAGGCTCAAAAAAAATCATTAAAAAAAAATTTTTTTATTTTTTTTTTGTGTCATCAAAAAGAACAAATTTAGACCTCAGGAGGGTACAAAAAAAAAAATTCTTTTTTTTTGGACAGGTCTAATATATATACTACTAGATAGTAAATAATAATAATAAATTATAATAACAATAGATAAATAATAAAAAATAATATTATCATTCATGTATTTTGTAACTGATTTTTATACCGGTAAGGTAGAAGCGTCAGTTACTATGGGATCAACGAGGATTTCTCACCATCCTCCTCTCTTACCACCAGGAGGGAGCCAGCTAGTGTATAACGGCAATCAACGGACCGTGGGGTAGTTTCGGGAGCAATGGCCGCCGACGGCCATTTTGGTAGCGACCAGTTCAACAATACATGGTAGAGTGGCGCGGTCCACCATATTGGTTCCGAAACGTCACTCGGGCGTCATTACGAAAATGTATTTTGTTTTTAATATTGGCCAGGAGCGTAATAACCTCACCCCGCGGCGGTTGCTATTATCGTGATCATTAACTTTGGTTTAACTAACTCGCATAACCTAAGTCAATACGAGATCGAGGATATTTGTACCTCGCAGGCTTCATCAATCATCCACCTATTGCCTACTCACTCTAGTGCATCAAGTAGTCGAACATAAAGTCCATCCGCAGCCACGCTGGTTTTACGCCGGACCACTTCATGGATTTAACTACTCGATTATAGGTTAACCTGACAGTCAGTAACCACACTAGAGCGAGATAGCGAGTAAAATACAACGTCCTTCCTATGCCGCGTAGCGTCATCGTAAATCACCCTCGAGAGCATGCACCACGCATCGGGAGCTTGGTTGGACTCATCAGTGACATCAACTAGTTCTACCCTAGGACCCAATCGACGTCATCGTCTAAGTCGGCTAACTCCACCAAATAGTCATACCAGCTTCACAAGTGATATCACCAGCCAACTCCACCAAGGAATCAGCTAGCTTCATCGGAAACCAACCACGCACTGTTACCAGTCCCGGTGCCATCAGCCAGCTCCGAGAGCCGACCGACAACTACCAGTTTTATGGACTCTCTATCCGCACACCCGTTTGACCCACTCCATAAGACTATCTGTGCGCACACCTGATGCGACTCTCCGGTGGGAGTGTCGAAGTAGGGGATACGAGTCTAGCGCAGCCAGGGTAGGAATCTGGATTATCCGCTCGTAGCGGATGTCTACCAAGTCAACACTGACATTCAGGCGAAAATAGATGTCACTATCGAGGCTACTCACAAACCGGTGGTATTAATTAAAACCCCTCAGACCAGACCTCTAATTATTTTTGGGAGCGGCTCGTATGGGCTATCAAGAATTAGAATAGAATATATGACGTATTATTAAAAAAAATTTCATTGTTAAGTTTACTATTAATATATCCAGAAAAATTTTCTTTGAAATTAAGTAACTTACAATTATAATTATAATAGTGAAAAATTTTTATTATGAAGATAAATGCAGTAATCATTTAGGAAGTCATAATGAGTGGCAGTCGCTTCATTTTGTTTGCACCTCTATATTATCCATCATTATTGATTTATTATATTGAAGTGAAAAATCTTGAAAGAAAGTAAAAAAATAAATATAATAATTACTGCAATAATTATTACGGACTTTTTTTTTTATATATTATCATGTAATTTTTTTGAAGATTATAAACTGCAAATAAATTAAAATTACTGAATTAAAATATGCGGAAATAAAAAAACATTTGTTATAATCCATCATTATCAAAAATATTTAAAAAGAAACAACGCTATAGTTTATATCATATGGTTGTAAAAATTTAATTTAAAAAAAAACCTAAAAAACATTCAACTTTTTATGATTTCGTTAGAATAATTAACTCTATAATCTTGATATAGTCTCAATAAAGATCCAATAAATGAAATTGACTGTAAAAGATATTTTGACATGAAATATAATCAATAAATGTTTTTTTTTTTAAATAATAATTTCAATAAATTTAATGTTTCATAAATAACAAATGTGTCAAAAAACCTTCATTTTAAATTTATTAATTAATTTACAAATATATATTTCATATGATCTTTTATATTATTAAAGCGTATAATATTAGAAGTGAAGCTATCACTTCATACAAACGATTTCAACTATTTCAACTAGTGTTTTTTTAATAAAACCATTAAATTTAACAATAAATTATTTATTTATTTTGATAATAATAAAAAAAAAACAAATGTAAAATTTATTTCTCAGCATTGGTATATAAATCTGAATATTTAAAAAAAATTAATAAATGTGAATCGTAGCGACATCTATTAGAAGCCACAGAACTACGAAATAATCTTTTTTACCATATAATAATATAGAAACAATAATATTGAGTTTTCTTGAAAATGCTAGTCCAAGTACATTTTATCAAACGTACATTTGACGAAAGTACATTTCACTTTACGTACTATTTACTGAATAGACATTTTGCCGAACGTTTATTTTGCCCAGTGTACATTGTACAGAATGGTTATTTTGCTCAATGTTCATTTTACGACATGTACATTTTGCTTCGTGTTCATTTTACAATTGTACATTTTGTGAATGTACATTTTGCTTGAAGGCCAATTGCCGGCACATGAAAAAGCGCAGCCCCGACTGCCAAGCATGCTTGCTCCGTGACGGTATACTTTGTTTCGGGAGCAGTTAACCCTCTACTTGCGTAAGCGATAACTCTTTCTTGGCCATCTTGTACCTGTGTAAGTGCAGCACCAAGACCTACACTGCTTGCATCGGTTTGCAGTGTAAACGAGAGCCTCCTCTGGTTTCTGGCCAGAGTTTGGTTTTGAGTCTTGCAACCTTCCTCTCTACTTCTGCGTAAAGCTCGTAAGCGCATATTTCCCTGGAAGGGAAATGATGCCTGCGCCATCTGCTATCGTCCGTAAGCGGGGATCCACCGAACAATAGCTGAGAGCGTAGATTTCGCAATATCTCAGCCTGTACGAGGACAGTCGAGATCGCCTTTAGAGACTACCAAGATCGTAGTTCTTTAGACCGTCATAGCCTGTACAAAACAGCCACGACTATTTCCAAGGACCATCGAAAATGTATTTTCTTTTGACTGTCCTCAACCCGTGTGAAACAGTCAAGACTATCTCTTGAAAGTACCGAGATCGTAGCCTTTTAGATTGTCTCAGTTTTTCAACGACCAAGACTCTCCGAAGACTACCGAGAACGTAGATCTTCAGACTGTCGTAGCTGTACCAAACAGCTACGACCGTGTCCGAGAACTACTGAGTCCTGTATCCGAAGATACATCGAGAACCAACAACCCTTGTGCACGAAAGACCAACGAATTGACACGAGAGCGAATGACCGAGGTTATTCCGGGCAAACGGAAAGAACCGAGAATTTCCGAATGCGAACGAGAACAAGTGGACAAAACTACTTCGAGAGCGACTTACAACTAGCCTATAAAAGATGAAGGGAAATAACAACGCAAAAGTCAGGTGATCAATAAAAGAATAAAAGACTATTCATTTATTACTTAACAACCTTCTTCTTTTTCTTGTTCTTCTTCTTTTTCTCGGGAGCGGCTTGAGCCCCTGATATACTGGCTACGGACCTAGCAACATTGCATCCTAAGGCGGCCACATATGGTCCTTCGGCCTTCCGTCTTTCCTTGCAGCTTTGGCAAGTTTTGAGCGTTACACCCTTTCTACCACAACGTTTGCAGAATCCACCTTCCACCATGGGTAGTGGACATCTGCTGAAGCGGTGTCCAGGAGCGCGGCAGTTGTTGCGAAGGAATTGCTTGGCAACTTCTACATAACTTGCTGCGTCGCTACGTATTGGTGGTCCACCAAAGATTTTTCCTGAGCCATCGAGAGGACCATGTTGCTTGGGAGGTACTTTGTATGCTTCTTTCATTATACATTGGTGATGTACCTCCGGCGAATAGCGCATCCTTTGGCAAATACTCAGTGCGTCTAGCCTACTTAGCTGTGAGGTACCGGGTGTTGGTGTTCGAGGCCGACGAGGCGTGATCAGAGGAGTGGGAGCCGAGGATGTCCTAACAACGACATCCGCTTAGCATCCGGAGTCGCCATTTCTTCTCTGCCTCACTTCATGGCTGAGTTTAGTTGGAACCATAGCCCAGGGTCTGTACGAATCTGCTGCAAGATAGATTGCAACGCATGCGACCGTGGTCTGTCATGAGCATAGTATGCTACCGGACTTGGTGCAATCGAGCTTGCAGAGGAAGTGCTGCGGTATAAGGTGACGAAACGTCACCTCATGATGTGAGCAACCTCATGCTCCGTCTCATCAGCAGACTCGGAAGGTTTAGATTTAGCCTTCTGGCTAGGTTGACCCTTCTCAACCTCAGGAGCAAGAGGCTCTTCGATTGAAGACGGCGGCTTAGCGGCCGATTGAGTTTCTTCCATCTTCTCCTGCACTACTGTCTCCACGAAAATGAATAGGGTTACCACCCCTGGATCTATTGCTGGACCCGCCATCGTAGGTAGTGATAATAGAGTCACCAACTCAAAGTTAGTCGAGTGGACTTCCTTCATCACCTCCTCGAAAATCAGTAGATCCTTCCAACGAAGGTTCTCCTGGCTGAACAGCCGATGGTCTTAGTTTCTGGCTTGACAGAGGATTCCATTCGGGTGCACCAGCACCAGGTTCCTCTGTCCATTCCATTGCTGAATCAGACTTACCAGTAGGGAGCGAGTTGGTCTCTACCAACTCCAGTGGCTTGGGATCACCCATATTTTCCATTGCACGGCTTAGAAATTTGCTATCAAACAAGCTTATTCCAAAGCTGTATCCTTCGTCGTAACCGGACAAAGAATAAGCTTCTTTACTCAAAGCAGATCCCTCTATATGCGTGGGAGCTCTATATTCCGTTCGTTTAATTGCTACAACAAGTTTTGACCGTTTGCGCAACTCCATCTTCCTCACAAATCACGCGAGGGGTTCACACATGACCAATGAAAATTGAGCGCACTAACGCCAAGCCTTTATGCGGCAAAAGTGGGATGGGCTCGTCAGTGCTCGAAGGGAGAACGGCCTTGTCCTTCTGTCTAAATTCTAGCATCAACATATGGACCTTTTTAGCATTTGTCATATTTTAACATGACAGGAGCACTTGATTGAGCCATTGATTGTTTGTTGTTGTTGGAATTTTCGCTTCTTCCCAAGGAAAAATCGTCAGATCAAAACAGATCAAATTAGATCTCATATGATCTGAGCCAGATTTAATTTGATCCCGGTTATATATCCCGCGAATATCCCGTCACAAAATAATGTAACTGCCAATAATTCTTGGTCGGTTATTATCTATCTTGCCTGTCTTGAAAATATCATACTACAAAACAATGAATCATTTCGGAAAAAGGTAGGACAATTTGCACAGTAATTTTTTAGTATATTTTGTAACTGATTTTTCCACCGATAAAGTAGAAGCCTCAGTGACTATGGGATCAACGAGGATTTCTCACCATCCTCCTCTCTTACCGCCAGGAGGGAGCCAGCTGGTGTATAACGGCAACCAACGGACCGTGGGGTAATTTCGGGAGCAATGGCCGCCAACGGCCATTTCGGTAGCGACTAGTTCAGTAAGAAAATGGTAGAGGGGCGCGGTCCACCATATTAGTTCCAAAACGTCACTCTGGCACCATTACTAAAATGTATATTATTTCTAGTATTGGCCGGGAGCGTAATAACCTCACCCCGCGGCGGCGGTTATTACCGTGATCATTAACTTTGGTTTAACTCACTCGCACAACCTAAGTCAATACGAGAACGAGGATATTCGTACCTAACAGGCTTTACCAAATATCCTCCTATTGTCTACTCACTCTAGTGCACCAAGTAGTCGAACATAAAGTCCATCCGCAGCCACGCTGGTCTTACGCCGGACCACTCTATGCATCTGACTACTCGATTATAGGTTACCCTGACAGTAAGTAACCACACTAGAGCGAGAGAGCGAGTGATATACAACGCCCTACCTATACAGCATAGCGACATCGTAAATCACCCCCGAGAGCATGCACCACGCATCGGGAGCTTGGTTGGACTCATCCGTGACATCAACTAGTTCCAACCTAGGACCCAGTCGACGTCATCGTCTAAGTCGGCTAACTCCACCAAGGAGTCATGCCAGCTTCACCAATGATGTCAACTAGCTCCTCCATAGGAGCATGTCGACATCACCAAGTCACCAGCCAACTCCACCAAGGAGTCAGCTAGCTTCATCGGAAGCCAACCACGGACTGTCACCAGTCCCGGTGCCATCAGCCAGCTCCGAGAGCCGGCCGACGACTGGCAGTGAGATGCCAGCGATCACCAGTTTTATGGACTCTCTATCCCCACTCCCGTTTGACCCACTCCATACGACCATCTGTGCGCACACCTCGATGCGACTCTCCGGTGGGAGTGTCGAAGTAGGGGATACGAATCTGTCGTAGCCAGGGTAGGAATCCGGATTATCCACTCATGGTGGATGTCTACCAAGTCAACACTGACATTCAGGCGAAAATGGATGTCACTACCGAGGCCACTCACAAACCGGTGGTATTAATTAGCGTCTTAGTCGATAAAACCCCTCAGACCAGACCTCTAATTATTTTCGGGAGCGCGAGATCTGCCAAATCTCGTTACACCACCTTTCCCGCGGAAGTTTCGACCCGAAACTTAACAATCGTCAATTCTCAGGTCGCTCCTCTCTCCTCATCTCCTCCTGGGTCACGATAAAGTTTGAGGTCAACTATCGATAGTTTACCTCTATCTTTACCGCCGAGATCGGACAATCGATAGACTGTCCTCGATAGCTTCTGCGTTATAACCCACGGCCCCATGAATGGCTTCTTTCTGGCGGCCGTTCGATACGCTTGGGCTTTGGATAGTTCTCGATTTCGCACCAGTACTAACTGACCAACTTCAAATTCGACATTTCGATGTTTTCGGTTGTACTGTTCAGCTTGTCGATCACTAGCCTCATCGAGAGCAAACCGGAAAGCTAGTCTTAGTGCGTCATGACACTTCATGTGTTCAATCCACTCCTCAGACCCGATTTCAACAGTTTCGAGATCCTTCGTCAAATCTCGTTGGAGAGAACCTTTCGATTCTAATTCTCGCCCAAGATTTGCGAATGCCGGGGTCGCCATAAGAGAACTGTGGTACGAAGTATTATAAGCGAATTGTATTTCGCTCATATACTTATCCCACTCTCTATGGTCGAGATCAAGAAACGCACGCACCATCATCTTGATACTCCGATTAACCCGTTCGGTGGGGTTAGCCTGAGGATGATACGGCGGAGTCGTCGATAACTTCATCTGCGTTTCTTCCGAGAGCGACAACAGGTCCTTGTTTCTGAACTCGGTCCCATTGTCCGTGAGCAATTCATGGGGAACACCCCAACGGTGTATAACTCTTTCTTGTAAAACTTGACAGATAGCCTTACCTGTCGCATTTTTCAAGGGAGCTATTTCTACCCATTTCGTGAGCGTATCTTGTATTACCAAGATATATCCGTGACCGGCTTGGCTCTTCGTATACGGACCCATAATGTCCGCCGTTATACGAGACCAAGGCCCCATGAATTTTCTGGGATTCATGTAACCCGCGGGAGCCCTTTGTTCCACTTTACAACGCTGACAGGTGATACATTGGCTGACGTATTTTACCACGGTTTTATACATCATTGGCCAAAAGTATCTTACTGCCAATCGTTCATAAGTTCGGAGTACGCCTTGATGTCCCGCCTGAGGGTCATCGTGGCATTCTCTCAAAGCACGAGATCGTAATTCCCTTGGTAGGACTAATTTCCATGCATCGAAATCTATATTCTCTGCAGAGGCTAGATGTCCTCTACGATGAAAATACAGCTGACCATGATCAATAGTCCAATTGGGGTCTTTACCGGGAGCAAGACGTATTGCCTTTCTCTGTCTGATATACCAGCGATCTTTCGTAGACGTGATCGTTGTTATCGTCGCGAGAACAGCGCCGCCTTTGGGAGCACGCGAGAGCGCATCTGGAACATGATGTAGTGCACCTTTCCTATGTACTATCTCAAAATCATATTCCATCAGTCCGAGAGCCCATCTACCAAGTCGACCACCAGGGTCCTTCAAATTATGAAGCCAGCGTAAACTGCTGTGATCGGTGATGACCGTGAACTTGTATCCCTCCACGTATGCACGAAATTTCTTGATAGCCCACACGACTGCCAAGCATTCCTGCTCCGTGACGGTATACTTTGTTTCGGGAGCAGTTAACCCTCTACTTGCGTAGGCGATAACTCTTTCTTGGCCATCTTGTACCTGGGTGAGTACAGCGCCAAGACCTACACTGCTCGCATCAGTTTGCAGTGTGAACGGGATCGTAAAGTCTGGACAAGCTAGTGTTGGGGCTGCAGTCAGTTTTGACTTCAGGATCTCGAACGCCTCTTGCTGTTCGGAGTTCCAATGCCACTTGCATTGCTTTCTCACTAGCTTGGATATTGGCGAGGCTATCGAAGCAAAGTCTGGAATAAACCGACGATACCAAGAAGCCATACCCAGAAATCTCCGTACCTCCTTAGTTGACTGCGGCGCAGGAAAGTTGCGCACAGCCGAGGTTTTCTCGGGGTCTACCTGGAGTCCTTCACTATTGATCTGGAACCCCAGATACTTTACCTGCGATCGGCAAAACTCACTTTTCTCTCTATTGATCGTGAGATTCGCGTCACGCAATTTGACGAGAACTTTCGTGAGCCATTCTATGTGTTCCTCAAATGTCTTCGTCACGATGATGATATCGTCTAAATAGACAAAGACATGAGGATAGAATTCCGGACCCAGCAATCTGTCGAGAGATCGCTGCATCGCCGCGGGAGCGTTCGACAGGCCGAATGGCATCCTTCGAAAGTGAAAGAGCCCTCTGCCAGGAACAATAAAAGCCGTGATTTCACGACTTTCAGGAGCCAGCCCTACCTGCCAATATGCTTTACTAAGGTCAAGCGTAGAGATATAGTTCGCATGGCGCAACTCATCTAGCAAGACCGCCATATTCGGTAAGGGATAGGCATCCTTTTTCGTGATCGCATTGACTTGTCTAAAGTCAACGCAGAATCTTAGCGTACCATCCTTTTTCTTTACCATGACAACCGGGCTGGCCCAGTCGCTAGTGGATGGTTCTATGATTCTATTCGAGAGCATACTATCAGTCTCCGCCCATATCGCCATTTTCTTGTGGTGAGACATAGGACGGATCCTCTGTTTGATAGGATCGTGAGCGCCCACATTAATAACATGGGCCGGGAGCTTTGACAACGGGAGCAAAGAAGGAGGCGGAGCAATGTACTTGTCTAACAGTTCCTGTAGACGACACTGCTCATCTTCTTTCGGGAGCTTGAGACCATTACACACTGTTAAGTGATGGATGGTTTCAACGGGAGCAAACGAGAACATTTCCGTAGGCTGGTCTCGAAAATACCAGACTTGCCCAAAGAAATCGACCACGATTCCTGCTTCTCGTAGAAAATCGATCCCTATGATAAAATCTTCCGATAAAGATGGCATCCATAGAGTTTCCACGAGAATGGTCTTGCCGCCCAACGAGATAGGTGTCATCGATATTTGTCGAATGATTTCTATCTGTTTGTTGGCAACCAGAACCTTTCTACCTGGACAATCGATCGGCTCAATGTCTGATTTCCTGAGCAACTCGATGCCTCTGTGTCCTGCAAAGGTACGAGTCGCGCCAGAATCCATTAACGCTTTGATCGAACGTCCTCCGATTTTAATCGTTAGGTAGAAAGTAATCTTTCGACCAGGACCGAGAGTGTTTTGCAACCTATCCCAAATAGGGTTAGGTTCCGGGGTAGCCAATTCCAATGTATTTCCCTGTCTTGGGGTAATACTAACGGTCGATACGACAGGGTGCTTTACACGACCGTTTTGGCGTTTCCCGGGTTGCAACGGGAGCATTCTTTAAACGTGAGCCCCGGTTTTCCACACCGGTAACAGAACAATGTTGGTGGTTCTGGGCAAACTCTGAACTGGTGTTCAGTGCTTTTGCAATTATAGCAATGCCTTGGTCCCTGGAACCTCGGACGACCCAAAGCATCCAACATTTCGAGATCAGGATTGATAGCTTCCTCGTCATAGAGGATTCCATCTTCCTCGAGAGCGTGGGCATTGTGTCGTACATCTTTGGCCAGTCGAGGAGGTTCTCGATAAGCCAAGCTTGGACACATAGATTCCTCCGGTTTACGCGGAGGTTGCCAACTACGGGAGCATTCCATGTTTTTCTCCTGTCTTCGCAGTCTATGCTCTAGTGCGTCTAGAGCTAAACATTCATCGAACTGTAAACCCAATCGGAATTTGGGCAACAGATTTCGATAGAGTACTTGTACTCTGCGAGTCTCAGGCCATGGCGGGAGCGTCTTTGCGAATAGCGCTTTCATCTTAGAAATGTATTCGCAGACATTTTCATACCTCCCCTGGGTTCGGGATAATATCTCCATCTCCAGGGTGGCTTGAAAATCGAGATCAGAGAAACGAGTCCTGAAAGCCGTGCGAGCAGCACGCCAGCTACCGAATCGTTTCTCTCTAAACCATAATAGGGCTGTATCGCGTAGACACCCACGCAATACTCCTAAAAGGTCTTCTTCCCGTATAGGGAAACTTTCGAGAGCGTCTTCGATACGAGACAGGAAATATTCCACGTCTTCGCCTCGTTGACCCGAGAACTGTACGTTCCAGCGACTTAGTAACTCGAAGACTTTCGTTGGTGACATCGTTCGAGGTTCCCCATGATTATGGTTTCCCCCTTGACGCTCCAAGTCGAGTCTCGGAATCTCCAACTCCGGAATGTACACGTGGTCAACCACACGACCATTCGGTTGTGGGGGTTCTTCCACTCGAAGCTCTGGGGTTAGCCTTCCAGGAGAGGGCGCGCGACTCCCGTCTTTCTTTGGTCTGCCTCTACCCCGAGGCTCCAAAGCTTCAAGACGGGTTTCTATACTGCGCATTCCATCTAGGAGAGCCTGCACTGTCTTCAACAGTAGAGTGTTCCCAACATTTTCGGAGCTGCCTCCTATTAATGGTGGATTCACTACTTCTACCTCGGGAGCCTCCTCTGGTTTCTCGCCAGAGGCACCTGGTTTTTGGTCATCAGCCATATCGAGAGCGTTCAGAGAACCTTCCTCCAGCTCGTTGAAGCCAGAAGTGATTTCTCTTCACTCGGGATCGGCCTTATATACCCAGTTTTGAGTGGTGGGAGTCTTGCATCCCTCCTCTCTACTCCTGCGCAAGGCCCGTGAGCGCATCTTTCCCTGGAAGGGGAATGATGCCAGCGCCATCTGTTAATGTCCGTAGGTGGGGATCTACCGAACGTTAGCGGAAATAGCCGAGAGCGTAGATTTCTGAAATATCTCAGCCTGTACGAGGACAGCCGAGATTGTTTTCAGAGACTACCGAGATCGTAGATCTTAAGACTGTCGAATCCGTACCAAACGGTTACGACCGTGTCCGAGAACTACCGAGAGCGTAGTTTCTTTTGACTGTCTTCAGCCTGCGTTAAACAACCAAGACTATCTCTTGAAACTACCGTGATCGTAGCCCTTTAGACTGTCCTAGTTTTTTAACGACTGAGACTATCCGAAGACTACCGAGAACGTAGTTCTTTAGACTATCGCATACTGTACCAAACAGTTGCGACCGTGTCCGAGAACTACCAAGTCCAACAACCGGGAACCAACAACCCTCGGAGCACAAACGACCAATGAGTTGTCACGAGAACGAATAACCGAAGTTATTCCGAGCAACGAAAAAAACGAGAATTTCCTATTGCAAACGAGAACAAGTGGACAGAACCATTTCGGGAGCGACTTAAGACTAGCCTGAAAAGATGAAGGGGAATAAAAACGCAAAAGTCAGGTGATTAGAAAAATATAAAAGACCATTTATTTATTTCTTTACAGCCTTCTTCTTTTTCTTGTTCTTCTTCTTCTTCTTCTTCTGCTTGTCTTCGGGAGCGGCCTGAGCCCCGGATGTACTGGCTACGGCCCTCGCAACATTGCCTCCCAATGCCGCCACATAAGGTCCCTCAGCCTTCCACCCCTCTTTGCAGCTTTGGCAAGTCTTTAGCGTTACCCCCTTTCTACCACAACGCTTACAGAATCCACCTTCCACCATAGGTAGTGGACATCTGCTGAAGCGGTGTCCAGGGGCGCGGCAGTCGTAACAAAGAAATTGCTTGGCAACCTCTACCACACCTGCTGCGTCGTGACGTATTGGTGGACCACCAAAAATTTCCCCTGAGCCATCGAGAGGACCATGTCGCTTGGAAGGCACTTTGTATGCTTCTTTCATCATATGTTGGTGATGTACCTCCGGCGAATAGCGCATCCCTTGACCAATACTCAGCGCCTCTAGCCCACTTAGCTGTGAGGTACCGGGTGTTGGCGTTCGGGGCCAACGAGGCATGATCGGAGGAGTGGGAGCCGAGGATGTCCTAACAACGACATCCAAGTGACTCCGCTTGGCATCCGGAGTCGCCATCTCCTCCTCTCTACCCCGCTTCATGGCTGCCTCTAGTTGGAACCATAGCCCAGGGTCTGCACGAATCTGCTGCAAGATGGATTGCAACGCATGCGACCGTGGTCCGTCATGAGCATAGTATGCTACTGGACTTGGTGCAATCGAGCTTGCAGAGGAGGTGCTGCGATATGAGTTGACTGAACGTCTCCCCATGATGCGAGCGACCTCATGCTCCGTCTTATCAGCAGACTCGGAAGGTGTAGATTTAGCCTTTTGGCTAGGTTGACCCTTCTCAACCTCGGGAGCAAGAGGCTTAGCAACCTCTTCGATTGGAGTCGGCGGTTCAGCGGCCGATGGTGTTTCGTCCATCTTCCCCTGTACTGCTGCTTCCACGGGAGCGAGTGGAATTGCCACTCCTGGATCCATTGCTGGATCTGCCATCTTAAGTGGTGATAATGGGTCCACCAACTCGAAGTTAGTCCAGTGTTGGACGTCTTTCATCACCTCCTCGAAGGTCGGTTCAGTGGATCCTTTCGACAAAGGTTCCCCTGGCTGACCAACCGATGGACTTGGTTCCTGGGTTGACAGAGGATTCCCTTCGGGCACACCAGCACCAGGTTCCTCTGTCGGAGTCCATTCCATTGCTGGATCAGACTCCCCAGTCGAGAGCGAGTTGGTCTCTACCAACTCCAGTGGCTTAGGATCACCCATGTTCTCCATAGCCTTGCTTTTAGAAATTAGCTATCACACAAGCTTGGTCTCAAAGAGCAGTATCCCTCGTCGTAACCGGACAAGGAATGAGCTTCTTCACTCGAAGCAGCTCCTTATATACGCGTGGGATTTCGATATTTCGCCCCTCCAATTTGCTACAACAAGTATCGATCGTCTGCGCAACTCCGTCTTCCCCACCAATCACGCGAGGGGTTCACATGACCAATGAGAATGGAGCGCACTAACGCCGAGCCCTGATGCGGCAAAAGTTGGAACTACCGTACCAGACTCCCCATTTTGCCGTGAGTGTCGCTTCGAAACCTGCCATGGCAGGCCCCACGTTGGGAGCCATTTTGTAACTGATTTTTCCACCGATAAAGTAGAAGCCTCAGTTACTATGGGATCAACGAGGATTTCTCACCATCCTCCTCTCTTACCGCCAGGAGGGAGCCAGCTGGTGTATAACGGCAACCAACGGACCGTGGGGTAATTTCGGGAGCAATGGCCGCCGACGGCCATTTCGGTAGCGACTAGTTCAGTAAGAAAATGGTAGAGGGGCGCGGTCCACCATATTAGTTCCAAAACGTCACTCTGGCACCATTACTAAAATGTATATTATTTCTAGTATTGGCCGGGAGCGTAATAACCTCACCCCGCGGCGGCGGTTATTACCGTGATCATTAACTTTGGTTTAACTCACTCGCACAACCTAAGTCAATACGAGAACGAGGATATTCGTACCTCACAGGCTTTACCAAATATCCTCCTATTGTCTACTCACTCTAGTGCACCAAGTAGTCGAACATAAAGTCCATCCGCAGCCACGCTGGTCTTACGCCGGACCACTCTATGCATCTGACTACTCGATTATAGGTTACCCTGACAGTAAGTAACCACACTAGAGCAAGAGAGCGAGTGATATACAACGCCCTACCTATACAGCATAGCGACATCGTAAATCACCCCCGAGAGCATGCACCACGCATCGGGAGCTTGGTTGGACTCATACGACCCACTCCATACGACCATCTGTGCGCACACCTCGATGCGACTCTCCGGTGGGAGTGTCGAAGTAGGGGATACGAATCTGTCGTAGCCAGGGTAGGAATCCGGATTATCCACTCATGGTGGATGTCTACCAAGTCAACACTGACATTCAGGCGAAAATGGATGTCACTACCGAGGCCACTCACAAACCGGTGGTATTAATTAGCGTCTCAGTCGATAAAACCCCTCAGACCAGACCTCTAATTATTTTCGGGAGCGCGAGATCTGCCAAATCTCGTTACAATTTGTATACTTTCCATTATTATGTTTTATGAAATTTTAGCCACCTTTGGAATATGTTTTCAGCTTCTAAGGTTTGAGGAGGTATTAAAATTTTTTTATCATTCCCTTTAGTCTTACGGACAACTCGAGTTTCCAATCCCTCATCTGTCCATGAAAATCTGGTTATCGACTTGGCACATTCTCCCACATTTTTAAAAGATTTTGAAAATAACTCCTTTACAATTGCTTCATCGTCATCATCATCATCAGGCAGCGCACGACCTGTTTCATCTTCTGCACAACATGAAACTGAAACAAATTAAATTCTACTTATTCGCATAATAACACTGCAAAAAAAAAAATTCTATATTTGATAACAAAACTTCTTGAAAATAGAACTTTCTTTCTAGGAAGTTTTTAGATTTGAAAGAAGAAAAAAAAATTCTTGTTAATCATGAAAAACTTTTTGTTAGAAGAATGTTATTTTTAAAAGAAAAGAATTTTAGTTAGTTTTGAATTTATTGGTGGGATACATAATCTGACGATATTTCGTGGTGGGATATCGGCGGAATGAATAATCCACCAAAGTTTTGTGGTGGGATTCATAACCCGTCGATATGTTGTTGCGAGATATTGACTGGATACATAACCCGCTAATAGATCAATTACGGGATATTGGCGGGATATTTTTTCCACCGAGGCCGCCCTTTGGTTATTTTCTTACTTATGGCTTCTTTTTTTGCCTGGCCTTTGTTTTCTCTGTTATCAATGCCAGATAGCTCAGAATCTTTATTAGAATTGATTTTTCTCTTGAGTCCACATAGTCAACCTTATCCAAATCACTATTTAGAGAGGCCACTGTCTATGAGGTTGAGGACATCGGTCCTCTCCGGTTTTAACACCAAATTAATAAAGACACCCAATAATTTCATTCACTTTTATATATCGTTCGTCAAGTAGAAAATGTTCTACACACTTTTGTATAATAATGCGTAAAACACGTCAAATTAATTGACCAAAATAAACAAAAAAGACTCTCTAATAATAGAGAAGATGTTTACTCATCAACGGCCAAAGTTTTGACAAATATTTTTCTAGAATTAAAAACCTTGTTTCTTCAAGTAGATTAAAAAACTTCGCTCATTTATATCGCGCTCGTGGCTACGTGGGTTAAGGCATAGGTTTAGAATCAGTAAGAGTAAGAAAAAAAAAATCTTGAAAAAAAAAACATCTTGAATTAATTACGTTGAAAAAGTTTTTTTTATTAATTTTTTTGTTTTTTAGAATTATTTAATTACTTAAGAAAAATAATTCATCAATAAAAAAAAAATTTTCTTGACCAATAAGAAATTTGTGTTAAATTGAGCCGTATATAATTTTTTTTTTATAATCCAAGAAGTAAAGTTCTAGAAAGGGGAACGCGTGGTCTTGAACCATAATATATTTGTCATAATCCACGAAGTGTACTTCTAGAAAGAGGAACATTTGTTCATGAACCAAGATATAGTTTTTCAAAATCCAGGAAAAAATCATCAGATCAAATCAGATCTGACCAGATCAAATCAGCTCAGATTTGATCTGGCATATTCCAGATCAAGCCAGATAAGAATTATGAGACGATTTCAGATCTGGCTTGATCTGGAAAAAAATTTATTAATTTAATAAAAATAATATCAAATTAGTCAATGCTCGATTGAAAAATTTGATTCTTCTTTTTATAGTTTTAATGATATACAATCAAGAATTTTATATTTTTACGATAAATAATTGACATCACTCGGACTTGAACTCAATGCTTCTGGTGTGAAATTTCAGCGTCCTACCTACTTAATCACGGCAGTGATTATGAAACGTACGAAAGATTTGTCTTCTTAAACACTCATTCACCCGTGATCTCGTTTGATCCAAGTGCAGATCAAGTTTTAACAAACTAGATCTAGTCAGATCAAATTTGATCCAGTCAGATCTAAACAGATCAAGTATGATCTGGTTAAATAAGATTTGATCTAAGCGCAGATCTAGTTTGATCTAGTAAGATCTGGTTAGATGAGATTTGATCTGGGCGCAGATCAAGTTCGATCTAGTTAAATCAAGTTTGATCCGGTCAGATAAGATTTGATCTGGACGCAGATCCAGTTTGATCTAGTCAGATCTGGTGAGATCATGTTTGATCTGGTCAGATAAGATTTGATCTGGGTCCAGAACAAGTTTGATCTAGTCAGATCTGGTCAGATAAGATTTGATCTTAAACCAGATCAAGTTTGATCTGTACCTAGATCTGATCAGATCAAATTTGATCTGATTAGATCAAATCTTATCTGAGCGAGATCAAATTAGATCAAATTAGATCTGGCTCAGATCAAATTAGATATAATTAGATCTGATTTGATCTGACGATTTTTCCCTGGGAACCCAAGAAATTAATTTTCTAAATTAAGTGCCTGGGTGCAATAAAGGCACGAGCGCTCGGAGATCCCTGAAACGCGACGTTGTTCGCTTTCAATTTTGAAAAATTTCAAAATGATTTTAAAAAAAAAAAAAAAATATTTTTATGTAAGAAATCAAAAATGACATATTTTCTTTCAAACAAATTATATTCAATTACAATTATATACTGAATTTAAAAATAAAGTTTAATAATTTTTTTTTCGACTAAAACATTATTTTTTTAGGTTTAACTCGTCATAACTTGGTTAATAAATAAAAACAGGTGAATCTAGAAAAAAATTAGTTTTGCTGTGACCACTGCAGTATGAAGTTCTTTTTAAGTTGTTGGTAGAAAAATGGTGCGTGTTTTAGATGATGCTGAAGTTGACATTGATGACAGTGCGGAGTGTGAATTTTTTATTGATAGTCTAGTCGATGGTAGTTTAACAAACAATATTATAGAACCACGATAACAACAACAGCATTTGGATCATCATTTACGTGTATCTCACGAATCTGAAGTTTCACAACAACTTCTTTTAGGTGAAACTTACATTGTCGATAATTTTATCTATAGTAGCATCATAAATCGAATCATGCAATCGCCATTACAACAGCTGCATTCAAGTGGAATTTTACAAATAGGTGGTGGTAGTGATAATGGTTTTCAGCGCATAAATATTGTTGATGAAACACAGACATTTATGGCAAAATATAATTTGAATAAACATTTGATAAATTTTAAAGTGAAAGAAATACCCGAAAATACTGTAGTTAAAACATGGATTGAAGAAGCATTCGCAGAAGTATACAAGCTGATTAAAAATTACTCAAATAATACGAGTAATAGAGTTATTCTCAGTTTGAGAACCGCTTCTATGAACTCGGAGACATACTCACTTGACACCCGCAAATAATTTTACATTTGAACGTTTATGAAAGATTGTAAGTAGCATTTGTCAAAGTAATGATCCAGTACATGCTAACAATCTATTTACTATTGACTTGGTTGTATTGAAATCAACGACTGGGCGCCGGCAAGGAATAAAAGAAAAACCGAGGTGCTCTAGAACTGAGATACGATGATCGATATTTATGTTTACCACGCTCTATTGTCACATGTTTATCAATAAATAAAAAAATAAGAACTAGAGTTGCTATTAAACAGCAAGGTCTCAAACTCTGTCAAGGAGCTAATATTGTTGTATCGGATGGTAGCTGCGGGCTCAACGAAATAATTTGATTTCAAAATTGTTTAGTAACTGAATCTGCCACATTAGTTATCTGGAATTTCGATATCAATGATGGCCATACAATTTTTTTCGATGGGAAAAAAACTTTACTCAATCGCGGAGTTTCGCGTGAAAATATGAAAATTTTAAATATTGTGTATTATCCTGATGACAAACATTTTGCGCCTATAAGATATATGCATGTATTTAGGGCTACAAATATATAATTCTGGTGTGATTATCGTCGTATCGACTTTACAAAAAACGAATCTCATAAACAATGTTGGACAAAATGTGAGAAATGCTTAAATTTCCTGGCATATAAAATGAATAATAGTAATGATGATGATTTTAAAAAATGTTTAATATGTAATCGAGTATTTTATAGTGAACAGTGTTATGGAACACATTTACAACCAGACTCGTATTCAAAAAATTTTTCAGTTTGTAATCGAATTAAAAAATGTAATGTTTGCCGTAAAGTCGACGTCCGTGACAGTGAACACTTCTGTGGTTATTATTATTGTGCGCCCTGTCAAGACCATAAACAACCAAACCATTTATGTTATATGAAGCCTCGGCCGATAAAGCAGGGTGCTCGTAAAGATAAAAAAGTTAACGGATTTTTATTTTTTGATTTTAAAACACGGTCTGAGCATTTTAAAAAATTCAAAAGCTATGGGAAAAATGTTCTCAGGAATGTAAGTTGCCAAATAATAATTTCCTTTGAGAAATTAATTTTTTTTAAAATTAACATTTGACAACTTCTATTCCATAGAACATTTTTCCCATAGCTTTTTGTCTTCTTGAAAAATGAGAGTCTGTGAAAATGTTTTAAATAATTTGAACGTAAAAGATTAAATTTATTAATATCTCAATAAAGATAAAATTTAGTCTTTCGATAACTAGCTCCCAACTAGAGGCTCAAACCACGAGGTGAGAAGAAAAATATTATTTATAAATTTGATGAGTGCCATCAAATCAAGAAAAAATAACGATAAAAAGTTGTTGATAAAAATATTGCCAAAAAAAATTGGAGGCAAATTAGCAACAAAATCTGTGAATAAAATTAAAATACACGTAGCAACAAAGTGTTGAACACGCCATTTTTGTAAAAATTTCATCAGGAAGATTAAAATAATAATAATAATAATAATAATAGTAAAAAAATAAAAATACACGTGGCATCTAAATGTTGGACACGTCATATTGAATATTTCATCATAAAAATAAAATAAAAATAATAAATAAATGAATAAATCATCATAAAAAATAAAATATCAATTGTAAAAATCCTGTGAGTACACATATTAAATTAAAATAATAATATAAAATCTGGATACACGTGGCAACAAAGTGCTGGACACGCCATTTTTGTAAAAATTTTATGAGGAAAATTAAAATAATAATAATAATAATAATAAAATAAAAATACACGTGGCATCTAAATGTTGGACACGTCATATTGAATATTTCATCATAAAAATAAAATAAAAATAATGAATAAATAAATAAATCATCATTAAAAATAAAATATCAATTGTAAAAATCCTGTGAGTACACATATTAAATTGAAATAATAATATAAAATCTGGATACACGTGGCAACAAAATGCTGGGCACGCCATATTTCATCAGAAAATAGAAGTTCTAATAATTTGAATGTTTAAAATATTGAAGATAAATAATAATAATAATTCAATAAAAAATTAAAAATGGCGACAAAAGATGAGGAGGTAAAAAGATTAAAAATACAAATACTTGCAAAGGAAAAAAGAGATGAGGAGTTTGATCAGGCAATTCAACTTTTTAAAAGGCAGGTCGATGAAATGAAAAATCAAAATACGAATCAGAACAATAATCAAAATAATAGTCCAAGGCCAAATATTGAAAAATTAAAAAAAGAAAAAAGTATAAACAAAATAAATAAGCAGCAGGGGAGTAATACACCAAAACTTGCTGACCATATTGAAAGTGTAATTTGTGATCAACAAAATTAAATAATCGTTGTTGAGAATGAAAATAAAAATATATTGTCGTGTAGAATGATGGCTGTGGAGGCTGAATTATTCACAATGTGAGATACAAGAGTCAAGGCAAGCACGTACACAACTGGAAAAGAAAATCAAAAGTATTGAAGTAAGGTATAATTGTCATCAAAATCAAGCAATAGTTGTTGATAATCAAAATAAAAATAAATTAAATGTTGTGATGAATAACTACAACAGTTAAAATGATAAAATAAATTGTAATAAACAAAATAAATTAAATTTTGGTGATAATATATGTGAAAATAAAAGTGTCTTTAATGGTGCGGATAAAAATCACAACAAATACATTGAAGAAATAAATAATTATTATGAAAATGAATTAAATTTTGTGCATAATAATCACCACAATTATGTTGATAAAATAAATAATTACCATCAAATAACTTTTGATAATAATATGTGTAAAAATAATATTAATAATAATAATTTAATGTTGTTGAAAAGGAAATTAAATTCAAGGTTGTCAGTAATAAATATGACAATGATATTAAAAAAATAAATGCTGGGCAACAATGCAAAATAGATTGTACCAAGAATAAGCATAAAAATAAAATAAAGTTGAAATTTGTAAATAATGAAATAAAAAATGATGATAAAATTAAATGCAAAATAAAATTAAATTGTTTGCATTCAATAAATAATAATAATGGGCACTTCAATAATTCCAAATATGATGGTAAATTTGGAGGCAGGAAGAAATATTGTGGTCGCTGGGACATGTGTGATATATATGTCATGGTTTGTCGATTGAGTTACGGAGATGGAAAATCAAGTTGGCTATTGTCTTTTGCCTCATGCCAAGGACCAGGTGGCAGGCTAACTATTGTATTAATGTGTGAGCTTCGGACGCACCGGAATTCAGGCCCGTGGCACCCCATGGAGCCCCCCGTGGCGGCTTATTGGCGTTTATGGCCTTTTTTACTATTCGTAATTTTATTTTATTTTATGCAGTTTTGGCTTCAAAATAAGGGACTTAGTTTTTTTTCGTTAAATTTTCTGGACATAGAAAAAAAACTAAGTTCAACTTTGAAATTTCCCTTCACATTTTACCCAGGCTTAGGACTGGCAGTAGGCGCAACTAATGAACATACTGGCATGTTTAAAAATATTGGTATTGCATACGTGTTCCATATATAATATATATATAATATAAGATATATATATAGATATGATATATAATATATATAATATGTATATATATATAAGATATATATATAGATATGATATATAATATATATAATATAATATGAATTCGTATGTCTTAGTTTTGATTTATTAATATAACTATATAAATAAAATAAAAAAATTTAATATGTAAATAGAATCTGATTAACATAAATATATATATTTGTTTTATATCTAAATATTATTTTATAATAATTAATTTATAATAAATGCAATAATAAATTAATAATTCAATAATTATTTCATGTCTTGTATTTAAATACATATGTATATATATATGCATTACTATATATATATATATATATAATTAAATATAGAATAAAAATTTATTGTATTAATTTATTATTTTAGACTACTTTTTTTTTTCTTTTCCAAATAGGCCGGCTGAAATTTAGATGATACTGTCAAAACAAATCGATGTCTATCAATAATGTTTTGCTCCCAAAGTACCATTTGTTTTTTTATAAAATCCTCTTTTTCTAAAGCTAATTTTGATTTTTTCCCGATACTGCGCATTTTTATGTAAACCTCACATTGTAAGTCGGTTAATGCATTGATAAACTGATATAAATTTGGATTTGAACAATTAAAGTTGGCATTAAATTTAGCATGGAACGATTCACAGCTGTTCGTTGTTCGAATACATGAACTTGTATACTGCGCCCAGATTTTAGGGGGAAATTTCGCGTCTTCTGATATATAATTTTCAAATAAATAATCTACGAATTGATCAAGTCTTTTATCGGTGGGTTGATTAGATATAAAGTCAAATGCAAAGCTGTTGCCCACCTCAGAAGGAGGTAAAAAAGGCAAACCGAGTATACTGCGTAAAAAAATGCTAATTTCTGAATTGTAATCCTTGTACAACTGTGTTAGACCGAGTTCTTGAATTTTTTTCCACCAACTTTGCCCTAAATGAAAACGACACCCGCGATTTTTGGCAGTTGGAAAGATTGAATTGATAGCCGCGTGTATCGCGAATTCAAAATCAGCGTAAATATCTAAGGGATTAAAACTCAAACCAAAGTCATTGCATTTTTGTACAAGAATGCTAAATGCATTTTCGTACGACTTTTGGGATTTATCGGGCAGCAGAAAAAAAGCTAACGGAATATAAATATTATTACTGAGTCCATGAATAGTAAATAACTGATAAAAAGGTTTCGGACAGCTGTAAAACGTTCCATCTACAAAAAAAGTTTCTATTTTTGATAAAGTTTTTAAATTTTGATTGCTTGAAAATCCTATGATATGGTTAACCTCGTCATTTGCTAGTAAAAAGTTTTCGTCTTCGTTAGTTTTGATGTGAATATTAGTGATAGCGTCGTGAAATTGTTTTATATCTTTTGGTAGTTTAGGTACGTTGGAAAGCCTAGTATAACTAATATTTTTTTTAATTAACTCAATGTCAGAGGTATCTACTAAACGTGGCGGGTTCGGTTTTTTAAGTTCTTTATGGATTAATTTTGATGGACGAGTTGAAATATTATCTAGAGCTTTGCGTTTTACAGCACTGTACAGTTTCTGTCTCTCAAGTTTTTTGTCGTCTTTGTCATGTGCGTCATGCGTTAAGTTTGATTGAATAATCTCACCGTCTTGATTGAATCGAACATTACTTCTGCAACGAGAGTCAACGGAACAAACCCAGCGTTCACAATTGTCAGCTAACTTTTTGTGGAACCGGTATGTAAAGCCATTAACGATAACTAATGGTTTACCTTTTTCACTGAGCATTTTTTCATACGATAGGGACATTGTGACTTATTATTGTTAATTAATTTATTTATTTTACGAACCAAGTACCAAAGTGCGTCCGTCCGTCTTGAAATCGCGATGAAAAAGAAAGATGGAGGCAGTAAAAACACGTAGGTGGACATTTTGTGAAGCTTTGGCGCTGTGGGTGGATTTTTATAAAGCTTCTAGGTTATGTCATATAACATAATTAATATTATATAATAAATACAATGAAATTAGATTTTATTTATTTATTATTACATCATATTTATCATGTTACTATATCTAGCGGCCAAGTAAAAAATCTTACTAGTTTTCTTCTTCTAAATTTTATATATTTTATATTTTGAAGCCAAAAGTTTAAGAAAAAAAACTCCGCATATTGATTGTTTGGCTACAATTACAGCTAAGTGAAAAATCTAGCGGAAATTCTAAAGTTGAACTTAGTTTTTTTTCTATGTCCAGAAAATTTAACGAAAAAAAACTAAGTCCCTTATTTTGAAGCCAAAACTGCATAAAATAAAATAAAATTACGAATAGTAGAAAAAGCCGGAATCGACAATAAGCCGCCACGGGAGGCACCTCGGGGTGCCACGGGCCTGAATTCCGATGTTTCCGTGAGCTTCAATGGTGTATCCAAATATATGCCATGTGGTTATAAGTATATGCCGAATGATGTTATGATGGAAGCTACTATTTCAATTTGCTGGTAATATTCAATGAGTGGCGCAAATTCATCGAAATTTTATAAAATGAATTATAAAATGTGTATTATATCTTTTTTACAAATAATTTAATAATTAATAATTTACATATTAGTTTTATAGAATGTTCAAGACTTAGGGTCAAATTTTAAACAATATAATTTTAATTTTAAAATATGATTAATATGAACTTTTAAATTTTGATTTTACTTATTATTATGTTGAATTTTTCAAGGTCGATTTTAATTTTAAAGGAAAGATAATTTTGCTTTTATTCTATGATCATCGGGAAATTTTAACTTTGTAAATATTAATATTGTTTGTCATTATTGTAAATATTTTTGTATGTATCATATTTTTATATATCTTCATGTATTTAAATGTAATGTGGTGATTATCGAAATAGCACATAATTACATTATGTCTATTTTTTAATACTATATCAAAAATAAACATAATAAGTTGTAACGAGTGAAAATGCTCACATATATATTTCACGTGGTGAACCTGAAGTATCATGGCAAAGAATAAGTCCCGACAAGAAAAAGTCAAAAAAGACCTCATAATAAGGAAAATATAAAAAATAATACACCCATTGCAAATATTCATTATGATTTATCAAATCCTGTTGCTTATACTGGTGCACGTGATATTATAGCAAAATATCCAGATTTAAGTGATAAAATAAAAGAGTATTTAAATCCACAAGATGAGTATACATTACACAAACCTGTCAAACGTAAATTTACTCGTTTACATTATAATGTATCAGGCATCGATTCTGTTTCAGAAGCTGATTTAGCAGATTTACAAAGTATAAAATCAGAAAATAATGGCATAACTTTTTACTTGTTGTTATTGATGTATTTAGTAAATTCTTATGGATTAAACCATTAGAAAATAAAACCAGTCCAGAAGTATGTTCAGGATTTGAACGTATATTTCAAAAGAGTAATGGCCGTATGCCTGTTCTTTTACAGACTGATTCTGGTAGTGAGTTTAAAAACAAAATCATCCAAAAGATGTTAGGAGATGCTAATATTTATTTTCGAGTGGCAAGAAATCCTGACATAAAAGCATCAATTGTAGAACGCGTAATACGTACAATAAAAGAACGTATTTGGCGTTATTTTACACATAAAAGAACACATAAATATATAGATATATTACAACAAATTGTCGATGGGTACAATTATTCTATTCATACATCGATTGAAATGACACCGGCTGCAGTGACGATAAATAATTTAGAAATCGTTAAAAAAAATATAGAAAGTCGTTATGATGATGAAAAAATAGTTGATTGATTTAAATATAAAGTAAATGACCGTGAGCGCATCAGTACTGCGAAAGGCGAATTCCAGAAATGGTATACCCCTTCATGGTCTCAGGAAATATTTAAAATAACGATAGCTACATCACGTTAAGCCAAACCGATTTATGAGTTAGCAGATTTAGCGGGTGAAGTTATTGATGGTATGTTTTATGAGGTTGAATTGTCTCCAGTTAACAAAAACATTGAAGAAAGTGTATTTAAAATCGAAAAAATTCTAGACACACTTGACTTATGACTTACGCCTGAAATCATATGGATATTGGCCTAAGCACATGAGCCAGACAAAAGAAAAGCTAGCTGAGGCGGGATTTTTTTACACTGGTACTGGTGACTACGTCCAGTGTTATCACTGTGGTAATGGTATAAAAGATTAGCTCCCGAATGAAGATCCATAGGAAGAACATGCACGTTATTTTAAAGAATGTTATTTTGTACGTGTTATCAAAGGACAAGGATTTATTGATCATTTTAAAATACCTCAAACCGATGATCAACCATCAGACGATGAGGAAGAAGCAGAAAGTTTGACAATTGAATCAAACTCAATAGTCATTATGAAAAATATACCAACGGATTACCACAGTATAGATGAAGATATTGAATTCAAATGTAAAATTTGTTTTGAAAAAAATTTAGGTATATTATTTTTACCATGTAGACATGTTTGGTTTCTTGTGGAAATTGTTCAACTGATTTAAAAAAATGTGTTATATGTAGAGCAGATATTGAAAAAGTTGTACAACCAATTATTTCATAAATATAAAAATAGAAATAATTTTCTAAACGAATATAACCTGTCTAATTATTTTACGTATTCATATACCCATGTTGTAAATTAATCGACTTAGTCAATCACAAGCCGTGATTCAGTCCATACCATGACGTTTACAGTATTTTTGATTTTTTCTGTAGTTGTGAAGATAATTGAATCGAGAACACAAACACCGGGTTTGTATTATGATCATATCGAAAACGTGCGTCTAACGAGTAATAGTTTACAACTTACAACGTATATGGACCCTGGCATAAAAATATCCCGTGATTGACCCATTAGTGGGTTATGTATCCCGTCAATATCCCACAACAACATATCGGCGGGTTATTATTCCTGCCACAAAATTTTGGCAGGTTATCTATCCCGCCGACATACCGCCACAAAATATTGTCAGATTATGTATCCCACCAACAACCCGCCAATATGCCATCACAAAACACTCTGAAAACGCTGGTATATGTATACTAGACCGTTTCAAAAAAAAAAAAAAAATGTTTTTTTTTCTCTCCCACCCCCTAAAATCTTAGTATTCAACAAGACAAACAATCTACTATTTCCAATTTTTTTTTTTTTTTTTTTTTTTAATGTCGCTCATCGACTTTGAATATTTTCCATTTAAAATACATGTAAGCAAAGTGTTCATTTTATACTTTTGTTCATAACTTTATCAATTTTTAAGCTAGAAACTTGGAAATACGACCATTCGAAAGCTTAAAAAAAAAGCTTTGAAATACATATTGGAAAAAAAATTTTTAATCATCTGTTTCGCGGCTAGAAAACTACGTAAACGTTTATTTCTGAACAAACGATTATTTATTTATTCGAAGACCTCTGGGCATTCATATAAAATTAAAAATTCGGCATATAAGATATAGTGTCTAAAGCTTATAACATTGTTTTTTTTTCAGTGTTTCAAAAAATCATAACTTTTATAATAATCAATAAATTTCAATTCAAGATGATCATTTAAAAAGCTTAATCGGAAAGCTTTAGACACTATATTTTATATGCCGAATTTTTAATTTTATATGAATGCCCAGAGGTCTTCGAATAAATAAATTATCGTTTTTTTAGAAATAAACGTTTATAAAGTTCTCTAGCCACGAAACAGTTGATCAAAAATTTTTTTTCAATATGTATTTCAAAGCTTTTATTTTGAACTTTCGAATGGTCGTATTACCAAGTCTCTAGCTCAAAAATTGATAAAGTTATAAACAAAAGTATAAAATGAACATTCTGCTTACATGTATTTTAAATGGAAAATATTTAGAGTCGATGAGCGACATTGAAAAAAAAAAAAAAAAAAAAAATTGAAAATAGTAGATGGTTTGTCTTCTTAAATACTAAGATTTTAGGGGGTGGGAGAGAAAAAAAAAGAATTTTTTTTTTTTTTTGAAACGGTCTAATGTATACCCTGGTAGAAATATTTATCTGCCATTACTCCTGCTTTCTCCACATTACGTTGAAATTACTCCGGCATGAAGTTTATGGCAGAGAAATTGATGGTGGAGAAATTACTTCGGCATGGGATCGATGGCGGAGAAAATATTATAATTATTTTTAATAAATTATCTATTTGACTAATTTTTAGCAGACAAACTAGAAACTACAAACACCTTCGCACCTACACCTGCTTTATCGAAAAAAAAAATTGTCAAGTTCACTCACACATTCATAATCCAAAGCTTTTCTGATCACCGCTTTCCCCCTGTGCCGCTTGCTCGCGTTCTCCCCTCGAGCACCTACAAACTCCGCGGGGCCCATACGCGACTACCCTAATAAAGTACCCTCAAAATAACTACCCTTAAAAAACTACCCCTATTATTTTATTTATTATTATTATTTATTATTATTATTATTATTATTATTATTATTATTATTATTATTATTATTATTATTATTATTATTATTATTATTATTATTATTATTATTATTATTATTATTATTATTATTATTATTATTATTATTATTATTATTATTATTATTATTATTATTATTATTATTTATTATTATTTATTATTATAATAATTATTTTTTTATTACATATATATTTTTTTATTATTTATTTATTGTTATTATTATTTATATATTCACGTATGTAGAATGTAGATATATACATAATAATATTATTTTTTTTTTAAATATTATTTTGTGATGTGTGCGCGCGCATAGGTGCAAGCAGACTGCAAGCAAAAGTGTCAGCAGAAGTGTGAATGGAGAATGTGTGTGAGCCAAACAAGTGTTAGTGTAGGGCGGCCATGTTTTGTAGTGCCTTAGCACTACACTTATGTCTAGAACGCTCAGTCTCTTGAATCTGAAATATGTACATGGTTATTTAACAATAACAATTGTTATAATTAAAAAAAAAATTATTTCGAGTGTTTTTATTATAAATAATAATATTCTCTAGCAGGTGGATTGGACGACTAGCACTTTTTTTCAAATAATTAAAAAGTTATAATGATATTTTTAACGTAGCGCTTAGTCTCTTGAATTAAAAATGCGTACTTGGTGATTTAACAATAACAATTGTTATAATTAAAAAAAAAATTATTGCAAGTGTTTTTTATTATTGTAAGCTTGGGCTTTTATATTTTATTTTCTTTTATTGTTTAAATATAAAAAGCGACCAATCTTACTTGTTTAAATTTACCAAAATGAATATGCAATGAAATTTACTTTAAAATATGAATATTGATTATTTAAATTTACCCTGAAATTGAGTGGATGTAAAATAACAATCAAACAGAATTTTATATTTTAATATATGAAAATTATTTGTATTTATTTAAAGTATTATGCCCTAATCATTCATACCAAACACACGCATACTCATACAATATAACCTGACTGGTGATTGAAGTTCTTGATGCCAAATTGATGATGGTGACGATGATTCGTTGGCCTTGGAGTGCTTGGTTGATCAGACCAAGTAAATGTCCAAATATTTGATATTGTGTACTGACCAGCAATGAATATTATTGATGTTGAATAATGCCAGCAATGAATATTATTGATGTTGAATTGATTTTATTTCTTCAACGCTGATGCAACAAGTTTATTTTTGAGTAATGGCGACGTGATTTATGGAAGGACGCCGTCCTGATTCACGTCGTCTTTTACCAAGTTTTGATTTATTGCTCAGCTTGTTTTAACTGACAATTTTTGTTGTGTACACACTATTCTTGATTTAATTAATGACAATTTGATATTGATTGTTGTTTTATAACAATCAATTAGTTGAAAAATCAGTTTAATATTTATATTCACAATTTCAGTACTTGAATTTATTTGAGTTGGCTTGGCCAACTTAATATTTGCCAGCGTCTTGCTTGCCAGCCAAGACACCAGGTACAAACACAAGGTGCAAGACCGAAGTGCCAGACCGAAGTGAGCGGAGCACACGTTCTCCATAGCCAAAACTCCACTCTCTCTCTCTCTCTTCCCCGTCTCTCTCTCTCACTAATTCTCACACTCACGCATCATACTAGGTGGCGCACCATCGAGCAATACTATCTCGCTACATTATAAATAATAATATTCTCTAGTAGCTCTCCTATAAACATCGTAATTTTTTTCAAATAAATAAAAAGTTATATTAATATTTCAAGCGTACATGATGTAGTATTACTAATTACCAACGGTTTGTAAAAGCTCTTTCGATGTCAATGTATAAACGATCAAAATTATATAATATTACTTCAAATAAAAATAATTTATATGACAAAAGTTTACTTGTTTTTAATGTACTTTCAATATTGTCAGAAATTTTGTAGAAATTTTTTAATAACATTTGTTTTAAAAAATCCGATGTTGGAAAATCAAGATTATCTTTTCCTATAGTCTTATGCATATACAATATTGTTGCATGATTGTAAATGTCGACAGGAATATTTTCAAGACTCTCTATGCAGCAATCAACCCACGGTAATTTATTCACGATTTCATTCATCGACACTTCATGTAGTGCTATTTTTCCAGAGCCCTGATCAAATACAACAGACCTCGTTTTGTATGAATAACTAAAAAATATTTTAATGTCTTCACACTCAATTGGAGAATATTTTTTTTTCAAGTCGTCTGTTTTTTCACTAGCTGAGTACCAAGATAATATAAATTCTAGTTTATCCAAAAAATTTTTCCACTTATATACTGCAAACGAAATTCCTTTTCTTGAAGTATTGTCACAGATTTGAATATTAATTCGATAATCTTCTCCAAATCCAACACGTAGGTTTTTCGTTTTAGACTTATTAAGTGCAACTGAATGTGACAGAAGAAGATTACTAGTTGACTCCATGGTTAACTTTCAATTTTAGCTATCATTACATCGACTTTTATACAATTAGATATTGAATAGTGGGGAAATTAATAAGTAGAGGGATAAGATATTGAGGTGGTGACGGGCTTTACATCTATATGACACTTTTCTTTTTTGAAGAAAGATAAAATTTTTTTTATGATAATTACAATTGGTGGAAATGAAATTATGGAGGTTAATATTGTAGCCATAATAATTTCACCAAGAATAATTTTAAATATAATATTTTTTGAAAGATTTTTTTCATTTATTTTTTCTTTTTGATCTAATATCTCTTTTCTTATTTCTTTGAGAGATATATCATAAATCAATACCGCTGGGTTTGCTGATGAATAGTTTGTTTCTCCTATAGTGAAATCAACAATTTCAGGCAATAGTTTTGTAACATTTAATGTTGCTGTAGTTTTAAATTCATATATGGTATCAATATTGACTACCTGTTGACCGAAAATTGTTCCGTAATTTATGCGTGCGTGGCAACCTGCTTGGATCCATAGTATACCAACACCATGAATAACAATAGTTTTTTTTTCCTGTCTCCACACAGTATATGTATTTCTTGTTCTCCTGGTAAACTATATAACCATCCTCTTTCATTACTTAATTTTTTCCAGTACGGCGTAAAATGACGAGAAATTTTAACGTCACAATTAAGTAAAGGTGATTCATTAATTTTTGTAATTAGAGAAATTTCACAACCAGCTTAATGTGAACTCTCATACATCGGATATGATAATGATTCACATATATGTATATTCACACTTGCTTGACAAAAAGGTAAATCAATTTTATTTCTGACAAGTGTATATTGTGATTGATCTGATGACAAAATCAAATAATTAGCTCTAGGTTTTATCCACGCTGATCCTATCGTATTATTACCTAATTGTTGAGCAATAGGATACGATCTTAATTTTTGTATATGATAAATTTTATCTTCAGTCAATGGAATTCTCATTAAAACAAATAATCTACCATTGTCATAGCCTATATCAATTTGTGATATTTCACTCAAATGACCAGCTACTGCATCTCTTATATTCAAAGGTAAATTAAATTCACCACTATGCTTTGCAAAAAACTCAAAGGAGCCTTCTAATTTTTCTGACGATAATATTTCAGGATAAAGTATATTTAGCTTTGATAAATTAATGGAATCGATTACAACTTTTAAAAAATGATTATATCCATCTACTACAGTAGCAAACTCATCTAAATAGATAATTGTTTGATAATAAAGCTCCCAATATGCTCGTGTTTCTTTCTCACGATCATAACCTAACCACTTATTAAAATCTTTATATGTTATATAAAACAAGCCAAGTGTTGAATTTCCTATAGTTGAATAATCTATTAAAATTTTTTTAAATCGTTCTACTTCAGCTGGTAATATATGCGTAAGATTCTCAAGGTCCGATACAAAAGTTTTTTTTTCCTTCAACATGTTATCAATTTTATTATTGTATAATTTAGATTCTTCGACACTCAAAGATGTGAAAAAAGACTTGCCTATAAAAGTATTTCGATCATTAAATACGTCACGCTTTTGTTTTATATCTTTCTCTATTTCAGGTTGCGTGGAAATTGCTTTTAATTGACGTACATATTCTTCTGTAAAAATTAGTTTTCATTGTACCGATCTTAGCCTTTGGATCGTGTAGCCACACAAGCTAAGTGTATAATGCATCACATGTGTACATCTCTCTTTTAATGTATTTACGGCCAGCAATACGTCATTATTTAAATATGACTGTTGTTTTATATACCAATCTAATTCTATGAATGTTATTATCTTCCAGTTATTTATTGAAAATTTAAAATCGTATATATAATCGTAAAATAATTCTGCACCTGTTTGTATTTGTTTGACTGTATAGTCATTTTTACTTGCAGCCGAAAGACTTAACACGGAAAAAATTATAAATAGATACATTGTACCTTTTTAATAAACTAACATGAAATACGATTTATCAGCTCTATTTATACTTATTTTATCGTAATTACCGTCACCTGTACTTGAAATATTTATTACAATTATTATTTGAGTGACATACTTGCATGAAATAGCCCATATTTACATAATACAATGACACACCTGAGCGTCACAGCTGGATAGAAAGAGAGCAACGAAAAAAGCAGGTATAGGAAAAAAATTCAAATGAAAATAGAAACTTCTCTATTCTTTATACAAAAATATATTTTTTCTTTTGACTACAATATTTTTTGTTCGAAAAATAATTATTTACTGTCTTGGTATTTTTTCATCTACATTTATTTTTAATGGAACTGTTTACTGCTGGCGCCGTATTTTTTTAAATTCAGGGTGAATACAGGGGTCTAAAGATCTATTATGCGAGAAAAAAATGTCCTTTTGATTATTTAAAATGTATAAAATTAAAATGCTAGAATATAAAATTAGTTTGAGTTTATTTTTTCCAAAGAAAATTTTTTTTTTTTTTAAATAGAAAACTTTTTTGTTTATTGTCTGGCAGCACTATTATTCAATTTAAAATTGTACCCCGAGTTTTTAGAAAGAATATAGATCTATTAAATATTTAACAACGATCTTTATTAGCTTTTTTGGAAGATATCAAAAATTTAAATTTCAAGTTACAATAGATTATGCAAAATAGCAACTGGTAAATTATTTAAAAAAAAAAAGAGAAAAAATTATTTAAAAAAAGATAAAAAATTATTTAAAAAAAAAAAAAAACTAAAACGTTAGTGGGGAGTGCTTTTCCGACATCTTTAATCCTAATTTTCGAGTCAGTTGCACATCGTCTTCAACACTTTCAACATGAACAACTTATGTGAAAAATTTTTAACCAAATCTTTCAAAATCATATCACCGGGAGTCGTACCACAAGTCATCGTAGCGTCAATGTAGAGTCAGTGACTTACTTAATTAATCGACTGGATTGCTTCTCAATCCCGTCGCTAGTATTTCGGCCGTCATAATTTAATTATTGTTCGGGTTATTCGCAATTTTAATATTTCTCTGTCTCTGACTCCGTCACGACCGCATGGCTTTAGGTTCTCTCTTTTCGACGCGACGCGCGAGTAAAATTCAATTGGGTTACATATTTAATAATTGTTTTTGTTTCGCATTTTCATGTAATAGTAACAGGGTTAATTTATAAATAAATTGTGCTCCGATTTTTACTGAATTTACAAGTGTTATTTGAAATTATTTCTACCGTATCATTGTGTTATATTTTCGCGCATTTTTCAGGTTCCTTTTTACCTCTCCCTACATTACGCAAATCCGTCTCCCTACCTTTCTTATGCGCCCTGGCTGCGCAGGATAAACAGGGTTAAATTAATTACATATCTAGTTGGATTATTTTAAAGGGCAATACTGATTGTCTAATAAATGATCCGGCTACGATATTTCATGGGGGCTCGTCCGGTTTCAAGACGATGAAACGCGTACGCGGAGGGTAGAATTAGGCCGAGAAAATTATTTACGCGCGCAGGAAAATTCGGAGAAGAAAGATAAATTTTTTTTGTTGTGCGAAAAATAAAATAAATAAGTTTAAAATATTTTTTTTTAGGGGGTAAAATCTAACGCGGCGTCTCTTTTGTCGGCGGAATAAATAATTTTTGTTAAGGGAAAGGAAATGTAAAGTTTTTTTTTATCGCGTTTTTAAGGTAAAATTTAACACGTTTTGTTTAAAAAAAAAAAAAAAAAAAAAAAAGAGAAGAAAAAAAAGAGAGATAAAATAAAATAAATAAATAAAATAAAAAGGAATAAGGGCGGCAAATAAATTGTTTTTCCCAAGGTAAAAATTTGGTACGCTTTTAAAAAAAAAAAAAAAGGAAAAATACATAAAATAAAATAAAATAAATAAAATAAATAAAAATTGCACAATTCAACAAGGCCTTTGGCAATAAAATTTAATCGTTTTTTCTCGGAGAAACATTAAAATTTTATTTTTTTTTTAATGTTTCCGGACCCTTTTTATCTCTCTATTTGGCTACCTGGGGTGTTACTGGGTTTTCCCAAATTTTAATGTTTTTCCCACAAGATAAAAGTACCCCCCTTTAACCTAAACCGACAACCGGGCCTAACGAATAAAAAAAAAAAAAAGAGAAAAGAGAGAAATAAAATAAAATAAAATAAAATAAAATAAAGCATGAGAAAAGTTGCATGACTAATAGGGTGTTTTTTTTTTCGATATTTTTTTTTCTCTTCACCCGTCTTCATACAAGTTTATACAGCTCTAAATCATGCCCAGAAAAAATTTGAACTCAATTGAAAAATATTTAGAGGTGGTTCAGGGGTCATTTGTTTTTTCCATCTGATTGACATGGGTTTAATACACTTCATTCACCATTTTGATCATGGAGGCTTTAATTTTCGACCGTTCAAGTTCGCGTTGGTCTTATTTTATAGAGTATTGAATTTTATAGCATATAATATTCATAGTTTTGATCATTTACAATTTTGTTTTTCAGAAAAATTGTAAATACTACCTTTTTGAAGCATTATTTCACTATTTTTTTTAATTGTAAATGATTAAAACTATGAATATTATATGCTATAGAATTTAATACTCTATCGAATGAGACCAACGTGAACTTGAACGGTCGAAAACCATGATCAAAATACCAGTGATGTATTAACATGTTAATCAAATGGAAAAATGACTCCTGAACCCCTTCAAGAGTTACCAGAACATGTTAAAGTATAACAACTGTAAAGATGGTGAAGAAAAAATATCGAAAAAACATCTTAGGATTAAGTTGTCTAAACATTCTTATAGTAAATAAATAATTCATCTCTATGTAGTATTTAATAACAATAAATAATCTTGATCTCATATAAACAATTAACGAAATGATAATAAGTAACAAACAAACTACGTAAGTGAGTACGAACGAACATAATAGTTACCAAATTGAAATCTGACTCCATGTTAAATAATAATTTAATTTATTTAAATATTCGAAGGATTAAAATCCCTTTTCAACAATAATTATTATAAATAAATAATAATTTAATTTATTTAAATATTCAAAGGATTAAAACCCCTTTTCAACAATAATTATAATAAATAAATAATAATTTAATTTATTTAAATATTTGGATGATTAAAGTCCCTTTTTCAACAATAATTATTATAAATAAATAAGAATTTACTTTAATTGAATATTTGGGGATTTAATTTCCCGTTGCAACAAAAATTAAATAATAATTTAACTGGTCTAAATAAATTGAGATTTATTGCCCTTTTTCAACAATTAAATACGCATACATAAATAATAAATAAATTCATTTAAATATTTGGAATTTATTCTCTTATTTCAACAATTATTACGCACACATTAATATCAAATTAATGGATTTAAATAAATAGGATGTATCGTCCTTTTTCAACAATTAATATGCGTAATTTAATAGTAAATGAATTTAATTAAATATTTGAAATTTATTTTCCTATTGCCATAATTATTGCGCATACATTAATACTGAATTAATGAATTTAAACACGTGGGATTTATTGTCCGTTTGAAACAATTAATAATAATAAATAAATTCATTTAAATATTTGGAATTTATTCTCCTATTTCAATAATTATATTGTGCACACATTAATACTAAACTAATGAATTTAAACACGCGGGATTTATCGTCCTTGTTCAACAATTAATATGCGTAAATTAATAGTAAATTAATTTAATTAAACATTTGGAATTTATTCTTTTACTTAAATAATTATTGCGCATACATTAATACTAAATTCATGAATTTAGACATGTGGGATTTATTGTCCGTTTTAAGCAATTAATAATAATAAATAAATTCATTTAAACATTTGGAATTTATTCTCTTATTTCAATAATTAATGCACACACATTAATATCAAATTGATAGATTTAAATACGCGGGATTTATTGTCCTTTAATAACAATTAACGCGCATACATCAATAACAAATCAATGGTTTCAAATATTGGGAAATTATTTTAAATTTCTAATAATTAGCACGCAGTCACTAATACTGAAAGACTTGGAATTTATTTAATTTCTTTACAGTAAAAATAAAGCCATTGATTCAAACATCCAAATTTATTTTACGTTGTCAAGTACGCATACATTAATGACAAATTATTTGGTTTAAATATTTAGGATTTAATTCCCTTATACAACAGTTATTAACCATATATGGATAATAGCCAATCAAAATTAATCTTAAGAATTTATCTCCCCTTTTCAATAATTAATATACACACATTAACAATAAGTTATTTAATACAAAAAAAAAAAAAAAAAAAAAACAATTTATTCAACTTAAATATTTGAGGGATTAAAATTCCTTTGCGACAATAATTGTTATAAATAAATAATAATTTAATTTATTTACATATTTGGGAATTAAAAGTCCTTTGTCAACAATAATTAATACAAATAAATAATAATTTAATTAAGTTAAATATTTGGGAATTAAAAGTCCTTTGTCAACAATAATTAGTACAAATAAATAATAATTTAATTAAGTTAAATATTTGGGGACTAGAATTTCTTTTGCAACAAGTAATTATTGTAAATTAATAATTATTTATTCAACTTAAATATCTGAGGATTTAATCTCCTTCCAACAATGATTATTTACACATCAATAATTAATTAAATATTTGGGGTAACGAAATAGACACACAAAATTCAAAAAAGGAAAACACGACACGCGGGGAGAAACTGAACTAGAGGGAAGAAGTTCGGCCATTGCGGGAAAACGGAAAACACCCTTAAGGCCCAAACTCCTCCCCCGAATAGGCGTACGAGGAAAGCTAGACGAGCGGGCCTAGCCAACACCGAAGGGCGGGTCCCAACAACCCTTAGCCACCATTAGAAAATGCAATGGCGTTGCAACCCATCAAGTCCCTTTTTTAATTAAAAACAATTTTTATTAAATCATTTTAATAAATAAAAAAATCAATTTTATTTAAATAATTAATATATTATTATTCACTCTTTAAATATTTATTTTTTTATACATTTTTAGTGAATAAAAACTGATATTATTTAAACAATAGATATACTATTATTCGTTGTTAAATATTCAACATTTACACATTGTAAATTAATACGAAGTCCGATCTCATATTTTTTTTTAATAATCATTATATTATTATCTCCTTTTTGAATATTCATTTATTTACACATTTGTAATAAATAACAATCGACAGTATTCAAATAAACAATGCGTTATTATCCTCTTTTAAACACTTGACAGTTGGGATTATAATTTTAATAATCAATATATTATTATCCTTGTTTTTTTTTTAATATTAATTACACGTTTGCAATTCCGATTTTTATTTTGAATAATCAATAACGTAATACCCCTCGTTAAATGTCCCCGTACTTACAAAATAATAATTAATAAAAATTCAAAGTGACTCAAAATAGAAAATATTTGTAGACAGCTACCATAGCCGTCGGTAAAATAAACATTAAAAAAAAAAAAAAGATAGAAATTTGTCTAGGAATTCCCGACAGTCGCAAATATATATATGTTACCTTCATTACAAATATTTTAAGAAATTCAACATTATTTTTATTTATTACCTACATAGTAATAATAAATAAACAATCGAGTTCATTTTTAATAATCGATATATTATTATTCCGATTTTAATATTTTAACATTTACACATTTGTTTTTAATAAACAATCGAGTTTATTTTGAATAATCGATATATTATTATTCCGATTTTAATATTTTAACATTTACACATTTAATAAATAAACAATCAAGTTTATTCTTTTTAAATCGACATATTATTATTTCGATTTTAATACTTTAACATTTACACATCTAATAAATAAACAATCGAGTTTATTTTTAATAATCGATATATTATTATTCCGATTTTTATATTTTAACATTTACACATTTTTTTTTAATAAACAACGAGTTTATTTTAAATAATCGATATATTATTATTCCGATTTTAATATTTTAACATTTACACATTTAATAAATAAACAATCGAGTTTATTTTAAATCATCGATACATTATTTTTCCGATTTTAATATTTTAATATTCAAACATTTTTAATAAATAAACAATCGAGTTTATATTAAATAATCGATATATTATTATTTCGATTTTAATATTTTAACATTTAAATATTTTTAATAAATAAACAATCGAGGTTATTTTAAATCATCGGTATATTATTATTTCGATTTTAATATTTTAACATTTACATACTTTTAATAAATAAACAATCGGGTTTATTTTAAATCATCGATATATTATTTTTCCGATTTTAATATTTTAATATTCAAACATTTTTAAAAAACGAACGATCAAGTTTCTATTAAATAATCGATATATTATTATTTCGATTCTCATATTTTAACATCCACACATTAAATAAATAAACAATCGAGTTTATTTTAAATCATCGATATATTATTACTCCGACTTCAACATTTTAACAATTACACATTTAATCGAGTTTATTTTAAATAATCGATATATTATTACTCCCTTTTAATATACAACATTTAAACATTTTTAATAAATAAACAATCGAGTTTATTTTAAATAATCGATATATTATCACTCCCTTTTAATATACAACATTTAAACATTTTCAATAAATAAACAATCGAGTTTATTTTGAATAGTCGATATATTATTTTTCCGATCTTAATATTTTAACATTTACACATTTAATAAATAAACAATCGAGGTTATTTTAAATTATCGATATATTATTAGTCCCATTTTAATACTTTAACATTTACACATTTAATAAATAAACAATCAAGTTTATTCTTTTTAAATCGACATATTATTATTTCGATTTTAATACTTTAACATTTACACATCTAATAAATAAACAATCGAGTTTATTTTTAATAATCGATATATTATTATTCCGATTTTAAATATTTAAACATTTTACCATTTTTTTAATAAACAAATTGAGTTTTTTTTAAATAATCGATATATTATTATCCGATTTTAATATTTTAACATTTACACATTTTAAAAATAAACAATCGAGTTTATTTTAAATCATCGATACATTATTCCGATTTTAATATTTTAATATTTTTTTAATAAATAAACAATCGAGTTTATATTAAATAATCGATATAAACATTGAATAAACATTTATAATTAAAATAAATCGATTTATTTAAATAATCAATTATTATTACCGTATATTTTAATATTTTTAACATTTAAAACATACTTTTATTAAATAAATATCGGGTTTTTTATATCATCGATATATTATTTTTAAAATTTTAATATTTTAATATTCCATTAACGGCAATAATTAATAATAAATTTATATTTCGATTATATTTTAACTTCGAATTTTTAATTTACCGGTTTATTTAAATAATCGAATCGATTACTCCGTATATTAAAACCATTCACATATTTACAAAATTATAAATCAATATTACATCAATTTATTTTAAATAATCGATAATTATTACTCCATTTAATATATAACATTCCACATAAACAAATTTAATAAATAATAAAACTCCATTTTAAATTACGATATATATTCATTTTTTATAAATACAACAAAATTTATATAAACAAATTTTTAAATAACGAAATATTAATTCCTTTTAAACTTATAAATTAATATTAATTTTTGTAGAATTTTAAATAAACGATTAATTACAATTTAAAAATTTAAACAATTTAAATACGAATTATTTCAAAAATTCCTTTTATTTTAATTCGACACATTATATTCAAAATCTTTTTTTATACGTATATTGATTATTTAAAAATCGATTTTATAATATACAAAATTAATATTTAACTCTTATAAATTTTTAAATTAACGAATTTAGAAATTTAAATTCTTACCTTGATTTATAATTTATTAAAATTTATTTCAAAACATTATAGTTTTACGATAAGATTTATTTTACTTACATCTATGTTGAAATCATTTGCTTTTACAGTAACGAACTATTCAAATAGTTTACGCTGAATATAAAATTAAATATTATTCTTAAAATTTTTAAAATAAAATTTAAGTAATTAAAAATTTAACAAAACAATTTTAAAAATTTACTACCTATTTACAAAAACATTTAAATTAAACTTTTGTTATTCAGGACACAAATCTGTATTTAAAATCATTTCTTTTACAAGTAATGAACTATTCAAATAATTTACATGAATGCTTACAAAATTAATGTACATTCATACGTAAGTTTTTAAAATGTGAAGTCTAGTGTCAGGGTAAATTTAAACAATTTCAAATTTTTTCTTAATACAAAAAAAAATGTTCCCAACAAAATTGATTTGCGGGCCATTATATTTAAAATCATTATTTCACAAATTAATGAACTATAGATAATTTAATTTAATTATAATTTTAAATTCTAGAATTTAATAAAATAAATTTCTAAACAATTTAAAATTTGCTGTTTTATTTACAAAAAAATTGCTTTCTACTGGGATTCGAACCTACACGTCTAAATGGAAATCATATTTTTTTACAATTAAGGACATTTCAAATCATATATTGACTATAATTAAGAATATTCTTGAAATTTTGAATTCGAATACAAAAAAAATAATAAACTTTGTTAACCCTTTTTTGAATTTTTGATTTTTAGGTGGATGGTACTTATATGTAAGATAATAGTTTAAGTTTATAACATTTTTTATTTATAAACTAATTGCAAATTTAGGGGGAATAAATAATAAAAACATTGACAAACAACAATAATCTTGCAACTTGAAATTTTGTCGGATTTAATGGATAGGTGACCATTAGCAAATATTCCAATTTTAGCATAGAATAAAATTTATAATATCTCTAATGTCGAGTGAAAACACGGAAATAAGCCAACCTGTAAAAGATATAATCTTAGACAAGAGGGGTTGTATTACGGCCCAGACAGAAAAAATTTGTCAGGGCGAAGCACGATCAATTAAAAAATAGCTTAAAATTTTGGTATTACGGAAAAATCAATTCAAGCTAAGGTAAACAAAGTTTCAATTTGTAAACTTGATTACACCATAAATCCATGTAATCCGAATTTTAGGACAAGATTATATATGAAGAAGAATCAGAAAAATTAAGATTTGAGCTTGAAGAAGAAAGGAAAAATAAAAGAAATTTCCAGTTAACCAAAAATTTGAAACAAGAGCGTCTAGATCAGAGAAATCCGATTTAGAACATAAAACAAAGACTTAAACGTTTTTGGGCCAAAACTCAGGGTAGGATCGTCTTGCAAAAGAAAAATTTGAAAAAAGTCAAGAAATTAAAGTTTTCCGCGAGAACGTTAAGACCAATTCGAGTTGGCAAAGTTTTGGTTCATTAGCTAAATCGTTTTTTAGCAATAAGCAAAGTCAAGAAATCAAAAATCAAATAGACAAAGAAATTCTAGAAAAAAGACCATCGCCGTTAGAAAGCGTAACTAAAACGCATGAACCAGAATTAAACAAATTTACAGTCAACACCCCAATAAAAGTTCATATTGATTCGCCCACAATAAGTATACATCATCATAACGATTCAATAATAACCAACGACGACGATAATTATAACAACAGCTACAGTAATTATATTGCAAGAAATACCACATTACCAGACAGCAACAGCAGCGACAGCAAAAGCGACGCATCAATTGAACAAGAACAAGATATACTGATAGAAGACTTGGAAGAACAATATTGGGAAGACGAGCTCGCTCAACAAGTTATACAAGCACAAAATCTAATAGCTGGAATTGATCTTGAAAATACAAAGAAAAAAGAAAAAGAATTAAGAACAAGTCCAGTTGCAACTAATAATTTAAATAAGGGAATTTAGAACAACGATAACAAAAATACAGATAATCTTAATATCGAACCCGAACAAAGAATTCCAATAAATAACACAATGGCGGACGCAACAGCAAAAAGATTAGCAGAGATCCGAGAAACAACACATCTCATGACTCTTATGAACAAATTATGTAAAAGTATTTCCAATTATACAGGTAAATAGCAAGAACTCACAAGATTCAGAATAGAATGTGAGGAAAGTCGAGACTATGTGGGTAAGGACCTAGAAAAGAATTTGGTCGAAATGATAGTACGTACCAAAGTAAGTAGAGAAGTACGTGATGATATGACTAAAAAGAAATTTGAAAGCATTGAAGATTTGATGAAGTCACTCAGGGAATTGATAAGCAAAACCAAAAACGAAAAAGTGTTAATCGGTGAAGCTTTCAAACTCATGCAAGAAATTGCGGAATGCAACGAGAAAATCAACAACGTCCGCAAGTAAGATTCAATGAAAAGCCAACACCGATGTGGAACCAACGCCCAACCTGCCAATTATGTAATATAATTGGTCATCAAGCAAAAGATTGCAACCAACGACGACGGTCAAACAATGGTTATAATAATGGAACCAATAATGGTTATAATAATGGTTACAATAATGGTAATAATGGTAGCTATTATAATGGTAATAAAATGGGCTACAATAATAATTACACGAACGGTTATAATAATGGTAATAATATGGGTAATAATAATGGTAACATGGTTGGTAATAAATATGCGGATAATAGAAAAGACGGTTCAATTCGAGGTTGCGATTTCTGCAAGGGTGATGATCATATAGAAATGAATTGTGTTAAGAAAAAATTCCAACAAAGAGTGCAGGGAAACTTGCAACCGTCCCTCTAAGCGAGGAGGGACGGCGTAAACTAATAATTAAAGAAATAAATAGTAAAAATATTGCGGCTATGGAGGCAACTGGATTTATATCTGACAATGATTGTGTGATTATTATAGAAATAGATGATGATTTAAACAATGAAATGCTGAAAATAAATAAAAAAGTAGAGTCAATTAAAATAAATAAACCAGTTATCACCATAAATGCAACAAATTTTAACACTATACAAATTTTAACACTATTCCCTATATAGAGATCAAGCTAAATAACGGTAATGAAACGGTAAAAATGATGTTAGATTCGGGAGCAACCCCGAATTTATTAAAAAAATCTCAGGCATCAGGCCTTGAGATAAACGAAGGTGAAATAGAAACCTTGCAAGGCATATCGGAGGGCCTTATAAATACATTGGAAAAAGCTAAAATAAATATTTTGGGCAAAGAAATAATCTGCCTAATCATTCCTGATGAAGTACCTATTGATTGCGCAGGTATTTTGGGTTCGGAATTTTTCGAATCAACAGGCGCAATTATAAACTTTAATAAACATATACTGGAAATTAATGGAAAATCTATTGTTTTTGAAAACCCAAAAATAGAAGGGTTTATTATAGGACCAGAAATAAATATGGTCGATTTCGAAACGGTAAACGACATGCTCGAGAGAACGATGGAATCCGGAACCGGAAATTCTCTGGAAAGTACCAAATTGATTTCAAATAAAAAATTATTAAAAACAAATGATATTGATTTAAATGAAATTCCTTTGAGTAGGTTTTCAAATGAAAAATTATTAAAATTAAAGGAAATTCCTTTGAGTAGGTTTTCAAATGAAAAATTATTAAAATTAAATCAAATTTCTTTAAGTAGGGTTTCAAATGAAAAATTATTGAAATTAAATGATATTGATTCAAATAAAATTCCTTTGAGTAGGTTTTCGAATGAAAAATTATTAAAATTAAATGAAATTCCTTTGAGTAGGGTTTCAAATGAAAAATTATTGAAATTAAATGATATTGATTTAAATGAAATTCCTTTGAGTAGGTTTTCAAATGGAAAATTATTAAAATTAAATGAAATTCCTTTGAGTAGGGTTTCAAATGTGTAGCATGTGAAAATATATACATACGGTCCTGACTAAATAACATATGGTTGGGTAGATGGCGGGAAAATGTACTGCCACGGTAGAGTAGTGAGAGTGTAAAAAGCCACGGAGGAGACGCCGACCAAGGTGGACGTGTGTGTGAGTAGAGGAGTTGGATGGCACATTTTGCCGGTGTAACAACACGCTTGTCTGGATAAGATAAAAGCCAGACCATATTATTTTTGAATTCAATATATAATTTGTTTAAACATCCAAGTCAATATTTATACAATCATTGTTCAACAGCAAATTGTCATTGTGTTGTTTTAATCTAAAAGTAATGTATAGGTCTTGTTGGTGCAAAAACAAAATCAAGACATTCACCAAATTACCCCAGAGTATTCTGGAGTAATATCAGTTGTATCAGACAATTCAACAAACAATTAACCATCTTATTTAATGTTACCGTGTTAATAAAATATACTCAGTGAACTTGAAAACATTCTGTGATTAAAAGTGAAATAAAAATATACATTGTACACATATAAAAAGTAAAAAGCAACAAGGTATGCTCGACCGCATGGTCGTGCATGAAATATATATATTAAACTTGAGTGATTAAAAATACATTTAATAAAAAAAAAATAAGAATACTGGCCAGTAAGAAAAAAATATAAAACAACAAAATATCATCGTCAAGAAGAAGAAATTACATCAGCCATCATCACCAGGTCTGCTTTGTATGTGTGTGAATGTGTGAATTGAATGTGTGAGAAATATTTTACCAGTGTCCCATAAAAATAAATAAAACTTCAATATAATTATTTTAATATCAAAACATACGAATTTTGTCTTTGTTTATTTTAAAAATATAACCTTGAATAAATTTATTTAATTGTTAAAATTTATTCCCTTTACAACTGGCTCCCAACGTGGGGCTCGGAATATATGTATGAATGTGTGTATGTGTTAGTATAGTAAGAATTAATATTAGAAATACTGGCGGAACAAGTTTCACCACGGCGCACTCGCCAGGCGCATAAACGTCCCGTAGCAACAACACCAGTGTTGATAAATAAGAAAAGAAAAACATTAGATAATAGTTTGAATCAAAGTAGAAATATAAATAAAAATAATATTTTAGAAAATAAAAGAAAGATAAGATTAGATATTAAAAAAATAAGACAAAGTACATCGAACATTGTCGTGCGTAGTAATGAGTCAAACATAGAGACACGGAAAGTATTAGAATTAAATAACGAAGAAAATATTCAATCGGGCACGATGGCGACAAAAGACGGGGAAGTAGAAAGATTAAAGTTGCAAATAGCGGCAATGGAAAAAAGAGAAGAGGAGACAAGACAGGCATTTGAACTGGTAAAAAGGCAATTAGATGAAATTAAAAATCAAAATAATAATCAAAATAATAACCAAAATAATAATCAAAATAATAATCAAAATAATAATGTAGGAAATGCTGATATACTTGAAATGATGCGTCAGTTAACTATTGCTACGAACCAACACGTGTATGCCAATGTACCAAAGGTCAAATATAATGATGATACAAATCCCATGAAATTTATTGAAGAACTTGAAACGTATTTAAAAGATAAAAGAGTTGATGTAGGTTATATTTTAATTGAAATTGGTAATATATTAACTGGGAATGCAAAAGCGTGGTTTATCAACAAAAAACGTGAATTTATTAATTTTGATAGTTTTAAGAATGCATTTTTAGCTAAATTTTATAACGAAACAATGAGAATTAAATTTAAAAATAGATGGTTGAATAGTAGATACGATGGTACGGTAAATTTTGATACATATTTTTACAGCCAGTTAAATGAAGCTGAGTACATAATACCAAAAATGTCAGACCGAGAGCGGAATCAATATATTATTGATCAACTCCCGGAGGATATTCAAGGTCAATTAATTACAATACCATTTGAATCTACTGATTTGATTATTAACTCATTAGAACAAGCAGGATCTATTAAAAAATATAGAAAAGATAATGAACGGGTTGATAAACCAACAAGCACAAGTAGAAATTTCAGAAACAGCTGGCGTTCCGATAATTTTGGTGAGGGACAGGGGGCGTGGCCAAGACAGCCAAGATATAGTATTCCACTCCCGGATACATCCAAACCACCACCTCTTGCGCACACTCAGAATAGTATACCGAATAATCATGTTAATAATATACCAATTAATATAGTACAAAAACATATTTGCGTGAATAATTATCATGATATAATTGATGAAATAAATGATGAAATAAATGGGGATAAAGATAATAATAATAATAAATCAGAATTCACTAAATTATTGGTCAAGGTTGGGGAAAATCATTTATACGCTCTGGTGGACACAGGTAGCCAGGTTACAGCTATTTCAGAAACGATATATAAACAATTGCCAAAAGAATATATTTTAGGTGAATTACCCGTGGTAAATACACAAATTGTCATGGCTATAAATAAATTTAAAACACCAGTTAAAAAACAGATATATCTAAAGTTTAAAATAAATAATATTGAAATGCTAAACACTGTATTAGTAATTCCCCACTTTAATCAGGATATGCTATTGGGAAAGGATTGGTGTATGAATAATAAAATTATTATAGATTACAATGTCAATAAAATTATGTTAAATAATGCGTGTATGAATGAGTATATCCAAGGAAAGGAAAATATTATTAGTCATGTGATTAATTCAAATACAACAATTAATCATATAGAAATAGATAAATCTGATGAAAGTGATTGTAGTGAGGAAGATATAGTTGGTAAAATCAAACTTAATCCGATTCAAAAAGTAAAGTTTAAACAATTTATTGATGAAAATAAACAAATATTTTCCAAAGTACCAGGATGTTCTCGTTCATATGTACACGAATTTAAAATGAAACCTGGCACAATATTAGTAAAAAGAAATTATGCAATACCATTTGCATTACGCGAATCAGTCGACCAAGAAATAAAGCGTATGCTTGATGAAGGTGTCATTGAAATATCGTATAGTCATATATGTAATCCGATACGGGTAGTTAAAAAATCTGATGGTCGTATACGTGTTTGTCTAGATGCACGATTTATTAATCAATTTATTGAAAGTGATAATGAGTTACCACCAAATATTGCAGAAATAATGCAAAAATTCAATGGTAAAAAAATATTTACATTATTAGACCTCACATCAGGGTATTGGCAAATCCCGTTGCACCCAGAGTCAAGAAAATATACAGCATTTTTAAATAATACAACCTTGTATCAATTCTGTCGATCACCCTTCGGGATTAAAACGTCAGGTAATGCGTTTGTTAGAGCACTAAAGGTGGCATTTGGTCATGACTTTGACGAATTTTTAACTTATTATATTGATGATTTATTGATTGCGTCAAATGATTTTCATGAACATTTAAAACATTTAAAATTAATATTTGATCGTCTAACTATGCATGGGTATAAATTGAATTTAGATAAGGCAAAATTTCTGTATTATTCAATACCATTTTTGGGATATTTAATATCAGATAAGGGATATTCCCCAAATCCAGATAAACTTGGTAATATTTTAAATTTTGAAATACCTAAAAATAAACGAGAACTTCAACAATTTTTAGGTGTTTGCAATTATTATAATAAGTTCAGTTTTGCGCACTCATATTTTTTAGACCCATTGAGAAATTTACTTAAAAGTAATAATGTTTGGAATTGGAATGAAAAACATACTTTGGCATTTGAATTATTAAAAGAAAATTTTTTAAAAATTAACTGTTTATATCATTATGACTTTAGTAAAATATTTATGGTGCAAACAGACGCCTCGGATAAAGGGCTTTGCGGTATATTGTACCAATATGATGAAAATAATAAACCAAAATTAATTTCAGTAGTAAGTCGTTGTTTAAAAGTGTCAGAGTTAAATTATAATACAACTGAAAAAGAATTGTTAGCCGTGGTATTTGCATTAAATAAATTTCGTGTCTTTTTGATTAATAAACGTTTTAAAATCGTAACCGACCATCAATCACTTACATTTATCAAGAGTAGTCCTTATCATTCAGGTAGGATTGCGAGATGGAATCTGATTCTTCAAGAATACGATTTTGATGTAGTGCATTGTAATGGTAGTGATAATGTAATAGCGGATTTTTTTAGTCGTAATCCTGACGGTAAATTCCATGCACTTGAGTCTAAATATTTTGATATACCGACAACTTGTGAAGTAATTGGTGAATTATCCATTGAAAAAAATATTAATTTATTAAAGGTAGATAAAATTGTTGCTAATGACTTGCATAATATAATTGAATTACAAGGTCAAGACAAACATTTAATTGAATATTTAGAATCAAAATTAAGATTAAACGATGTAAAATTTAAAAATTATCAGGGCGTATGGTTTCATAGACCAGTTAGTAATGGTAATTGGTTGTTGATAGTACCAGAATTGATACAAGAAAAATTAATTAAAGCTGAACATGATAAAATTAACCACGGTGGTTTATATAAAACTTTAGCCATAATAAAAAACAATTTCTGGTTTAAATATCTGGAACGTAAAGTCAAGAAGATGGTAAGAACATGTGATACATGCCAAAGAGTTAAATATTTAAATGTTAACATTGAAGGGGATTATGAAAATATTAAAAGTCATAAACCAGGGGATTTGGTTACAGTAGATTACTATGGGCCCTTACCACCATCTACTGGTCGTGTTCAATTTATTTTAGTAATGATTGATGCATTTTCAAAATACGTTAAGTTATACCCGTTAGTTAAAGCTACCACTAAGAGTACACTAAATAGAATTATTAAAAATTATTTTAATGATGCAGGTATCAAACCTAAAAAAATTTTAGCTGATAATGGTACTCAATTCACTTCGAATTTATGGCGAAGCGAATTAGAGTCACAGGGTATTAAGATTGGGTATTGCTCTGTCAGGCACCCTCAGTCAAATCCGACTGAGAGAGTCATGAGAGAGTTAGGTAAAATGTTTCGTATTAAATGCGTTAGTGCGCATGCATCATGGGCTAGATATATCAAAGACATAGAAAATTGTTTAAATTGTACGCGTCATATGGCTACTGGTGAAATACCATATGAAGTTCAGTTCGGTACTCCAGTACCTGATGAAATTAAAAATATAATTGATTTTCCTGAACCAAATGACATTAATATTGGTAAATTATATGAGAACGTTATTAATACACTTGATAAAAATTTTGAGAGGCGTAAGAGGGGGCAAAAAGGTAATAAACCTGAGAATATTAAGGTTGGTGATTTGGTCATGCTCCGGGTCCCTCGTTTATCTAATCGAAATGATCGAACAACACATAAATTTTATCATTTGTATGAAGGGCCTCATGTTGTGCATACACGTATTGGTGAAAATGCTTTTAAACTTATTGATAATAATACTGGGCATGTCATGAAAAGTACATATAATCGTACTAGTATTAAAAGATATATTACTAAATAAAAGTTCAAACGCCTGTTCCTTCTTATCATCTTCGTGACCTGAATAATTAGTTTATAATAGTAATTGTATTTTAAAGTTTATATTGAAATTTTTAGATAATAATGTAATCAATGAAATTAATGTTTTTATTTTATGATATATGTATCTCAACAACTTTGTAAAAAAAAAAAAAAAAAAAAAAAATATATATTACATTGTATCAACGAGATATTAAAGATCATCTGTTAATAATTTAAACAATAGGATGTAAGATATGAATGTATAATCTAAAAAAAAAAAAAAAAAAAAAAAATATATATACATAGCGATAATATAATATTATTTGTTGTCTGGGTAATGTAATTATATGAATGAATGAGATATAGTATGTTGTTAATATGTATTGTATAAATATGGTGATATAAATTGTAAAGCTGATGGTGACTTATGGAGTGGGGCGACAGGACATGTAAATTGCAATTAAAGTGATACATGTTATCCTCACTGTAATTGTAATTTAGGGGGGGGCAGTTGTAGCATGTGAAAATATATACATACGGTCCTGACTAAATAACATATGGTTGGGTAGATGGCGGGAAAATGTACTGCCACGGTAGAGTAGTGAGAGTGTAAAAAGCCACGGAGGAGACGCCGACCAAGGTGGACGTGTGTGTGAGTAGAGGAGTTGGATGGCACATTTTGCCGGTGTAACAACACGCTTGTCTGGATAAGATAAAAGCCAGACCATATTATTTTTGAATTCAATATATAATTTGTTTAAACATCCAAGTCAATATTTATACAATCATTGTTCAGCAGCAAATTGTCATTGTGTTGTTTTAATCTAAAAGTAATGTATAGGTCTTGTTGGTGCAAAAACAAAATCAAGACATTCACCAAATTACCCCAGAGTATTCTGGAGTAATATCAGTTGTATCAGACAATTCAACAAACAATTAACCATCTTATTTAATGTTACCGTGTTAATAAAATATACTCAGTGAACTTGAAAACATTCTGTGATTAAAAGTGAAATAAAAATATACATTGTACACATATAAAAAGTAAAAAGCAACAAGGTATGCTCGACCGCATGGTCGTGCATGAAATATATATATTAAACTTGAGTGATTAAAAATACATTTAATAAAAAAAAAATAAGAATACTGGCCAGTAAGAAAAAAATATAAAACAACAAAATATCATCGTCAAGAAGAAGAAATTACATCAGCCATCATCACCAGGTCTGCTTTGTATGTGTGTGAATGTGTGAATTGAATGTGTGAGAAATATTTTACCAGTGTCCCATAAAAATAAATAAAACTTCAATATAATTATTTTAATATCAAAACATACGAATTTTGTCTTTGTTTATTTTAAAAATATAACCTTGAATAAATTTATTTAATTGTTAAAATTTATTCCCTTTACAAATGAAAAATTATTAAAAACAAATGATACTGATTTAAATGAAATTCCTTTGAGTAGGGTTTCAAATGAAAAATTATAAAAAACAAATGATATTGATTTAACGGTCGAGGCCCTCATTGGGTTCGATTGCACTGGACCCATGCTAAACACCCCCACTATTTCGTTGCTGGACGTCGACGAGTGTGATATCGCTCGAGAGCTAGTAAAGACTAGCAAAGCACGGGTGATGCTGAGCGAGCTAGCCACGTACACCCAGGCGGAAGCGTGACTGTGTAAGGTTGAAGTATCTAGAATAGTCTTCAACTGTGGAGCCGCCACAGATTATGTAGCCATTACCAATAATGTCAACGCTAAATATATAAATCCTATTTCAAGGGATGCGTGCAAAACGCTTTATAATCACGGTACGGTGACAGTCGGCAACACGGTTATACAGCAACTGTCACCAAACATTGTAAATTATAGAGCTGTTACACTGGCAGGGAGTGCGAACTCAGATGTAGATTGTTCAGGGGCAAGTTATTCGGATGCTTATCGAAGCTGGAACCATGTTGTCGTAACAGCCTCCATAACCATCAAATATACGAAACAAAACGCTAGAGTTAAGTTAGAACAAGACAAAATCCATTTTAGTTCGGGAACTTCTTGCCAGTTGAGTGCTGAAACATGTATCGACATGTACGGCGGTTATGCTTTCTGGGACAGTAGACCATCAAACTAATGGTGCGACTCAGAAAAATACGTAACCATATGGTATGGTCAGGCTGATGTAACAGAAAGCAAGGAAGGTACAGTTTATACAGTAGCTCACGACGATTATAGTTTTTTTCTTAAAACAAAAAGTTCATTTGAAAACTGCGGCGTTAAAATAATTTCTACCGAACACCCCCGTTTATTTATAACAGAAGGTCAATCACCTTCGACCAAAGAAAGAAAAGATCTTGAAACCCACGATATGATGAGTTATGTAAAGGGTAGGGTGCAAAATTCACAGTGGGACGAAATTCACAGTCAAGACTGATTCAGGCGCCACCTATCAAAAAAAGCTGTTTCAAAAACATTATATTCTGAAAAACCCTTGAAACTTTCAATTTTCATTTTTAGAATAACCATTTGGAGTCTTCTAAAAACCTTTTTTGGACTCTTTTGAAGACCCTTTACTTTTTTATAAATTAACAACAATATTAATTACAAAACCCTTTATTGGAAAGACCCTTTATTTCTAAATAAATTAATAACAATATTAATCACATAACCCTTTATTAGAAAGACCCTTTATTATTTAATAACTTACAAACAATAATATCTACAACGCCCTTGATTCAAAAGGCCCTTCACTTTTTTATAAATATACAACAATATTAATCCCAAAACCCTTTATTGGTAAGACTCTTTATTTCTTTATAAATTAATGACAATATCTCACAAAACCCTTTATTAGAAAGTTCCTATATTTTTAATAACTTATTAAGAATAATATCTACGACGCCCTTGATTCAAAAGACCCTTTACTTTTTTATAAATTAACAACAATATTAATTACAAAACCCTTTATTGGAAAGACCCTTTATTTTTTAATAACTTGATAACAATTATATCTATAACACTCTTGATTTGAAAGATCTTATACTGAAAAATTATATTGAAATCGACCCACAGACATAAGGGACTTTTGAAAGACCCTGTGTCATAAATATTATAATAAAAAATAAAGAATTATTAAGTTGTTCTGCTACCAAGGGTTAATTGATACAGGGTCTTCTGACTTCGGGAATTTTCAAGTTTTATAAAAAAAAAAAATTATAAGGGTATGTAGACGAGGCTCACGAATCGAATAATAGGGTTTAAAATTTGATAGAGACAGAAAAAAGGGTTTAAAAAAATAATTAATCATAAAAAAATCAATTTTGCGTATCCTGTTAGCTTTAGAATAAAATGATTCAAATAAACGTTGTAGAGAATATTATTTTGGGAAATATATTGATGTCGCGCTCATACTCGGTTACGCTCGGCCACGCTCGTTCATTCGGTTCCTACTATATCTGTCTTCTTTAAATATATATCTTTCCTTTTCTCTTTCAAATCAAACTCTGAGCCGATTTTCGTTTTCGAAGCATCCGCGGCCGAAGAATAATAACAAAAGCAATTGTTTATTGTTAAATTAATATTAACAATTGGATACTAGCTTCAATAGTTGACCGATTTCAATAATTTTTTTTTTGTTTTAAAGGGATTGAAACGTGCTATTATCTTATTGAATAAAAAAAATTTTCACTTGAAAAACAACAATAAAAGAAGTTGTTTATTGTAAAATTATTATTAAAAAATTAAATTTTTATTTTAATTATTAATTGATTTGAAAATTTTTTTTTTTGTTCTTGAAAGGACGAGACGAACTTCAATATTTAAAAAAAATTAAAACAGTTCATAAACTTGAAAAACAATAAAAATAATTTTTTATTGTAAAATTATCGCTTAAAAATTGAATTTCTAATTCAATAGATGATTGCGATTTCTTTTTTTTTTTTTTTTTTTTTTTAAAAAAGACAAGACAAACTTCAATATTTTTTGAAAGAAAAAAAAAATTTATGAACTTTCAAAATAACAAAATTAATTTAGAATTTGTCTATTCCTTTTTTTTGAAAAACAAAATAAAGATAAAAAAAACATCAATTGTTAAAATAGAAATTCAATTTTCAATAATATTATTTATTATTATTCAATTTTACAATAAACAAATAATTTTATTGTTGTTTTTCAAGTTTAGAAATTGTTTTTTTCTCTAATACTGAAGGTTGTCTTATCTATTTTTTAAATAATATTTTTACAATAAATACTAATGAATAATATTTTGAAAAATTAAATTTCTATTTCAACAATTTATCGTTTTAAAAAAAAATTTTTACTCGAAAAATAACAATGATATCAATTGTTTATTGTAAAATTATTAGTTATATATTGAATTTCTATTTTAATAATTGATTGCGATTTAAATCTTTTTTTTTTTTTTTTTTGTTTTTAAGAAGACAAGACAAACTTCAATATGACTGTGAAAAGAAACAAAAAAAAATAAAAAAAGGAATCAATAAATTATTAAAATAGAAATTCAATTTTTAAATAGTAATTTCACACTAAACAATTAATTTTATTGTTATTTTTCGAATGAAAATTTTTTTTACCGTATTATTGAAGTTCTAAACTTTAAATAAAAAACTAAAAAACTAAAAAATTTTTAAATCGATTAATTGTTAAATTTAATTTTGAATAATATTATTTAATATTATTTATTGTAAAAATATTATTTAAAATTGAGATTTTATTTTAATATGATTGATTGATTTCTTTTCTTTTTCTTTTTGAAAAATAGATAAGACAAACTTTAATATTAGAAAAAAAAACAATTTCTCATTTTGAAAAACAACAATAAAATTTTGTTCATTGTAAAATCCAATACTAATAAAAAAAAGTAAATCGCAATCAATTATTAGGATAGAATGTCAATTTCAAATTGTAATTTTACAATAAACAATTAATTTTATCGTTACTTTTCGAGTGAAAATTTTTTTTTGACAGTAATATTAAAGTTTGTCTTGGCCCCTTTGAAAAAAAAACAAAATTTTAAAATCAATTAATTATTGAAATAGAAATTTAAGTTTTAATAATAATTTTACAATAAACAATTTCTTTTATTGTTGTTTTTCAAGTGATAATTCTTTTTATTCAGTAAGATAAGAGCACGTTTCAAGCCCTTTAAAACAAAAAAAAAAATTTTGTGAGCCATCTAGACTCGCGGGTTTATTATGTGTAAACATCTTCGGCGTGTTTCTACGAAAAATTCCTACGAATGCGCAAAGTGGTTAAAAATGGAGTTGAAATATGAAAAAACGGCTATTTATCGGTTGTATGTCGTATAGTTATTGAAACAACGATTAATTCTCAAATTCAATAATGGCAATCAATAGAGATCGTCGGGAAGAAAAAAATGTTTTTAAAAAAATTTCGATATCTCGAATAGTTTTCGAGTTATAATATTTTTTAAAATTTCGATTTATCGATATCTTTCTAATGTTAATAATAATTGTTTCATAATTGATAATATAATGGAGCTAAGTAAAAAAATATAGCTAAGTAAAAAATATAGCTAAGTAAAAAATATAGCTGATTAAAAATTAAGCTAAGTAAAAAAAATAGCTAAGTAAAAAATATAGCTAAGTAAAAAATATAGCTGATTAAAAAATAAAGCTAAGTAAAAAAAATAGCTAAGTAAAAAATATAGCTAAGTTAAAAATATAGCTGGTAAAATTATGTTGATATTGTGTGTTTGGCTATAAATATATAGCTAAGTAAAAAATATTGCTAAGTTAAAAATATAGCTAAGTAAAAAATATATAGCTAAGTAAAAAATATAGCTAAGTAAAAAATATAGCTAAGTCAAAAATATAGCTGGTAAAATTATGTAGATATTGTGTGTTTGGCTATAAATATATAGCTAAGTAAAAAAAATAGCTAAGTAAAAAATAAAGCTAAGTAAAAGATATAGCTAAGTAAAAAATAAAGCTAAGTTAAAAATATAGCTAAGTAAAAAATATATAGCTAAGTGAAAAATATAGCTAAGTTAAAAATATAGCTAAGTAAAAAACCTAGCGACCAAGTAAAATAAACTTGGATATATTCATTATTTTCAAAAAAAAAATATATATTCGTGCTTAACAATACGCGACAATCAATAATTAGCAGTTTTTCTTTAAAAAAAAACAAAAATTTCGACTTTTTTTTGAAAAAAAAAAATTGTATACATTTTAAAAAAAATATCGATAAAATATCGATAAAAAGTAATATATGCAGCTGAAACGTTCAACTGACTAATGTTTATGAAAAAAAAAAAAAAATTTCATTGTCTATTTACAAAAAAAAGAAAAGTAAATTTTAAAACAATTTTGATTATGTCTGTCCAAATAGATATATATTTAAATTTACTTGAGATTTTTTCCAAATATAAAATAAATTGATTTTGTATTTTCATTGAATATATATTTTTTTCACTTATAAATGACATATGTCAGATATCTCTCCTAATTCATTAATATTCAAAATTGCCTCATGGTAACAGTTACCGACCGGCGGATAACCTATTATACTATATACATAATCTACCATTGCGCTTATTATAGTAATGGAGTCAGGCTAACATCCGTCACAGGATATGACGCTCTTTTTTTGGTTTTTTCATTTCACTCCTACTGTCACCCGCGCCTAAAGATGTTTACACATCAAAAATTATCGAAATCGGTCAACTATTGAATCTGGTATCCAATTGTTAATATTAATTTAACAATAAACAATTGCTTTTGTTATTATTCTTCGGCCGCGGATGCTTCGAAAACGAAAATCAGCTCAGAGTTTGATTTGAAAGAAAAAAGGAAAGATATATATTTAAAGAAGACAGATATAGTAGGAACCCTAGCGGAAGAGTCATTAATGACATGGGCGCTTATTCAATAGCAAATTAATAGCAAGTCAATAGCAAAGAGAATTATGGATTACAAAGGCTCTACATTACACTAAACATATTAAATTGATCTACATAAATTAAGGAAAAAATTAACAATGTTCCTATCACATTATTATAGCGTGATTCGATGTCATTTCTCAATAATGATAGCGAAGAATGATGTTAAATTTTTTTAGGTTATGTCCGAGCTGTCATTCGTTGTTGTCTGAGTTTTGGTAATTTATGGAAACTTACGGCGAGAATGGAATGACATGAAACATCCACTCAATAGCTAGTCAATAGCTAGTTAATAGCAAAAAAAAAAAAGTACAAAATACGATATTTATCATTGCTATTGTTTAATTGTTTATTATATTGTTTTTTTTAAAGTTTTTAACAACAATACATAAAATTAAAAAAAAAAAAAATTTTTTTTTTCGTTTAAATTCGTCCAACATCTAGTCAATAGCAAGTCAACAGCAGATCAATAGCAAATTCGTAGCAACTCAATAGCTAGTCAATAGCTAGTCAATAGCAAAAAAAAAAAAAGTACAAAATACGCCATTTATCATTGTTATTGTTTATTATTGTTGTTTAATTGTTTATTATATTGTTTTTTTAAAAGTTTTCAACAACAATACATGAAATTAAAAAAACAATATAATAAACAATTAAACAATAACAATGATAAATATCGTATTTTGTACGCTTTTGCTAATGACTAACTTATTGACAACATTGCTGTGCTATGATACTGCTGTTGACTTTATGACAAACTTTTAATTTATGGTATTGTTTAAAACAATATAATAAACAATTAAACAATAACAATGATATATCGTATTTACTATTACTTTTGCTATTGACAACTATTGACTAGCTTATTGCTACGAATTTGCTATTGATCTGCTGTTGACTTGCTATTGACTAGATGTTAGACGAATTTAAACAAAAAAAAAAAATTTTTTAATTTTATGTATTGTTGTTGAAAACTTTCAAAAAAACAATATAATAAACAATTAAACAACAACAATAAACAATAACAATGATAAATATCGTATTTTGTACTTTTTTTTTTTTTGCTATTGACTAGCTATTGACTAGCTATTGAGTTGCTACGAATTTGCTATTGATCTGCTGTTGACTTGCTATTGACTAGATGTTGGACGAATTTAAACAAAAAAAAAATTTTTTTTTTTTTTAATTTTATGTATTGTTGTTGAAAACTTTCAAAAAAACAATATAATAAACAATTAAACAACAACAATAAACAATAACAATGATAAATATCGTATTTTGTACTTTTTTTTTTTTTGCTATTGACTAGCTATTGACTAGCTATTGAGTTGCTACGAATTTGCTATTGATCTGCTGTTGACTTGCTATTGACTAGATGTTGGACGAATTTAAACGAAAAAAAAAATTTTTTTTTTTTTTAATTTTATGTATTGTTGTTGAAAACTTTTAAAAAAACAATATAATAAACAATTAAACAATAACAATGATAAATATCGTATTTTGTACTTTTTTTTTTTTTGCTATTGACTAGCTATTGACTAGCTATTGAGTTGCTACGAATTTGCTATTGATCTGCTATTGACTTGCTATTGACTAGATGTTGGACGAATTTAAACGAAAAAAAAAATTTTTTTTTTTTTTAATTTTATGTATTGTTGTTAAAAACTTTTAAAAAAACAATATAATAAACAATTAAACAATAGCAATGATAAATATCGTATTTTGAACTTTTTTTTTTTTGCTATTAACTAGCTATTGACTAGCTATTGAGTGGATGTTTCATGTCATTCCATTCTCGCGGTAAGTTTCCATAAATTACCAAAACTCAGACAACAACGAATGACAGCTCGGACATAACCTAAAAAAATTTAACATCATTCTTCGCTATCATTATTGAGAAATGACATCGAATCACGCTATAATAATGTGATAGGAACATTGTTAATTTTTTCTTTAATTTATGTAGATCAATTTAATATGTTTAGTGTAATGTAGAGCCTTTGTAATCCATAATTCTTTTTGGTATTGACTTGCTATTAATTTGCTATTGAATAAGCGCCCATGTCATTAACAAGTCGCTATCAAACTGTTGTTGAGTGTTCCGCTAGGGAACCGAATGAACGAGCGTGGCCGAGCGTAACCGAGTATGAGCACGACATCAATATATTTCCCTCTCAATTTTCTTCTCTCAATGGTTCGAAGTTTTTTGACTGGACTACTAATACTTTTACGGTTCGAGTAAATACAACAGCTGTTTATACGTGTGCGCATCCAGTCGGATACAGGCGGGTAGCCTCGGGAAGTGTCGGGTCGAAATAAAACTATTTCTCTTTTTGAAATATCTATCAAGGTCACGCAGGGGAGTTTTGGGTGGGGATTTGGAAGGGGTAACGCGTTAATCAAAAATACAAAACTTTTAAAATTAATTACTTGAAAACGGGTGGTTATAAAAAAAAATTTATAGGAACTACCCCCACCCCCTCTTTCTCTCCCAAAATAATATTCTCTACAACGTTTATTTGAATCATTTTATTCTAATGCTAACAGGAAACGCAAAATTGATTTTTTTATGATTGATTATTTTTTTAAACCCTTTTTTCTGTCTTTATCAAATTTTAAACCCTACCATTCGATTCGTGAGCCTCGATTACATACCCCTATAATTTTTTTTTTTTATAAAACTTGAAAATTCCCGAAGTCAGAAGACCCTGTATCAATTAACCCTCGGTAGCAGAACAACTCAATAATTCTTTATTTTTTATTATAATATTTATGACGCAGGGTCTTTCAAAAGTCCCTTATGTCTGTGGGTCGATTTCAATATAATTTTTCAGTATAAGATCTTTCAAATCAAGAGTGTTATAGATATAATTGTTATCGAGTTATTGAAAAATAAAGGGTCTTTCCAATAAAGGGTTTTGTAATTAATATTGTTGTTAATTTATAAAAAAGTAAAGGGTCTTTTGAATCAAGGGCGTTGTACATATTATTCTTAATAAGTTATTAAAAATATAGGATCTTTCTAATAAAGGGTTTTGTGAGATATTGTCATTAATTTATAAAGAAATAAAGAGTCTTACCAATAAAGGGTTTTGGGATTAATATTGTTGTAAATTTATAAAAAAGTGAAGGGCCTTTTGAATCAAGGGCGTTGTAGATATTATTGTTTGTAAGTTATTAAATAATAAAGGGTCTTTCTAATAAAAGGTTTTGTGATTAATATTGTTGCTTGTTTATTTAGAAATAAAGGGCCTTTCCAATAAAGGGTTTTCTAATCAATATTGTTGTTAATATATAAAAAAGTAAAGGGTCTTTCGAATCAAGGGCGTTGTAGATATTATTCTTAATAAGTTATTAAAAAATAAAGGATCTTTCTAATACAGGGTTTTGTGAGATATTGTCATTAATTTATAAAGAAATAAAGAGTCTTACCAATAAAGGGTTTTGGGATTAATATTGTTGTAAATTCATAAAAAAGTAAAGGGCCTTTTAAATCAAGGGCGTTGTAGATATTAATGTTCATAAGTTATTAAATAATAAAGGGTCTTTCTAGTAAAGGGTTTTGTGATAGATATTGTTATTAATTTATGAAGAAATAGAAGGTCTTACCAATAAAGGATTTTGTGATTAGTATTGTTATTAATTCATTAAGAAATAAAGGGTCTTTCTAATAACGAGTTTTGTGATGAATATTGTTAATAATTTATAAAGAAGTAAAGGTTCTCCAAAATCAAGGGTTTGTGATTATTATTGTTAATAGAGTTTTAAAAATAATGGGTCTTTAAATTGGAGTATTTTTTATAATTATTTTCAATAAATTTGGAAAAATAAACGGTCTTTTAAATCAAGGGTTTTTGTGGTAATTATTTATTGTTAATTATAAAAATGTATGTGGGGTTTTATAGTCAATTGTTTATGTAATCTCCAATTTTTATCAATCATAATAGGGGTTTCATTGTTAGGGTTTTCTCAAATCATTTGCAGAGCCATCTATTGCTTTTTTTTTGTCTCGTAGTTTGACTAGCAATTTTGTACCACTGTGAATTTTGTCCCACTGTGAATTTTGCACCCTACTCTATGTAAATGCTAAGTTCGTTTATGTAGAGCGTTGGGCAAGGAATCAGATGAGCGATTTATATTATAATTTATGAGAAAATGAATGTAGATTAGAAAGGAAGCAACTGCGTGCAAGCCTGTCCCTCGCTGCAAACATCCCCGACGAATTCGCCTACCAATATATGGGTAAACCTGGTTACACAGCAATAGTAGCAGGGGAAGTAGTTCATATGATTCAATGTGTAGCTGTGGAGGTAAAAATAAGACAAGATGGTAAATGCTACAGCAATTTACCTATCACGAAAGGTAGAAATGAAAGTATGTTCATGACTCCTCGCACACACATCATAACCCCTGAGGCAACTCAACTACCATGTAACGGTCCCCTACCACAATATTTTAAAATTGACAATCTATGGTACAAATTTATTCCTAATCCAGTCTTGGGAAAAACACCTTCAATCTTGAAACCTGCCACTACAGCTAGCTGGAGATGCAACGCATTGACAGAACTAGCCTTATCAGGTATTTACACCTCAGAAGATTTACAGAACATGAGAGAAAGAAACATGTTCCCTATTGAGAGATCCATGATATTGAGTGACTTCGCAGCTCAAGCTTTTGGTACAAATCTTGTATACGCTAAAAGGTCCTATATGGGGATCATCAGCGATGAGGATTTCGAAAAGATATCTGAAAGTGTTTGGGAAAAGACATGGGGTAAATTCACTTACTTTGGTAATATTAGCGCTGGAATTATTGGAATATTCACTATTGTGCACATTTTTAAGACAATAGCGAATACCATTTTACATGGTTACGCCCTCCACACTGTATACGGTTGGTCAGTACATTTATTAGCAGCACTATGGTCAACTCTGGCCACTGGGCTCTTACACGAACGTAAAACTAAGCGAACTAACGATGGGGAATGAGACCTCTCCTGACATCGAACTGCTCCCCAAAAACGTAGAAACAGGCTTGTACCCAACCGCTCCTGTCAATAACGAATACCGCCCGATTCCCCAACCAAAACCAACATAATTAAAAAAAAAAAAAAAAAAAAAAAAAAACCATATGATAATAATAATAGTAATAAGTTAAAATTTAAGTTATGTTTAATAAACATCATGGTAAACAATGAAAGGTAATAAATTTACGATATATGTGTGTTGGGTGGGTCTTTGTTTTAATTTGATTGTAGATGGAAACACAGCATATCCTAAATAAAGATCTATCGCCAGAGGATTCCGAATCCAAATCGCTCATTGATGAATCAATAGAAATGAATTATATGAAAAAACGAAAACCACCTCTGAGATGGTTACTCACACAACGACAAACTCACGGAATACGGGGGATAGAATGGTCTCTCTCCTGTAATGACAGAGTTTGCGAATGGATACAGTATACCAAAGAGTTAGAACAACAAAAAACAATGGAAAAAATTGCTTCCGCCCAATATCGGCCATATTCCGATGACGACAACGTGTTAGGTGAACACGTTTGGGATCCAAGGATCTCGACACCAAAGAGACCACTCAGAAAAAGAAGAAGAATTCTATTAACCAAGAATTCATCTAGAACAAACAATAACACAGTTCCACCACAACCTGGCCAAAACAGCGTTGGTGAAGGGAACTGGTTATTCGATGATGTTCCTCCTCCACGAACGTCAGGCCGATACACACCACTTCGGTGTTAAATGACTACAGAAATCCGACGATGCTGGAACTTTGGATGATTGTCCTCAAATATTCTCGTTTTACCATGATGACGATAACCATTAAGAACACCAATTTTTTTAATAAATACTAATTTTTTTTATTAAATTTCACTGTTATAATTTACGCCCTGACCAATTATTCCTATATCATATAAGTAAATAATTTTAATGTTTTTGTCTGAAAAATACCTTCTCCGGTTGAAGGAATAATTAATCATGAATCAATTACCCCTTCAAGGAAGGCCACTACTACGATAATTTGCCTGCTAGATCTAAGTTACGTAAGAAAATTCGTGTCGAGTAGGTAAAAATACTAAAAGAAATCCGCATGTCTGCCTACTATTACAGAATAATACCATCGAAAAATGGCAGCGCCACAATATTTAATAGCAGCAGAAAACCTGCGAAAATGCCAACTACGAAGGTGTTCAATAGAATGGTCTTCTGCCCAGCTGAAAAGAGTGGTTTTAGCCAAAAGAACAAGTTGTGCCAGCTTGTTCTATGGTATCATCAGCCTAGCCTCTTGCATACAATTAAAAGAGGGTGTGGACACAGTAATCATTAAAAAGAAACCGAACGACCCGAGGGAAGAATTGTTGTGTGTACCGTGTTACGCAAAAACATTTAGAAATTCAGAATCTCGTTTCCACAAAATTGTACATAGGTTTCATCTGTTAACTTTGGAAAGAAACTTTAATTTAAATTGCCATAAATGCCAACAAACCTTGTTAATAGAAAATTTAGACGACAGAAATTGCGAATTCTGCAAATCAGGATATCACATCACTAACTGTTGTCCAAGTTTGTGGTCTTCAATCAAACTTGATCAAAGTCAAGCAGAGGTTATTCAACAACGAAAAATTCTGGAACAGCGGAAAGCACTGGAAAAAAAATGCTCCAAGTGTAAGCCCACTGTACCTGTATCTCGTCGCCGATGTTATTCATGTGGCAACATTGGCCACATCGCAGTAAACTGCCAAAGCCTCGAAAAAAGGTCAACCTCCACTAACCCAATAGCCTTCACAATAAAAAATATGAACCCTGAGACAACTTCCCAGCATCGCGGAAGAATAAGAAATTTCTGCTAAGAAAAACAAGCAGAAGACAGGAGGATTAGTATAAAAAAAAAAAAAAAAACATTTTAAACAAAAAAAAAAACAACAAAAAAAAAAAAAAAAACATAAACAAAAAATTTTCATATCTTTAATTATTATATTCTTTTCAAATAAGCGCGTCTAATAATAGAGACCATTAACTTTAAGAAATTTTTATTATTAATAAATTTAAAAAGATTAAGCATTAGGAAGTCCTTCTTTCCTTTCTGGGTTAATTTTTAATAATTACAAATAAATATGTCCTAGGGTAGAAGGATGAACAATCTCAATAAGTTGCTTATCCTTCTAAAATAAAATATGGTTAGAATTTAACGATTAAGAAATAATTCGGGTAATATTACATAAAAATAAATGTGTGAACTAATGAACCTTGCAAATCTGTTTAGATTTTTATAAATTTTTGTGAACTTATCAACCAATCGACCAACCACCATGATTTCTGCGAAGTACGTCACATGTCAATATACCGTGACGCAAGATCCAAAGTGGGAGAAGTTCGACGCCTCGTACTCTCCAAAAGGAGATTACCTCGATGCTGTCAGGTCACTGAAGCAGGCGGAAGCGGACGACATCCAACCAAGTCCCGGAATCAAAGATTTGGTGGTATATCGCAGCAAGGATAGATACGCAGAGACCTTTTACTGCGTAAGCTGCTATGACATAGAACGAGATATTACATCGGAAGAAATATATGAAGTAACTCATAACACAAGTTGTGTTGCCAGATCAGCGCTTTTGGAGCTAGATCTAGCTCCTTTTAATTTTTATGGCTCCTTTTCTAGCTCCTTCATTTTTGCTAGCTCTTTTTTTAGCTCCATGATTTTTTTCTAGCTCTTTTTCTAGCTCCTTGAGTATTGGCTTTTTTTTTCGCGCCTGCAGTATCGCACTGATATGACTGGTCTATATTGAAAGAACTGAAAAAGATGGCCGACGCAGGGTCGTCAACTTTTACATAGATTTCAGATGAGCATCACTATTATGTTGGTACTTCTGAGAAGCTGGATAAATATTGTCATTTTAATTTTCAGTCAAAGTCAATTGATATAGTCATCTCCAAAATTGCTTTATAAAATCGTAAATAATTAATGTAAAATAAATTTATAGTATCATATATGCTAAATAAATTATTCATATATGGACATTGTGATTACAGTTTGTGAATTTATTATTTACATGCATATTGTGTATTAAAGGTTAGTTGATATTATTTAGGCATATATATATATATATGCATATGCTTTATCGTTCTTCATACTAAATAATTATTGTGAGCACAGTTTATTTCAAGTAATTTTTAATTAAAAAATGCCAAAAACAAAAAATGCTTATTTACAAAGTCACCGAAAGCTGTGGGAAAATAAAACCGAATGTAAAGGTAGTAAAATTTTTTCATTGTATACATTAGTAATTGACTCAAATACTCGTATATTTATACGTATTAATTTTGATTATTTGCACTCTCTATAGGCTGGTTAACATCTGACCCAGGTGGAGATGAAAAAAAATCATGTGTTGAAAATATAAAATATAAAATAAACTTCACTAATTAGATATGTATATTATGTGTATTTATTTTATTTACCTACTTATTCTTTCAGTTAAAAAAAAAAATAACTATATTTTATCAATATTAAATTTTAGCGCCTTGAGCTCCAATATGGCGCTTTTTGATGGTGAGTCTAGCGCCATCGTATTAGTCAAGTCTGGCAACACTGAACACAACGGTATGGGCCAATAACCATGACCAAGTGGATATTTACTGTGGACGCTGCAGACTACTGATAGCAAAATTCCACCTAGTAAATTGGTGTGCACAATGTGCATACGAAGATAAGGGCTGGGGAATAGACCAAGGTCTCCTCAAGTCCCTCATGGAAAAACAACTAGAAAAAGAAGCAGAAGAAGACTGGGCAGAAACAGAAGAAAACATAGGATTGGAAACACTACTCCAAGACTCAACTGATAAATGTACACAATGCAACGGAGGTCATGATACAAAATATTGTCCTCAAGAACTAGCAACCACAAAAGAACAAATAGAGTCAGGGAAAATCTTCCAATACCTACGACGGTGTTACCGTCCCGGTTGCCCACTAGACATGGTGTCCAACAGCCTAGTGAGGAAAATTGAGAGAGGGCAAATCAACGTTGAAGAAGAGCTCAAGGAAGCTGGAGTCCTGTTCTGTCTCAAAGGGGCTCCCTATATCAACAATGTCACTATTCATCAAGCAGAGGGAGAAGAAATATTGTGTACGACATGTACATTAGACCGTTTCAAAAAAAAAAAAAAATTCTTTTTTTTTCTCTCCCACCCCCTAAAATCTTAGTATTTAAGAAGACAAACCATCTACTATTTTCAATTTTTTTTTTTTTTTTTTTTTCAATGTCGCTCATCGACTCTAAATATTTTCCATTTAAAATACATGTAAGCAGAATGTTCATTTTATACTTTTGTTTATAACTTTATCAATTTTTGAGCTAGAGACTTGGTAATACGACCATTCGAAAGTTCAAAATAAAAGCTTTGAAATACATATTGAAAAAAAATTTTTGATCAACTGTTTCGTGGCTAGAGAACTTTATAAACGTTTATTTCTAAAAAAACGATAATTTATTCATTCGAAGACCTCTGGGCATTCATATAAAATTAAAAATTCGGCATATAAAATATAGTGTCTAAAGCTTTTTGATTAAGCTTTTTAAATAATCATCTTGAATTGAAATTTATTGATTATTATAAAAGTTAAGATTTTTTGAAACACTGAAAAGAAAACAATGTTATTTGTGCAATTTTTTTATAAACGAATGAATGCTGTTTTCGGTTAGGTGTTTCAAAAAATCATAACTTTCGAAATAATCAATATATTTCAATTCAAGATGATTATTTAAAAACTTAAAACTGAACACTATATCTTATGCCGAATACTTTTAATGCCCAATGGCTCGAATAAAACGTTTACGTAGCGCGAGCAGCGCTGATTAAAATTTTCCAATATATTTCAAAAGCTTTAATGGTCGTATTTCTAAAGTAAAGGCTATAAAATATTGAACAGCCAACTAAGCATTAAAAATTGAAAATAGTATCTTGTTGAACTAAATTTTAATGGACTAATAAAGAGTATCTACAAAATACACCTACATAGACCATCCTCACATGTGGTCGGACGATCCAGAACTACCACTCAGCTGTGCAAACTGCGCTGAGATATTGTTGGAACAACACGACCCAAATAAATGTGCAGATTGTGTTAGAGAATTCTTAACCTTCAAGGATTTCAAAGAACTTTACGCCCAAAAAGCGGCCAAGGCTGCAAAAAGAGCCTTTGGGTTAAATTAATTACATATCTAGTTGGATTATTTTAAAGGGCAATACTGATTGTCTAATAAATGATCCGGCTACGATATTTCATGGGAAAAACATAAACGTAAAGAAACAAGGCTATGACGCTTGCCGGAACGAAAAAATATGGTATTTAAATTTTTTTTATTCGATTAAATTTTTTTTTGTCAGTTCAATAGATTTTTTTAATATAACAAGTGCATGCAATGTAAATATAAGCTAGGTGGGAGTACATATATATTCGGGAAATTTATCATGTTTATTTAGTAAATTTTCAATATTAATCATGGATAGTTCAAGTGAAGACGAATGTCAAGACGGTGGAAGTGAAGATTGTATGGAATTACTCGATGAAACGCGTGAAGAAATACCTAAATTTTCACTCACAAGTACGACGTATACATTCAAAATAAAAGATGTTCCTCATAATCGCGGGCTCGTTGAGTTTATTGAGAGTGTTTTTCGACAAGTATATGAACGTGTTATGTCTTTGTCTAGCAATAACACTGACCGAATTATTTTTAATTTCCGATCAGAAAATATGACTAGTGATTTATTTACAAATTTAACACCAATTAATGAGTTTACTTTTGATCGTTTATGGACAATAATAAGTAGTACATGTCAAAGTGCTGGCGGTATAGATGCGACGGCTGCATTTTATATAAAAGTTATAATTTTAAAATGAATTGTTGGTGGATGTGGAATGCCTAAAAGTGAAAGATCGAGACGTGGTACACTAATAATTAATAATAAAGATAATTTATGTTTACCAAGATCAATCGTAGTAAAATTATCTGAATTAGAGACAAATAAACTTGACGTGGCTAGATTAAAAGCAGTTCGTGACGCTCGATATGAATTACAAAAAACATTGACTCTTGGATTTATAAATAAATCTGGTGTTGTTATTCCACCTGAGGGATGTGGGTTAGAGCAAGTGAGACAATTTCAGATGTATTTAGCAACATTTCCGATTAAACGCGTTTTAAAAATATATAAATATGTTTCTAATAATATGAATGGACATGAATTAATATTTGATGGTACAGATTTAGTTGAGGGTTTTATTCGTGAAGAACAAAATTATATACCAATTGCATATTATGAAAATAGTCATCATTATGAAGCAATAAATACTATAATAACTTTTATGCATGGTACAAAAAAATATTGTTTAATTTGTGATGAAAAATATTCATCACCTGAAACGCATTTGTCATGTCCTGGTCGTTGTGACCGATGTTTAAATAAATTGTGTGAGATAAATGTAGATTTAATCGAGTGTCGTGATTGTGACCGGGCATTTTATGGACAACAGTGTTTAGACAAACATAGGACAACTCAATCTTATAATTCAAAGCATTCAGTGTGTGAGGCAATAAAAAAATGTAAAAAATGTTTTAGAAAAGTTCACTTAAATACGCGTCATTTATGTGGATATTATTATTGTTCTGCATGTGAAGAGCTTCAACCGCCATCACATTTATGTTATTTTAAAAGTAAAATGAATTATAAAAAAAAAGAAGATCTTTGTGGTTATGTTTTTTATGATTTTGAGACAATGCAATCTAAAACAGTTAATAATGATAATAAAATTTATAAAATTCATGAGGTTAATTATGTAGTAGTTCACCTTGTGTGCGATAAATGTATGAATGATACGAGTGATTTGGATGAGCCTAGTATACCGATCGAGAATAAATGTGATTCATGTACTACTCGCGAATTTATTGCTGAAGGGAAAGACACTGTAAAAAAATTTGTTGATTTTTTATTTGGAATAAAAAATAAATATAGTGAAATTATTGTATTAGCTCATAACCAAAAAAATTATGATGGTCAGTGGCTTTTAAAAGAATTAATTAATCGTAAATTAGGAGGAAAAATGAGTTCTATAATTACTGGTACAAGTATTAATGTTTTGTCGATTGAAAATATTAAATGTATAGATTCACTCAATTTTTTTCAAGCACCTTTGAGTGCTTTACCTGGTATGTTTGGGCTTGATGAAAAAATTTAAAAAGGCTATTTTCCACATTTTTTTAATAATGAAATAAATCAAAATTATATCGGTGAGGTACCACCACCAGAAATGTATGGTGTGCGTGCGAAAAATAAAAAAGAAGCTGACAAATTTGATAAGTGGTATAAAAAAAGAGTAGACTCTGGAGAATTATTTGATTTTAGAAAGGAAATGAAACTTTATTGTACTCTAGATGTAATTGTTTTACGTATGGCATGTTTAAAATTTATAAATTTAACTTCAAAAATTACTAATGTTAATCCATTCCGTGAAGCTTTGACTTGTGCTTCATTATGTATGCCTGTTTTTCAACGTAATTATCTTACTAAAGAAAAAATCGGAATCGTTCACAGGTCTGGTTATAGATTAAGTGACAATCAGTCAAAAGAAGCTCTTCAGTGGCTGGAATGGTTAGCTTATTCAACAGCAAGTAATATTCAACATGCTGGTAACTCTCATGAAGTCAAAATAGGTCCAAAAAAAATTAGAGTTGATGGTATAAATGAAAGACGAAAAAACATTTTTCAGTATCATGGTTGTTGGTGGCATGGATGTATTGAGTGTTTTATGTTTAATCGTGATCATGTACAAAAAGATGGTACAACTTTGAATGAACGTTATGAACGCACGCAAGATATTACAAAGTATTTAGAAGATCAAGGTTATGATGTTATTGAAAAATGGGGATGTGAATTTAAGAAATTGTTAAAAGATGTACCTCAAGTAAAAAAATTTGTTGATTCTATTGATGTAAATTATAACACAGCATTGAACCCACGTGATGCTTATTTTGGTGGTAGAACGGAGAATTTCGTCGAGTCATATACAGTACAACCCGGAGAAACTATACAGTATGTAGATTTCACAAGTCTGTATCCGAGTGTCCTTCAGCAATCTGCATTTCCATTAGCTCATCCTAAAGTATATGCTGGTCGCGATATCGAGAAAAAATTTCCAAATAATGATATATCAAAAATTGATGGATTAATAAAATGTCGTGTACTTGCACCGTCTGATTTACACATGCCTGTTTTGCCGGTACGTTCAAAAAATAAAAAACTTTATTTCCCACTCTGTCGTACATGTGTTGATACAATGGAGTCAGGTTTTTGTAATCATAATAATAATGAGAGAAGTTTAATCGGTACTTGGGTGTCGTCAGAACTAAAACTTGCTTTAACAAAAGGATATGTCATAGAAAAAATATATGAAGTTTGGCATTACGATAAAATGACGATGAATAATAAGGAAACTAATGAAGTCGGTTTATTTACAGGATATATAAATACTTTTCTAAAAATAAAACAAGAAGCCAGTAAGTACCCATCTTGGGTCAAAACTGAATCTGATAAAGATCAATATATCGAGGAATATTTTCAAGCTGAAAATATTAAACTTGATAAAGAAAAAATAGATTTTAATCCAGGTCTCCGTACATTGAGTAAAAATATGCTCAATTCGTTATATGGTAAATTAGGACAAAGAAGTTCTTTATGGCGTAAAACAATTTGCAGTGATTTGCAAGAATTTTATGAGATAGTAGATAACGAAAAAAATTTAATTCAATTTATCGAACCAATAAATCAAGAAACTGTCTTAATTTCGTTGAAATTAATTAATGAAGAAGAACCTTTAACAAAAACAGCTAACGTTGTATTGGCGGCTTTTACGACAGCGTACGCTCGGGAAAAATTATATTCTTGTATTCATGAAAATAGTAAACAAATTTTATATGTAGATACTGACTCTATTATAAGAATATGTGAAAATGAAAATGATAAATTAATTACAGGGAGTAAATTGGGAGATTTAACTGATGAGCTAGAAGAGTATGGAGAAGGTTCATATATAAAATCTTTTATATCGGGTGGGCCAAAATTTTATTCTTTTATTGTACAAAAAGCTGATGGTGGTCAAGTAGAAGTCTGTAAATTGAAAGGTGTACGGCTTGACTTGGAAGCACAAAAATTTATAAATTTTAATACTGTTAAATCATTAATTAAGCGTGAAATAGATCCTTTTAAAATTGAATATAATTCTATCCGTAGAACAAGAGATCTACAAGTGTACTCTACTATTGATAAAAAAATGATTTCTGTTACAGGACCTAAGCGTAATCACTACGAGAATATTACATATCCTCTGGGCTATAAAAAACAACGTGTGTAATAAAAAAAATTTCTCGAATATGTAATAAAAAATTTTGTTTCATAAATAAAAAAATTTTTTAATAGAGATAAATAAAAATAAAAAATAAAAAAAAAAATTTGTCCTATAAATAAAAATTTACTGTCAAAAAATATTTGTTTTGTCGAAAATAAAAAAATTGTTTTGTAATAAAAAATTATTTTACCAACCATTTTATTTTTCAGATTTCTATATAACTCGATTATTTATTTATTTTTTCTCAGTTGTTAAAATGTCTGTAGTGTGTCAATTCCTGTTTACTATGCTTCTTGCTGGAGCATCAGGCTGTGGTAAGACTACTTGGTTAAAAAAATTTTTAAATGAAAATATCACCGATGTAAAATTTGATAAAGTTTATTTTTTTTATGGGCAATGGCAAGACAGTTTTAAAGAATTTTCTTCAGTTGAATTTGTTGAAGGTCTACCAAAATTAAAAGAGTTTAATGATAAAAAAAAAAAATTAGTTATTATCGATGATCTCATGAGAGAGTCCTGCTCTTCCAGTGTTATTATGGATCTTTTTACAAAGGGAAGTCATCATCTTGGATTATCAGTTATATTATTATCGCAAAATCTTTTCCATCGTGGCTTTCGTGATATAAGTTTAAATACACATTATATTGTTTTATTTAAAAATCCTCGAGATCGTTCGCAAGTATTTTTTTTAGCACGACAAATATACCCTGAGAATCCGCGTTTTCTTCAAGAGGCTTATTTTGAAGCGACCTCTGTACCTCATGGATATATTTTACTTGATTTGAAACAGAGTACCCCAGAAAATCTCCATGTACGTACATGTGTTTTTCCAAGTGATACACATAATTTTGTTTACATTTCACGAAAAGACATAAATACAATAACGTCATCTAATAACATACCAGTTGTACGAATATAATGGCAGTTGGTACGTGTAATCCGTTTAATAAAAAACATAGTGTCAAAAATCTTATTCGCTGTATTGGTGAATGTTCATTAAATATTTTGAAAGGTACAATAAATATTAAAAAAACGGAAAAAAAAAATTTAAAAAAACATAAATCAATACTACGTTCTCTGGCCTCTCCAGGAAATATAAAAACAAAAAAAAAAATTTTAATTAATCAATCAGGTGGTGGCTCCTTGTTACCTTTATTACTCACTCCAATAATTACAGCTGTAATTACAAAATATTTTAAATAATGGAACATGCAAGAAAAATGGTTTTGATTCCTGAAGACTCGGTTAATAAATTAAATACAAACAATGACGTAGGTACTGTTCAAACACCTGGAGATGTGACGTCACGCCTTGATAATCAACTCCATAATATTTTAAATTCAAATAAAAATGACGGAGAAAAGTGGAATGAATATAAAGAAGTTTTGAGACGATTTTTATTTTTCAATAACAATAATAACAATAATATTGACTACAGAAATTTAAGTAATGATAATGATACAAAATATCCGGAAGACTTGATTATAAAAGCAGTTCCTAAAATTTTTCAAAAAAAAGCACAAGGTTTAATAAATCATATAACCAGAGCAGATAACGAAAATCGATTAAAATGGAATGATACAGGCTTGGTTAGTATAGACGGAAAAACTATTCATGATTCTAGTATTATTGATTTAATTAATGATGCGTTACGTCATCGTAAAAATATTAAAGCAATCGGCCATGATCAGTTTGCACGATTTTTAAAAGATATTCATGCGCCTAGAGATTTTGTTAGTAATATTAGTTTCTGGGAACAAAGCGACAACGATGATGCTGAAGAAGAAGTAATTACACCAAATTTAAGACCACCACCAATTAATAAAAGAAGATTGAGCAGAAGAGAATTGTCTTTTTCTGATGAAGAAATATCTACTGTACGTAAAGTTAAAAAACCTCCACAAAAAACTGTGAAATCAGCTACATCAATTTTGCGACCATCAACAAGGTCATCACAATGGTTAAGCATGAAAAAATAAATTTACCAAACATTTATTACAACCCCAAAAATCCTCTATCATTCTCGGGTGCACAAAATATATTTAAAAAATACCCAAAGTCAAAAAAAGAAATTAAAGATTGGTTAGATTCGCAAAATACTTATACGTTTCATAAACCAGTCCGGAGAAAATTTTCTCGTTTACATTACACTACAACAAATGTAGATGATTTATGGGAAATGGATTTAGCTGACTTGACCTCATTACAAAGTTATAATGATGGTAATAAATTTTTATTAGTTGTCATAGATGTACTTAGTAAATATCTTTGGGTTGAACCTCTTATTAATGAATCAGGAAATACTGTATGTCAAGCACTTGAAAAAATTTTTTTAACTAGTGGACGTCGACCATATTTATGGAAGCACCAGTAGGAGCTGCTGCTGGAGCACAAAATAAAGGATTGCAAGATCGATCACTTTTTATGACTAATGGCAATCAATTTGAGATGCTAGGCCATTTACATGTTGATGTTTTTAATCAAAATAAATTTTTATTAAATGGTGTTGAGATGAAAATAACTTTAACACGATCAAAGAATGAATTTTGTTTAATGGAAAAAAAAAAAAAAAAAAAAAATCGTTTACTACCGCCTCTCACTCGCTGAGAACACCATTTGACTTCATTAGACATCAATGACGACCAATGACGACAAATGAGTATACTCAATCTCCGCCGACCTTCATTTCGGCAATTGAAAAATCGTTTACTACCGCCTCTCACTCGCTGAGAACACCATTTGACTTCATTAGACATCAATGACGACCAATGACGACAAATGAGTATACTCAATCTCCGCCGACCTTCATTTCAGAGGATGGAAATTATAAAGTAAATATTTTAGAAGCAACACTCATCATACGTCGTGCTAAGCTCAATCCAAGTGTACTTGTAGCACATTCAAAAGCATTGGCCAAAACGACTGCAAAATATCCTTTGACTAGAGTAGAAGTAAAGAGTTTTATTTTAGCTCAGGGTATATTATCAAATACACTTGACAATATTATACTAGGAAGTTTACCTAAAAGAATTGTTGTTGGTTTAGTTGATAATAGAGCATTTAATGGTCATAGAAAATTTAATCCATTTAATTTTCAACATTTTAATTTAAATTTTTTCGCCTTATATGTCGATGGAAACCAAGTCGGTGGTAAAGCATTATCTCCTAGTTTTAGTAATAATATTCATGATGCTGAAGCCTATCAGACATTATTTTCTGGAACTGGAATACATTTTGCTGATCAGGAATGAAAATTTCTCGTTCTAGTTTTACGAAGGGCTATACTTTATTTGCATTTGACTTAACACCTGACCTCTCTGCTAATGATAGCATGTACTGGAATTTAATAAAAAATGGAAGTCTCAGAATTGAGATACGATTCGGTGTTGCACTTGCTCAAACAATAAATTGTATAGTATATGCCGAGTTTGATAATATTATAGAAATTGATAGTACACGTCAGGTACTATTAGATTATAGTAATTAAGAAGGGGTATACATATATATAGAGCTACTTTTGTTTATGTTATTCAGTCATAAATGTGTCGGAAGTTTTAATCATTGATATTCAGTGTCTAGTTGGATCTCGCAATGAATACTACCCGAAAGAAATTTCTGTCTTGACATTACACGATAAATTTATTAGTCATTGGATAATTGGACCACCTTTTAAGTACTCGAAATTTAAAAAAGGAGCTCGTCGACAAAACAATTGGTTAACAAAAAATTATCATAAAATTGATTGGGACGCATCTGAAGTACCTTACAAAAATCTACAATCATTAATTGAAAAAATTGGAGAACTTGGTAAAAATATTTATGTGAGAGGTGAAGAGAAACGTATGTTTTTACAACAATATTTGCGAGAACATTGTATTATTAATTTAGAAAATATATCACCACGATTTGGTTTATTACCAGCAGACGAACATTATTGTTTATTTCACGGAGTAAATTATCCTAATTATACTTGTACTCAACAAAACGTTTATAAATTAAAAAATTGGTTAATTGGAAAAAAATTAATTATACGAAGAGGAAAAAGTGAAGACGACATTGAAGTAGATGTAGTCTTTAATTCGTTTTTCAATACAGTCAAAGAAACATTGGTATGAATACTATTCAATTAGTTGACGCATTACCACTTACGGATTTGACACGTGCTGGAGTATACGCTAGTGACCGATTACCTCATATATGGCCGAAACCTTGTGGAATTATTGTTAATCTTGATAATCATAATCAACCAGGATCTCGTTGGGTGTGTTTTTACGTCAATAATTTGGGACATGGACTCTTCTTCGACAGCTTCGGATGACCTCCGAGAGATCCCCGTTTCCTATACGCTCTTAAAAGAAATTGTGTCATCCACGAGTATAACAATATACAGCTGCAAAGTGTTACGAGTAATTGTTGCGGTCATTGGTGCATTGTTGCTCTTCATTATATCGCGAATGGTGGGAGGCTCGACGGATTTCTCCGATTATTTACGAATGATGTTGAACGGAACGACCGATATATTTTAAGAATGTTTAAAAAAATTGTTAGTAGACGTAAGAATTATAAACATAAGAAAAATTTTCATTTCCTTACTGGTAGTGGATCTAAAATACAATCATCTATTTGTAATCGAAATTAAATAAATAAATTAATAAAAAACATGTGTGGAATTTTTATTGGAAAATAAGTAGTTTATAAATTGGGGAATTGCATCCATTGGTACAGGTGAAAACTCCCCTCCCACATTACATTATCAAAAAATGTACCCACGTCGTCTCTTACGACAACTAGTTTTAAAAATGACGTCTTCAGTAGAGGATAGAAAACGTAGTCATATGAATCACGATTAAATACATTTTATTATTGGCCGAAATATATTTTTCAGACAAAAGAATCCATGGCTGAGGCTGGATTTTTTCATTCGTCTATAGGAGATTATGTAATTTGTCATCATTGTGGAAATGGAATTAAAGATTGGAAAAATAATGAAGATCCATGGGAAGAACATGCTAGATATTTTCCGGAATGTTATTTTCTCCGACTAATAAAAGGAAATGATTTTGTCGAACGATATTCATTGCAATACAATTTTGAAAAAAGTGAAGAAAGTACAGAAGAAAAAAAAATTAAGAAAAAGAAAGACAAAATAAAAAAAAATAAAAAAAGTTGTAGCGTGTAACATAGTCACAGATAATAATATATGTATATTGGTGGCATTATGTGACATCGGTGACTGATGTATGTATGTAAATGTGTGAATGTTTGTATGTGAAGGAGAGAGGAGAGCAACATGGCGACGGAGAGACTTGTCTAAAGGGACGGTGCTTTTTTTCCATGCTACCGTTACTTGGGTAACTACCCAATCACAAGCAAAATTAAATTTATAAAATTAAATAAAATAAAATCAAAACGTGGTTAAATAAAATTAAAAATATATTGTACGTACAATCTTACAATTAACCTGAGGGTTATTGTATCCATTAAATTATTGCAAAAACAACAAAACAACAATTACATTTCAAGTTGTCCAAGTGGAAATTATTTTGAACAACAATATTGGCATTCAGGACGGCGTCCATTCGGTGAAAATTCACCGCCAATATTTTGTTCATATCAACAACATCAACACAGAATTTGGAATCATCTGGTATATTTTGTTAATTGGTTTTGGAATAAAATAATCAATATAATTTGTCATCATCGGGTCTGATCAACCCGGACAACATCAACATTCCTGTCAACATCATCATCCAGAGCAACACGTAAAACAAGGTTGTAAAATAATTGTATGAATAGTATGTGTGTGTGTGAGAGCATGTGTGCAAATAGGGTCACTAAATTATTTAAATAAAATTACAATAATACTTGATTAATATTAATATAAATATAAATTGTTGTTCCAATATTATTTAAACACCTAGACATTTTCAGGTTATATTTAATAAATTTACTTGTTAATTTTCTTCAAGCAATTTTCATAAAATCACATAAATTTAAAATAAATAAAAAATAAAATTTAGACTTTTACAAAGTAAAAAAGAAGATGACACATTTGTTTGTAAAATTTGTTATAATGAACCATTGTCTGTTATTTTTATTCCTTGTTTACATATGGTTACATGTGTCAAATGTGCTCCAGCAATTGATAAATGTATCATATATCGAGTTCATATACCTGGTGTCATTCAACCAATAATATCATAATTAAACATGTGTCAAAAGTAGATCAAATAAATTTTTAAAATAAATAAAATGTCTTAATTATTTAACCTATATTTCCCAGCTGCATACAAATGAGTCATACTTGAAATTTTATTTCAAAATTGAATAATAAAATAATAAATTTAATAATATAAAAAAAAAATTAAAAATAAAATAAAAAAAAAATTACACCTGGGCTGACTCGAACGCTAGACCCTACGCTTGAAATATTAATATAACTTTTTATTTATTTGAAAAAAATTACAATGTTTATAGGAGAGCTACTAGAGAATATTATTATTTATAATAAAAAACACTTGCAATAATTTTTTTTTAAATTATAACAATTGTTATTGTTAAATAACCAAGTACGCATTTTTAATTCAAGAGAGTAAGCGCTACGTGAAAAATATCATTATAACTTTTTAATTATTTGAAAAAAAATAGCGATCGTCCAATGAATGTGGTAGAGAATATTATTATCTATTATAAAAACACTTGAAATAATTTTTTTTTAGGGAATTTTAATTTCCTATTGTTTTCGCTTTTCATCTGGACCCCCCCCCCCCCCCAACCATGGTAGACTCCCCTCCCCCGAAAATTTTCTAAGTCCCTTAATCTAAATACGATAAATATGGGAAACATCATTAAATATGAAGGAAAATATAGAAAAATCACTGAATATAAAGAAGAAAAACGATAAATATGGGAAAATATCAGTAAATATGAAGGAAAAATTACTGAATATAAAGAAAAAACCGATAAATATGGGAAAATATTAGTAAATATAAAGAAAAAAGCGCTTAATATGAAGAAAACTCTTATAATTATGGGAAAATATCAGGGAAATATCAGAAAATATGAAGGAAAAATCACTGAATATGAAGAAAAATACGATACATATGGGAAAATATCGAAGAAAAATCAGTGAATATATAGAAAAAACGATAAATATGAAAAAATATCAGTGAATATAAAGGAAAGTATAGAAAAGTGACTGGATATAAAGAAAAAAACGATAAATAAGGGAACATATCAATTATGCCCCCCCCCCCTGAAAATTTTCTAGGTCCCTTAATCAATCTAAACACGATGAATATGGAAAATGAAGAAAAATATAGGGAAATAAAGAATATATAAACGAATAAACAAAAATATAGAAAAATCACTGAATATAAAGAAAAATACGATAATTATAGAAAAATATTAGGAAAATATAAAAAAAAAGAAAAGTATAGCAAAATATCATGGAAAAATCATATTTTTCAACAAGATTTTTCAACAAAAAGATTTAAAAAAAATTTAATAACATGATAAATTATTAAATATTCAATTTAAACAAAATATATACAATCACTGGAGGATTATTGAGAAAAATTAATGAACAATACCCATCAATAAATAATAAAGAAATAATGATACCAGTAGAAGCTAATATAAAATTCGATGACGATGAAAAAAATGAAAATATACCAAACATTAATTTCGAGTTTGAAAAAATACAAGAAATTGTACATCTACCAATTAATTCATTTGCAGGCAAAATAATTTTAGCAAAAAAAAAAAAAAAAAAGAAAACTATGCAATAGTAATAATGACATTATTTAGATATCATCGCAATCATAATAGCAATAAATAAAGTGGAATTTATATATGCAATGTCAGGACGGTTATTAAAATAAAGAACAATAACATTAGCAGACGACAGTGATTATAAAGTAAAATAAAATTTAAATGAAAAAAAGTTTGATTAAACTAAATAAAGATAATAAATTTACCAAAGAAAATATATTTTAGATTGAACTAACTATATGGAATGAAAAGGCAGAAAATTTCTAGGGAAAAAGGGTGATGTGCTAGTATTAAAGGAATTGAAAATAAATGAATATAAAAAAATTAAGAATATAATGACGACTTCAGCAACAACTAAAACGTTAGATCCTGATTCAACCAAGAGAAAAAAGTAAATAGAATGAATACAATCGAACTCGACAATTTTGTAATAAATATTTAACATTGACAGGCTAGGCTAAAATTACAACAAAATGAATAAAAACAAAGAATTTAAAAGGTTAGGAGAAAGCGATTCTGGACATGGAGATGACCCATTAGAAGGAACAAGCAAAATGAATGGAAATTAAATAAATTTTAGCTGTAACAATAATCATTGTAACAATAGAGAATGAAATAAATTTGTAGTCACGAATTTTAATATATATCAAAGAAGAAATTAAAATTCCCCCCGCAGGGAAGGCACAGTTGCTTCAGCAACTGTAATATTGATTTTTTAATTATAACAATTGTTATTGTTAAATAACCAAGTACGCATTTTTAATTCAAGAGAGTGAGCGCTATAGACATAAGTGTAGTGCTAAGGCACTACAAAACATGGCCGCCCTACACTAACACTTATTTGACTCACACGCATTCTCCATTCAAACTTTTGCTGGGACTTTTGCTGCCGCTGCAGCGCTATAAACAATTTACACTAACAAAACAAGACCCGCCCTACACTAACACTTGTTTGGCTCACACACATTCTCCATTCACACTTCTGCTGACACTTTTGCTTGTAGTCTGCTTGCACCTATGCACACGCACACATCACAAAATAATATTTAAAATAAAAAATAATATTATTATTCATATATATACATACGTACATATATAAATAATAATAACAATAAATAAATAATAAAAAAAATAATTATTATAAATAATATATATATATATATATATATATATATGTAATAATAAAAAAATAATTATTATAATAATAAATAATAATAATAATAAAATAATAGGGGTGGTTTTTTAAGGGTAGTTTTTTTGAGGGAAGTTCATCAGGGTAGTCGCATATGGGCCCCGCGGAATTTGTAGGTGCTCGAGGGGGGAACGCGAGCGAGTGGCACAGAGGGAAAGGGGGCAGGTAAAAAAACGACTCCCAAAACCGGTTTTTTCGTGGATCGTATACCATTTAACAGCACGCTGCCCGCTATCTCTCCCTATAAGCAGTGGAGGTGGTATTTCTGGCGGTCATCCGCCGTGAAAGAAAGCCCCTAATAATCCGTAGCAGCAACGTAGATTTTTTTATACATTATCTTGTTAAAAAAAAAAATGTGTGTGTGTTATTGTACGCACAGGGAAGTGAAACTTCTTCAGTAATTTCAACAAAGAGTGATTGAAGAATTCCTTGTTGCATTATTATATTTTAAACTAGCAATCTTTTTTGGTTTTCTTTCGAGTCAACTAATTCGTTTATTCATTCTTCATTAATTATGAATCTCAAAAAATATCTGGAAAACTATTTCGATTTTTGCATCGAAACCAGGGTAAATAAAAAAACAATCGGCTAAAAAAAATTAGAATTTTTTTATTAACTTCAATCAAACTATTGACGTAAAAACATTTCGAAAAATATCTGGAAAAAAGTTTACTTAATACATTATAAATGAAACAGCATAATATTCTTTTATAAGTATTTATAATAATAAAACATGATTATAGTAATAGACCAATTTTTTTTTTTTTTAATTGAACACAACCTGTTTTTTCATTAACATAACTTGGAAATATAATATTAAATGGAGAATAACCACAAAAAACTAATAATTTGAATTAATTCTAATATTAAATTGTCATTGTTTTTATTGTTGTTGTTTATGATAATGAAATGAATAATAAATAATTTCGACATCAGACTCGAAAGAATCATACAAATCATGGTTTTGCTGTTGTTATTGTTCTTGTCGTTGTTGATGAAAAGTATCATAAATTATGTTAACATCGGAATCATCGTCTATAATGGGTCATATAAATCGTGTTATTGTCGTCGTCGTCGTTGCTGTTGTTGTTGTTATTGCTGATGCTGTTGTTGCTGTTTTTGTTCTTCAACTGATAATGAAAATCAAAAATATTATAAAATTTGTTATTAATTGTTATTAATTTGTTGTCATTAAAAAAAATTTTCAGTAACGGATTCGTTCTATTAAAAATTGAAAATTTTCAAAACTCCGGCGAAAGCCCGTGTGGTTCCTCTTGATTATTCAAAATTCATTTTAGTTTTTTTTTTTTATTAATAATTTTAAATTATATGATTAAATATTTTTTGTTTTTTTTCGCGCTGTTTTTCACCTGTCAAATTAGGTACATAAATCAAAATACAGATGAAAGAAATTTGAGGTTATACCACTTGTAATTAATAATTTTATTAGATTCGTTCAAAAAAGAAATCAATACAAATATAAAAAAAATAAATCGTTCAATTTACTTTTTTTTTAACTAGACAAATCTTTTTTAGAACCATTTTGTTTATTACTTTTATTTATAAAAATTTGTCCATGGTAGTTTTTTTTTTCTTTTCGATAACATGGTAATATAAATAACTATTTTATCGATCAAGCAAATTGTAACCACAGCAAAGAAAGTTTTACGCATGCGCTTTAAACTCTTTTTTGAAGAAAAAATGTTTAAAATAAAAATCGGTAATTGTTTATATTTTGGATAACTTTTGAACAAATTGACATAAAAAAGTTTTATTAAGCTCAAAAAATTTGATATGAAATTCCTGAGAGCCACCCTGTCTTGATAAAAATCGCTAAAATTACTCCTTCGTAACTATTTTTCAACTGTAACATAGAGGATGATAGTGATTGTTATAAACAATTGCTGATATCTAATTAACAAATGATCAGAGCAAATTTTATCAAGAGAGGGTGGCTCTTGGTATCGAAAAGACAATTAATTTGAGCTATAAACAAAACTTCTAAGTTAAAATTTTAACGAGATGCAAAATATAAAAAAACAGCAATTTTGTTTTTTTGTTTATATTAACAATCTTCTAACGACATTAAAAACAATTTTTAACTCGATTATTATAAATTCCGTCATTCTTAAGGTTAAATGTAAATTGCATCGGTGGACGAAGTTTGGGCCCGAGAGGGTGCGCATCTACACACGGTTATAAAAAATATTTTCAGTGCCCCTCTGTCCAAAATATATTCACTATACTGACAGGCTCTTGGTAGTATGTGTGTATGTAGTCTATCTGGTCAGACACACACATACTACCATAGCCAAGAAACATGAGACAGCACGACGAATAAAAGAGAGAGAATGACGGCTAATGATAGAAAATTTTGATTCTGATAATTGAATATCTTTTAAAATCAACAGACGAAATTGATCGTTGAGGGCTTAAAAAATCCGTATTATCATAAACTACAAACTGATAGTAAATTAAGGAAAATCGTATAGAAACTTTTTGAGCTACAGGAGAAAATATGTGTTCAGTCCCTATACCTACGTGTTAAAGTTGTCAACTTTGACATCAATTATCTAAAAAAAACAACTTACGAAAATTCCTAAAAAAATCAGCAAGATAGAAAGATATTCTAGCTTTAATATGAAATCAAAAAATCAAAAATCGTATAGTGGGAAATTCTATTTACATTCAACCTCAATATCCTGGCAAAAAATCGCATCCATGATTTGTTCTTAGTTTTCTTATTATTTGACTTTGAAAATTATACGGTGATCGTTTTTTGTTAATAACAAATTAACTAACAATTGAAATTACTTTTAGTAAGTCTCCGGTTTTAGTATTTTCATAAACAAATAATTTGGTCTTAATACGATTCTTCTAACTTTATTACTTTACAAGATATGATCATTTTAAAAAAATCGTGTATGAATTCAATACTATAGGCTTCGCCTACGTAAAATTACCATTTGAGAAATATTGCTATAATATTTGATGAATTTTTGAAGAATATTGTGTCCTCTCAGTCACTTGAGGATCATGAAGATTTTTATCAGGATGAAAATGCTTGATATTTCCCCTATACATATATCATTTTTAGATACATCAAGCTACCTACGTTGTTAAACAATGCTATCGTTTCTAAAATCATAATGTGACATGTTGGAGCCTGAAAAATATAAATAAATATAATACAAATTTTGATGGAGTACATTAATTTTTTTCCATTTGGTTTTTCAATGACTGCTAGAACAACTAAACAATAACAGGAGCAATACTAATTATATAACTGTAATATAAATCATGGTTCATAACAAATAGTTCACGTATGTATACACCAGACAAATTTGATTGATTTCAAACACTACTTCTGTTCTGGATGAAACAGTTGTTTTAAACATATGGACACTCTAATTGTAACAACTTGGTGAATGATAAATACTTGTATCAATAACTTTATTTGGTAATTTTAAAAGCACTTCAAGTTCAAGTGCTGAACAACCAGCTTAAAAAAGTACACGTGCAGTTGGAAAATCTACCAGTACTAATTGTTTATCTCGTTGTCCTTTCTTTCAGTACCATAACTAAAACCAGATAATACGACAGATGACATCGTTTTTTTCTATATTCAGTATATTGTCAGCAACTCAATCATACATTGGTGTTCGTATATTTTCACGTGTTTTCTAATTCATCCATTGCTTCAAGTAATACACGTGCATCTTTATTATGTGAATAATCAAAACTAGCTTGTCCAAGATATAAATACATTTTTTGATTTGAGGTTGGTAATGCTTCAAGATCATATGTTTTCATACGATTTAATTTAGGTTGAAATGCACAGCCTGGTTCTAAATGACGATATATTTTATCCTCAATAAAACCATTTTTTCGACGAAATGTAAAGAATTTTCGAAATTGACGTTTTTGTAATGCAGTGAATGTAACACGTCTAATACTACGTAATATTAGCTCATCTTTATTTTGTGAACACTTTCTTTCATAAAGTATTAATAATTTACGTATTTTTTTTCAACTGATATTGGTATACTACTAGGTATTGTTAATATAACTTTTTGTAGCTCAAGAAGTGGTAAACTCAGATCACGAAATGAACCCATAAGTTTTTCATTCAATTCACGTAATCTTGGCGATCAATATGGATCTGATAGTCAATAACCAGCTAATGTATTTTTCTTATGCTGCACGATATTTTTGATGTAAAGCATTTAGTTTTTTTGGTATTGCTAATGATATTGGTGATGAAAATGGTCCAGTATATTCTTGTGTTTGTGTACATTGTTTTCTCATCATATTTAACTTATTGATTAATTTTTTTTTTTGATGGTTTCAATTTATCTCTCATTAATTGTGATGAATAATTATTTTTAATTGAATCTATAATGTTTCAATTGAAATAATTTAAATTAAAAGAGAAGTATAGCTTCCCTGTATATTTGTCTGATGTTCAATCAGATAATTCAATCTATCGTAGTCAAGGAAATGAACAGTAAATAGGAAAAAACAAAAGATAAATTTATAAATAAATTAATAAATTAATTATAATTGACTACCTTCATTGCGTTACTTTCGTTGCACCCATCTTTTGTTTTTTTTTTTTAACTACCCATTCTAAAGAAGTTTCACTTCAAAAAGTTGTAGTGTTGTGCCTTAGTGTATAAACAATGAAAAAAACATATAAATAAACAAATAAAACAACGAAAAAAGTATTATTGTGCCCAGGGCTCATATTAAAACACTGAGAATAAATAAATTTTGCTTGGGTAAATTTGTGGTTGAGCAAAATGACAGCAGCCGACTCATTAAAGAACGACGGTCTATCCGATTGCAGTTTTGATTGATAAATTGAAAAATAAAAATGTACAAGTAAGTAAAATAATTATTATTTTTTTTATTTGTTAAATATTTCCAAAGTTTTTTGTTTGAAAAAAAAAAAAAAACAAATCAATCTGAGTCAACAAGTGTTTGTAACAATGAGGTTACACTGCAGTGGTTTTTTTTATATTAATTTCATCATATTAGTTGACCGACAATTTGTTTAAAATGTAAATATAGTAAAAAATTAATTTTATTACAATTAATAAATGTATTTTTATTTTATAGCTGCGATTGAATTTAATCAAAAAACTTTCAACGATTACTTTGACACTTGGTGCTGAACGTACTCGTAGTGAGTTGATGCCTTTTTTGACGGAGAAAATTTATGATGGAGATGAAGTTTTATTGGCACTCACAAAACAACTAGGTACATTCACACCAGTCACCACTTGTAGTTGGACCTGCTCATGTCTATTGTTTATTGGTAAGTGCTTCAAAAAAAAAAAAAGATACCCAGGTAGGATCCCACAAGGGTGAACGGCCGTGCCAGGTTTGTTACAAGCTTGTATTTCTCAGCCTTGGTGGACTAGAATGAGCCTAGCTTGGTCCAGAGAATTTTTCCAGTCATTGCACAAGACTTGTTAATCTAGGCTTGTACCAAGCCTGTGTCAGTTGTTATTTCCATGCCTCACACAAGGTTAAAAATTCCAAGCTCGTGTCAAGCTTGTATTTACAGTCATTGCACAAGACTTGTTAGTCCACACTTGTACCAAGCCTGTAACAATCGTTAATTCCAAGCCTTGCACAAGGTTAAAAATTCCAAGCTCGTATCAAGCCTGTACTTACAGTCATTGCACAAGACTTGTTAGTCCACGCTTGTACGAAGCCTGTGTCAAGCCTTAAACAAGGTTGAAATTTCCAAGATTGTGTCGAGCCTGTATTTACAGTCGTTGCACAAGACTTGTTAGTCCAGGCTTGTAACACGTATGTGTCAATCGTTAATTCCAAGCCTCACACAAGGTTAAAAATTCCAATCCTCACACAAGGTTAAAAATTCCAAGCTCGTGTCCCGAGTGGAAATTGAATCCGGCTTGACCGGATCCTGATCCAAATCGGATCCAGTATGGCTAAGGTAATCGGGATCCGGGTTTCCTGACCCTTTTAGGATCCGTTATGGCTGAGGCTAACCGGATCCGGCTTTCTTTACTCTTTCTTGATCCGAATCGGATCCAGATTGCTGGACTTTATTCGGACTATTTTTTTTTTCAAAGTTATCTCCGGGTTTAGTCAGGTTTGGATGAGGCCAACCGGATCCGGCTTTCCTTACTCTTTCCTGATCCAAATCGGATCCGGATTGCCGGGCTTTTTTTTTATTCAAAGTTATCTCCGGGTTCAGTCAGGTTTGGCTAAGGCTAACCGGATCCGGTTTCCCTGATTTGAAACGGATCCAACTTAGAAGTTTTTGAAAAAAAAAAAATGATGAAACAGTTGCTGAAGCAATGTGCCTGCCCTGCGGGGGGAATTTTAATTTCTTTATTGAAATTCCTGATTACAAGTTTATTTTATTCTCTATTGTTACAATGATTACTGTTACAACTAAAAACTATTCATCATTTTGTTTGTTCCTTCCATATTTTCTTTAGTAAATTTAGTATCTTTACTTGGTTTATTAAATTTTTTTGATTCAAATTATATTTTACTTCATAATCACTGTCGTCTGCTAATGTTCGTGCTCGAATTGTATCACTGTATTGAATCTTCAATTTAATTTTTTATGTAAATTATATTCATTTCTAATTTTTGACTTACCATATTGTGTGTAATTTTCCATCTGTTATTTTTTTAATTTTCTTTTTCATCAATGTATTTTTGTTGTGTTTTTATCACTCAGTTTTATTTTTTTTTTCTTCATTTTTAAATAGTTCCCTTCTTGTTTTTTTTTACCCATTTCGATTTTATTGACTTATGATTTCAAAAATTTCGTTGAATCTGTTCTCAAATTGGTTAAAAATGATAGATGTTTTTTTTTTTCTATTGATGATGTGATGTTGTTGCATTATTTTTGTTTTTATTTTTATGTCATTAATTTTTGGTTATTATATGTTGTTTTTGATTTGACTGAAATGAATTCTGATTATTCTCCACATTATTATATCTCAAGTGACATATATTGTATTATTTTCTTCTGTTTTTTTTAAACTTGTCATTTCATTTTTATTTTTGTGATTTATTTGATAATTTTTCTTAGATTTCCATTCGCATATTAAGAGAGGGTAACATGATTGAAATCATATTTTTTATTATATATATAGTGGTTTTTCTTTCATATCTTTCCATATTTATCATATTTTTCGTTATATTTAGTGATTTTTCCATGATATTTTGCTATATTTTTCTATATTTTCCTTCATGTTTACTGATGTTTCCCCGATATTTTCTCATTTCATCGTGTTTAGATTAAACAAGGGACTTTCGTGGGATCTACTATGGTTGGAGGGGGGGGGGAGAGAACTTAATTGATATGATCTTATATATATCATAATTTTTCTCATATTTACTGATTTTTCTTTGATATTGACATATTTTTTTCTACATTCTCCTTTATATTTACTGATATTTTTCCATATACATATATCGTATTTTTCTTTATATTCAGTGATTTTCCCATATGTATTGTATTTTTCTTCATATTCAGTGATTTTTCCTTTATATTTACTGATATTTTCCATATTTATCGTATTTTCCTTTAATTAATACAATTTAGATTAGTTGTAGAGTTTTTAATAATCTTTAAAACAAGCACAATATAACGTCTATATCTTAAAATTTGGCCAAGTTGTGACTGTTTCCAGTTGACACCGCGCTTTGGTCGTGATTTATTCTAATAAAAATCTATTATACCATTGTGACGTTTCAATAAAAATCGGAAAAAAAAAATTTTTTATCTATTTTGTCATTTTCATTGAGAATAAAAATTTTCATAAACTGGAGGCCAAAAAAAATATTATTTTTTTTATTTGAATAGGTCTATTGTTTATATTTATTCATTTTATCTTGCTGTCGTTGTATTTGTGAATATTGACGTCGAATTTTTTTTTAAGTCTTCTGATTTGCTGATGGAGACGATACACCCCAGGTAGGAAGTGACGATGGGCACAAGCCTGGGACAAGCCTGATTACCCGGCTCTCGGGCCTGTGTCGGGCCTGAGACACAAGCCTGTGTCAAGTCTGGAATGTTCACGATGTATTTGCTGGTGTCGGACTAGTGTATCGGGCTTGACACAGGCTTGTGTTCCCAGGCTCGATACAGTCTTGTGTTCCCAGGCTTGACACCGGCTTGCAAAAAAAATTATAAAAAAATATAAATAAACAATTATTATTAATTTATTAATTTAACATTATTATTTTTCACGCGATACAATTTGAATTAACGATGATTATATGAACGAAAATAAACGGCGCAACGGGGGATCGATCCTAGGTCTCTCACGTGGAACTCCAATGCTCTATCAAGTCGACCACGGGGGATTCATGAAAGAGTCAGTCAAAATTTTTTATATGAATGAATTTATTCGAGAGTCAATACACAGTCCTTGTAAAAGCCTGGCACGATATTCAAAACCTAATAATTTTTATTTAAAATGTCTATTTACAATTTATAGATCTAATTAATTTTTTTTTTTTTTTAATTGAATATATGCACAAGTCAAGTCCCGTGTGAGGCTTGGTAAAACGGGCTTGACACAAGGCTCGTGTGAGGCCGGGGAAAACAAAAAACACAGGCTTGACACTGGCTTGAATTATTGAGGCCTGTGTGAGGCCGGTTAAAGACAACGGGGACAGTCTTGTGTCAAGCCTGTGTTAACGAGGCTCGTGTGAGGCCGGGGAAAACAAAAAACACAGGCTTGACACCGGCTTGAATTATTGAGGCCTGTGTGAGGCCGGTTAAAGACAACGGGGACAGTCTTGTGTCAAGCCTGTGTTAACGAGGCTCGTGTAAGGCCGGAGAAAACAATGGGCACAAGCTTGTGTCAAGCCTGTGCTCCCCAGGCTCGATACACGACCCTCGTACAAGCCTGGCACAGTTGTTCAAGCCCGAGAACTCCTACCTGGGACGTGTGCTTGTTTTTGTTGTTGTTGTTGTTGTTGTTGTTGTTGTTGTTGTTGTTGTTGTTGTTGTTGTTGTTGATTGTGTGACTCGTAAATGATTTCAACATCGGAATCAATATTGAAAGGGTCATATAAATAATCTTGTTGTTGCTGTTCCTCATATGATTTAACTTGGTACAATTTATTTATTTATTATTTAGTTGATTGAATGATTCAATATTTAATCATCTGTTCCATTTTTTTGTCCTTCACAAATTCATTCAAGATCTTGAATTTAATTATGATGAAATCATAACAAGCACAAGCACTTGAATAACCACTATCTTGTGTATTATTTGTTTATTGGACAGATTCATTTCAAATACTCATTATTTGATTTAAAATATTATTACAACTACCAGTACAAGTCTCATGAAAATTACCAGACATTGGTATAGCACCTGGTCCTATTTCAAATTTTACTAATTTAGGATTACCAGTACATTTATCAGATGTTCTTGATAATATTTCAGTGTCATTAATTGTCTCTTGAAATCCTATACAATTTAAAATACGATCTTCACTATCTTTACATTCACGTAGTACTAAATTTTATCCACATATTATTTATTGTTGTTTGGTATTGTGATTATGATGTTTCTGTCGTATTATGTCAAGCACTTGAATAACTACTATCTTGGGTTTTATTTGTTTATTTGACAAATTTATTTTCAATACTCATTATTTGATTAAAAATATTATTACAACCACCAGTACAAGTCTCACGAAAATTACCAGACATTGGTATAGAATCTAGTCGTATTTCAAATTTCACTGATTTAGGATTACCATCACATGTTTCTAATAATATTTCAATGTCATTAATTGTCCCTTGGAATCCTATACAATCTAAATTACCATCTTTGTTATCTTTACGTTCACGTGGTACCACATTTTATCCACATATTATTTATTGTTGTTTGGTATTGTGATTATGATGTTGCTATCGTATTATGTCAAGCTGTAGTTATTTGTTTATTTAACAGATTAATTTTAAATACTCATTATTTGATCAAAAATAACATAATAAATTATATATTGTATATAATAATAGTTTTAACTTTAATATTCACCTTTGTCTCTTGAATCTTTCATGAAACTAAAATTTTGAAACAAACTTTAAACAAATTTTTTCGTATCGTTGTCAAGGGAATAGATAAATAAAACAAATTTTAATTACATACCGTTACTTTTGTTGCATCTATCTTCTGTTTTTTTTTTGAAGTGAAACTTCTTTAGAATGGGCAGTAAAAAAAAAAAACAAGAGATGAATGCAACGAAAGTAACGGTATGAAGGTAAGTAATTTTAAATTATTTTTTATGTTGTTTTATTTATTTATTCCCTTGACAACTATACGAAAAAATTTGTTTAAAATTTGTTTCAAAATTTTAGTTTCATAAAAGATTCAAGAGACAAAGGTGAATATTAAAGTTAAAACTTTTATTATATACAATATATAATTTATTATATTATTTTTTATCAAATAATGAGTATTTAAAATTAATCTGTTAAATAAACAAATAATACACAAGATAATGGTTATTCAAGTGCTTGACATAATATAACAGCAACATCATAATCACAATACCAAACAACAATAAATAATATGTGGATGAAATGTGGTACCACGTGAACGTAAAGATAGTAAAGATGGTATTTTAGATTGTATAGGATTTCAAGAAACAATTAATGACATTGAAATATTATCAGAAAAATGTGACAAATGTACTGGTAATCCTTAATCAGTAAAAATTAAAATACGACCAGGTGCTATACCAATGTCTGATAATTTTGATGAGACTTGTACTGGTGGTTATAATAATATTTTTAAACAAATAATGAGTATCTAAAATAAATCTGTTAGATAAACATTTAATACACAAGATAGTGGTTATTTAAGTGCTTGACATAATACGACAGCAACATCATAATCACAATACCAAACAACAATAAATAATATGTGGATAAAATGTGGTACTACGCGAACGTAATGATGGCAAAGATGGTAATTTAGATTGTATAGGATTTCAAGAGACAATTAATGACATTGAAATATTATTAGAAACATGTGATAAATGTACTGGTAATCCTAAATCAGTAAAATTTAAAATACGACTAGATCCTATACCAATGTCTGGTAATTTTCATGAGACTTGTACTGGTAGTTGTAATAATATTTCAAATCAAATAATGACTATTTGAAATGAATCTGTCCAATAATCAAATAATACACAAGATAGTGGTTATTCAAGTGCTTGTGCTTGTTATGATCGAGCTTGTCATGATCGAAATAAATTCAAGATCTTGAATGAATTTGTAAAGGACAAAAAAATAGAACAGATGCTTGAATATTGAATCATTCAATGAAACAACAACAACAGGAGTAACTAATAATTTAATAAATGATGTACCAAGTGGAAATCGAAATAACAACAACAAGATTGATCATTCATAAACAACAGCAATCATAATAGAACAAATACAGGGTGGTGGTGGTGGCGGCGATGATGCACTATCATGTGTTTGTCGTTAATTCGCTCATAAAAAAGATGTTGAAAAAATCGATCAATATTTGACATTAAATTTTTTTAACATCAAATAGTTCTTTTTGTTTTTTTTTTTTTTTTTTTATTCAAATATTGAGGAGATAGCTACTAAATTAAAATCAAATTTATTTTCATTATAATTTGAATTAATTTTATTTATATTTTCCAGGCTGTAACATGTCAGATTACGAGGCTGAAATTGACTCAATATTCAATAATATTCGAAGCTTAAGTCATCTAAAGTTGATATATCGGGAAAATATTAAAAGATATCATCCCGACAAAAATCCTGAAGATAAAAGAGCAACTGAAAAAACTCAGTATTTCATGAATATATATACATAAAATAAAAAGTATACATGAAATAGTAATAGAAGTGTTCGGCTGACTAGTTGTTCAATAAATAAATATTTATATAAAACTAGCTGATTAACCCGGCTTTGCTCGGGATTATTTTGACAATTTTTGAATGTTATCATTTGTTTGAAAAAAATTGGAGCTAGCTAGCTTGAAATAATATTCCCAACTTACGGTTGAGAGTTGAATATATTCCCGTTATTCAATTTTCGATTTTTTGGTTGCAAATGAAAGCCGGAAAAATCATCTATTCCGATGAATTTTCCAGAATTTTCGTGCTCATTTTTTTTTAGATAATTGATATCAAAACTGGAAACTTCAACACCTAGGAATAGGTACAGAACACATATTAACGCTCGTAGTTGAAAGAATTTCTATCAATTATTGCTGAGTCAACTATCATTTTGTTCTATTTAACAATACGGATTATTAAAGCAGTTATAGATCCCTTTTCTCCTAGGGATTCAGTGGACATATAATTTTCATGGAGTTTTATAAGGAGGGTAATCTCTCGAATTTCACTGAAGCTCACAGAATGGAGCAAGTCAGTACACATTATCGCCAGTGACGGCGCTAGTCTCATCAAGATCCTAAGTCACATGGTGTTTTTGTTTACATTTTTTTTTTTTTTGTGTGGCTCAGTTAGAGGAATACCTTTATGTTATAAACAAATAATACAACTCAATAATACATTATTTATTTAACACTTAAAATTGGAGCAATACATTATAATTAAAAAAAAACACCAGGGACAAGCAGTGTCTAAGAAAAAGATGAAACTAAGGAATTAATATTGCTTATCACATAGTTTCTTTGGACACATCAATTCCTTAGCTTCATCTTTTTTTAACTACTGTTTTCCTTTGGTATTTATGTTAAATAAATAATTTTTTATTAAAAAGATTATTCCAAATGAATTTTATTTCAATTACATGTGATACCAAAGTTGACATAAAAAATAATAATAGTCTAATTGAAGTTTTTAAAAAAAATATAAAAAATAAACAACTTATTGAGGATGAATATCAGATGCGTGTTGTACAAAATTTACAAAATGTTTATGATGGCATTAATGCATAAAACCAAAAGAACAAGATATTTAAATAAATTACTTGGAAAAGAAAAAAATACATTTTTATTTATTTATGCTAGATGTACATGGAAAAATTCATCAAGTTAAAAAAACAATAAAACATGATTGTAGTAGTACAAAACTTTAACCATTTGATCCAATACCACCAGTTGCTGATATGATTATTGAAAAATTATGGTTATCATGTTTTGATAAATTTCAGGCAAGACAAAATTGAATTTATAAAAATCCATATGATGAATTAAAAACATTAAATTTAATATTTGATAATCATATGTAACTGATGTTGCTGATGCAATGATATTAAAACGATTATTTACTGAATTATTTAATCGTGGAATTATCGCAATAATAAACATGTTGATACAAGTAATAGAGCTCCTGATGATTTATTCAAGAGTGGATTACAAAGAGGAAATTTTATTCCATTTATACAAGTGTTAAAAGATTATTGTTCAGTTGTATCACTTGATTCAGGAATTAATTATAGATTAAAAATTGGACAAGGTAAAAATCGTTGTTATTTTATCAAAGGACAAGACCCAGATGATTCAGTTGGAAAATGGAAATAATGCTTCTATTAGACCAAAAGTTGAGGAATTGATGTGACCAAAGAAATTATGTGGTAAGCAGCATTGATCCTTAGCTCCATTTTTTCCTTGGTCACTGCTTGCCCTTGGTATTTTTTTTATTAAAATATATTGCTATAATTTTATTTGTTTACTAAATAAAAAAAATACCAAAGACAAGCAGTGGACAAGGAAAAAATGGAGCTAAGAAATTAATACTGCTCATCCAATAATTTTTCTGGCTGCATTAATTCCTTTGCTCGATTATTTCTTGGGTCACTGCTTGTCCTTAGAATTTTTCTCATTTCTTTAACAAATAAAATTGAATTAATACATTATAATAAATTAAAATACTAAGAACAAGCAGTGGCCAAAGAAAAAATGGAGCTAAGGGATTGATGTTACTCACCACATAATTCTTTTGGCTGCATTAATTTCTCAGCTTCATCTTTTCCTTAGCCTCCTGCTTGTCTTTGGTATTTTTTTTTATTAAAATACCAGCAGCAACATCAGTTACATAAATGTTTTTAATTCATTATGGATTTTTATAAATTCAATTTTGTCTTGTCTGAAATTTATCAAAACATAATCGCCATAATTTTTCAATAATCATATCAACAACTGGTGGTATTGGATCAAATGGTTAAATTTTTGTACTACTACAATCACGTTTTATTGTTTTTTTAACTTGATGATTTTACTATGTCTTAAATCTAGTATAAATAAATAAAAATGTACACATTACTTTTTCTCAATCTGTAAACAATGATATTTATTAATAATTTATTTATATTATTATTAAAATAATTGTAATAAATTACCTTATACTTTGGTGGTTTTTGTTGTATTTTTTTCTTTTCCAACTAATTCATTTAAAAAACTTGGTCTTTTTAGTTTTTATGCATTAATGCTATCATAAACATTTTGTAAATTTTGTACAACACGCATTTGATATTCATCCTCAATAAGTTGTCTATTTTTTATATTTTTTTTTAAAACTTCAATTCGACTATTATTATTTTTTAAGTCAACATTTGCATCACATGTAATTGAAATGACATTTATTTGGAATGATCTTTTTAATAAAAAATTATCTATTTAACATTCAATTTTCCTTAGCCATTACTTACCCTTGGTATTTTTTTTTATTAAAATGTATTGCTTTAATTTTATTTGTTAAATAAATAATGTATTATTGAGTTGAATTATTTTTTTACAGAAAAGAATACTCTAACTGAGCCACACAAAAAAAAAAAAATGTAAACAAAAACACCATGTGACTTTGGATCTTCTCGTTACTAGCGTCATCACTGGCAAAAAAATGTACTGACTTGCTCCATTCCGTGAGCTTCAACAGCTCCCTATGCTAATACACAGTGTGACGTCACAGATTACCCTCCTTATACACCTCCATGATAATTTTAAATGGTGCTGTTCCTTGTTTCTCTGCTGTAGTAGTATGTGTGTGTCTATCCAGATAGATTACAGACACATATACTCCTAAGAACCTGCTAGTATAGTGGTTATACTTTGGACAGGGGGGCATTGAGAATATTTTCTATAACCATATGTAGAATACCCCTTTCGGACCCAAACTTTGTTAGACAATGGAATATATTTTCAACCTTAATTATTTGAATAAAATTAACTTTTTTTGAATGAAATAATACGGTATAATGATAATTATTAAATATCTTCGCACTGCCATTTTTATTATCATTAAAGACAGAATTAATGGAAAATCTAAATCAAGGTTATCCATTAAATAAATTAGTACGTACTCACTGACTGAATTTTATTATTCTTAACGTTAAAAATATTTTTATTTTAATACACAGTTGATTTTATATTAACATAACACATTTCCTTTGAACCGAATATTTACCAAAGTTTTTAAGCTTGCCCTGGTAGAAATATTTTTCCAACTTTCTCTACCTTTTTACGAAAATGACCCATGGTTCGAAAAAAGTTGGAAAAAAGTTGGAAAAAAGTTGGAAAAAAATTGGAGTAAATTTTTGGTTGGAAAAAAAGTTGGAGTAAATTTTAGGTTGGAGAAATGGCGGAAAAAAGTTGGAAAAAAGTTGAAGTAAATTTTTGGTTGGAGAAAGGTTGGAGAAATTTGTCCACCATTTCTCCAACCATGGGTCATTTTCGTAAAGAGGTGGAGAAATGGCGGAGAAAAGTTGGAAAAAAGTTGGAAGAAAGTTGGAGAAATATTTCTACCAGGGTGCATCTTTATTTTGACCTACACTTCTATTAATCTATCGGCTTGATGATTTCTAAAGTAGTTAGTTCAAAAATATTATTGTTAATTTTTTTTCAATTTTTTGATTATGTTAAAACGCAAATAGATAAATCATTTGGGACTATAGGGCGTTATCTCTCTTTTTTCAACTCTGTGATTGTATCTATAAGTGCATAGCAGCCACTACCGAAGCGCCGCTTGTTGACTTGGGTGCGTAACGGGCTATAATTAGTAACTCGGTTGTTTATTAAGATAGGAAATTGAATAAACGCCTATAACGATCTGCGAGATAGGCTCTTTTATTTAAAAAAAAAATCACGATGATCGGTTGGGTAGTTGCTGAGATTATTTTTAATTTGGCTTTGCTTAGGATTATTTTTACAATATCAGAGATGTTATTATTTGTTTAAAAGAATTAAAGACTTGCTAGCTCTAAATAATATTCCATCCCAAACTTGAGGTTGAAAGTTAAATAAATTTCCCGTTATTTAATTTTCGATTTTTTGGTGGCAAATAAAAGTGTATTTTTTTTAATTTTCCTGCTAGTTTTTTTTTTAGATAATGAATGTCAAAGTTGACAACTTCAACACATAAGAATAGGGGCAGAATACATATTTACGCTTGTCATTAAAAAAATTTTTACTACTACTATTTTTTAATTATCAGTTTGTTTTTCTTTACATCGCGGATTACATACTATTGGATCCAAACTTTGTTTGACGATGGGGTTTACTTTCAACCTTAATTATTTGAATGGAATTTTGTTTTTCAATTTTTTGAATGAATTAATAATGTATGATGATATCTATTAAATAATATCGCGTTGTCATTTTCATTATCATTCAGAACAGAATAGGAAATCTAAACCAAGGTTATCCAACAAAGAAATTATTATATACTGACGGACAAAATTTCATTATTTTGAACGTTAACATTTTCATTTTATTACACATTTTCTATTGATAACACATTTCATTTAAACCGAATATTTACCCAAATTTTTAAGCTTGTTTTGACCTACACTTCTTTTTATCTATCGGCCTGATAATTCCTAAGCTAATATTATTGTTAATTTTTTTTCAATTTTTCGATTATGTTTAAATGCAAATAGATAAATCATTTGGGACTATAGCGCGTTCTATCTCTTTTTCCACCTCTGTGATTGTATGAGTGTAAAGCACCCACTACCAAAGCGCCGCCTGTTGCCTCTGCCGCGTAACAAGCTATTATTCATAATAAATAATAACTCGGTTGTTGATTAAGATATGAAATCGAATAAACGCCTATCACGATCTCCGTGATAAGCTCTTTGATTTAAAGAAAAAATCACAATGATCGGTTCGGTAGTTGCTGAGAATATTAGCAACAAAGTTTTTCATTTTTACATTTATATATATAGATTATAATATTCTGTGTTAAGTTTTTGAATTAGAATTTCATTTACATAGAACCTTAATATTATAACTAATCAATAAATTTAAAAATTTCTATCATAATTGTTAATGACTGAATGAACATGATAGTTCATTCGAAAGGAGAGCGAAAAAGACAACTAGTCAAAAATATATTAATGCAACGAGAGATCTTTCAATTACTATTTATTAGAATTACTAAAGAAGTTTCACTTCCCTGTGCGTACAATAACACACATCTTTTTTTTTTTTACTGCCTATTCGAAAGAAGTTTCACTTCAAAAAAGTCTTAAAGTTTATTTCCATAATTTAAGAATAATATAATATATCTTTATTTTATATTTAAGTTTTGTTTTCAGCCAAAAAAAAAATTAAAAAAAAAGATTTTAAAAATGAGTTATATTTACTTTTAAATATTTTTTAATTTTGTGTCTTTTAAAAAATAAACCAAAAAAACTATGCAAAAAAAACTCAACCGAAAACTATACTGAAGAATCTACCTGTACGATTTTCTTAATCTATTCCTATACTACGCTTGCCTATGCTCTATATGTACTTTACCGTTGCCCCGTGACGTCACCCATGCATTTTTTCTACGCGCTCTTACGATCTCATGCAACCTATTCCTATACTATACAATCCCATGCACCTTATACTATATGCACACACACATACCTCTACTCGCACCCTTGCTATTTTTATTTTTATTCGGCAATTGCCGAGTTCGTTCCCGCTTCCCCGAAATGCCCGGATTAATTTTGGGGGGCGGGGCACGTTCATCCGAGTTCGTTCCAAAAAAAAATCCGAGTTCGTTCCAATCGTTTCCCCTACCGTGTCCCCTCCACTTTGCCAGTTCGCTTTTTTCCGGAGACCGAATTCAACTGAGTCTAGCCGGTGCAGCACGATTCGTAATTCCACCAACCATCGATCAAGCATGCCCGAATCTAACCGAGTCTACCCGGTGTAGCACGACTTTTTAGTATTATTAAGATATTATTGATTAATATCAAATATTTATACTTCATTAATTGACTTATTAATTAAAATACCAATTTTATAATTAGTTTATTAATTAATTAATTAATTTTAATTGAGATTACTATTTAATATAAAGTTTGACTTTTATATATTGACATATATATCGAATTTATTTTCTATACGGTTATTTATTTTATAAGCAAAAAGTTACTAATTATGACTTATATTTGAAGAAAATAAATGAAAATAATGAATAATTGATTAAAAAAAATATTATATTTATAACATACAATATGCATAGATGTATTTTGTATCAAAATATAGTATTTATTTTATTATATTATTATTTATTTTTGTTATTTCATCATTTATTATTGAATTTCTTATACTATATTATATATTGACCTTTATATTTACTCTATTTTACTCTACTACATATTTTAAAGAATATAAATGTACATATTAAATAATAAAACATATTATATTTATGTATATCATATCAAAATATATAATATTTATAATATTAGATTATTATTTTTTATTTTATTTCATCTATTATTATTTATTTTTAAGCACTCAAAATAAATTATTTTATATTGACATTTATATTTTACTTTGACTTATATTTGAAAAAATATATTATATATATATATATACAATATACATTATATGTATATAAAACACATTTTTAAACATGCCTGCAATTTGCCGCGAATCCTAAGCCTGGAAAAAATGTGGAGGGAAATGTTAAGGGAGGGGGTATCTAAAACTAAAATAGGAGAAATCGCGATGGGAACGAACTCGGCTGCAATAGTACCGCCCCCGGGAACGAACTCGGATTTTTTTTTGGCCTTAATCCGGCTTGGGAACGAACTTGGTACCAGCCTTTTATTCTATACGGGCCCATGCGCCCTGTACGGCACAATACACACTCGAGGGGGGAGCTGCATTCCTGAGAGTGCCCAGAAGAGCCACCTTCTACTAATATAATATGAATATGTAACATACAGTACTTCAAAAGCAAGTATAGTCGAAAGGTTCAATAGAACCCTGAAAAATTGAATGTCGGGAAGATTTACTTTTCAGGGTAATTATAGATGGTTGACTATACTTCCTAATCCTAAATGGATCAGAAATTAAAATAATACAGAACTATAAAAATAAAAAACTATACATAATATAATTATGAATAATAATAAATAATATAAAATTATGTATACCATAATCGAAATATAATGTTTTGTGTCACGCCATTTGTTTAAAGGCAGTGTAGCTGAGGGAATTATGTAGCCCCCAGCATAATTTTTCTGTCTGCACTCATTCACTACACTCTACCGACAAACTTGTAATTTATTTAATAAATTAAAATACTAAGAACGAGCGACAACGAGCGGAAAAAATGTAGTCCACAATATAGCTTCTCTGTGAACATTGATTCCTTCGCTAAATATTCTTCTTAAATACAGCTGGTCTTTATCATTTTATCCTTAGATTTAGACTATTCCTTTAATAAATAGGCAAAGTCACGTCACGAATATATGTTGAGCAGTGTATTTTTCGGTCGCACCTATTAGCTTGGTGGCTGAACTCGAAGCGAATTTTTATTTCACATAGAGTGAAAACGGCAAAAGAAGATCATGAGAAACCTTATGCACATGCGCAAATATTGAAGCACGCAAGCTCAAATTGTATATCTGTGTGTACTCGAGAAAAATTTTAAACGATCTCCCGAAATCGAGTATACCTGATCTCAAACAATAACTATTTTGACTAGGGTTGTTAATTTACCGGTTTTTTATTCTTTTAGCATTTTGAACCAGATTTTTTTCAATTTTAACCAAAAAAGAGGAGCTTTTTATCAATTTATTAATTTATTAATTTACTATTATTTATTGTTTAATAAATGGTTATTCCTCTTATTATATTAATTAATGACTATATTCAATTGAATTATTATTGCAAAAAGATTTTATTATTAATTAATTTATTCATATTAATTTTTTTCCTTGGTATTTTAATTTATTAAAATAAACTGCATTTATTTTATTTTTGTTAAATAAATTAAAATATCAAAGAAAATCAGTAGCTAAGGAAAAGATAAAGCTAAAGAATTAATATTGCTTACCACATAATTTCTTTGGTCACATTAAATCCTTAGCTTCATCTTTTCCTTAGCTTTTCCTTGGTATTTTAATTTATTAACAAATAAAATTAATGCCATTATTATTCGATAATTTCTTTTTAAAAAAATTAACAAATAGGAAAAAGCGGGGCAAAATGGAACACCCAAAAAAATATTTTGACTTATATTAATTTTTTTTTTTTTCATTTTTACGTTCACTCCGATTTAAAAAACCGGAAAAAAATTGACGCAATAAAGAAAAAAAATCTTTTAGAAAATTGTTAGGAAAAATTTTTTTCCAGAAAAAAAAAATTATTTTATATCTTTTGTTTTTTGTTTGTAGATAAGAAGGGTGATAAATTGATTGGAAAAAAATCATTTTTGAATATAAATGAATAGTAATATTTTGTAACAACGTACCAATTTACAAACAATTGAATTTTTTTTTTTTTTGAAATGATATTGTTACGTCTTGGTATCAATATTATTAATAAATAATAAATAAATTAAATATTTAGTGAATTCAAGGGCATATAAAATACCGAGTAAGCAATTAAATTTTTTCGTTTTTATTTTTCAAATTATTTTCATTTGTTTTAGCAAAATTAACGACATTAACGAATCTTGCGACAACTTTCGTTCTATTCAAATCATAAATTAAATCAAATAAATTTTAATAAATCAAATTAAACGAAATAATAAAATCAAATTAAAAATTGTTTTTTTTTATAAAATATAAAATCAATTACATATTTTAATAATTAATAAAATGAAACAATACCAGTGGATTTAAAACTCAAAACAATTTCTAGTGACAAATTATTTTTTCCTAAATTATTTAACCTTTCCTAATCCTATACAAAAATTATTGACTGTGAATTTTCTCCGGGGTGTTGTTTTTCTGTGCTACGAGTTTGTGTTAACTATTGGATTATTCTTAATTATCAACATCATCAGGCGACTCATCTGATTTAGTTGAAAATTGCAGTCTAGATTGCGCAAAATTATGGCCCCTATTTTATTCAGGTATCTTTATTATTAACAAAGTTGTGCTATCATGGCTTTAAGATAGCACAACCATTAATCAACAAAAACTATATCCGTGCACAAAAATTTTTCATTCTGCACATAAATTGGAAATAATCTGCACAAAATTCTTGCGAGGATCGTGAATAATTCTGCCATCTAGGCTGTGCTAGTTTAAGGTTAAATGTAAGTCCCACAGTCGGACAAATTTTTTGTGCTGAAAGTGCACGCTCCGATTCATACTTTCATAAAATAAATAAGTGCCCTTTGTGCCCAAAATCTGCGCCCGTTACTATCACATCTGTAGTAGTATGTGTGTGGCTTATACTGACACACTCAAATACTGCTGCAGCAGTAAAAACTCCGATCGTGAAGTAAATTTCGGAGTTAATTGATAATTCGTGGTTGAATATTTTCTAAAGAAAACCATCAATTTTGAACTTACAAATCTCAATTGAATTTAATTATTTCGAGTAGAGGGTTTAGGAAATACAAATAAAAACGTGGGTTTTTCCATTTACGGCTGTGTTGAATCGGTCAACTATATTTCACCATTGAGAAATCTGAAAAAATTCGACCAGACAGAGAATTTTTCTAGGTAGCAATAAAAAAAAAAAATAAGCGAAATCGAGTAAAGGGAACTCGTATTTACATTCAACCTTAATGGACCGACGAGACTCAAGTCCCCACTAATCAGTGCAATTTTTTTTTTTTTTTTTTTTTTTTGTGTTCCTAAAACGATATCCATTGACTTTCAAGTAAAAAATCAATAGAAAAAAAAAATTAAAAAAAAAAAAAAAACGAAGAAATTTTTGTACGATAAAATTTTTTCGTTATGTTCCATTTTGCCCTTAATTTTTTTTTTTAATTTTCAAAATTTATTTTCATTTTTTTAATTCATCAGTGAGAAAAACTAATCGGGAAATACTATTCTCATGCATCGATTCATATTTTTTTCTTAGGTGTTCCATTTTGTCCCGTTTTGTCCTATAAGATGCGCAGCATGAATTGACGCATGTTTGAGACTCCGCTTTTTGGTGGTTAAAAACAGTTAATAAAAAAATTTTTCTTTGCCGGTAAAAAATCCATTTGTCAATTATGATAATGTATTTTCTTTTTTGATAAATTTTGAACTCATTCGACGAAATTTGTCAAAATTAGACAAATTTTCTCAAACTTTGCTAAATTTTTTTTAAACTGTTAATTTATAAGAAACTATATGAATTTGATAATTTTTTAAAATTTATCTATAAACCGGAAGTTATCGTCGGTAGTGTATCTCTAGGCGTTCCAGACCAGAGGGAGATCGAAAAAAGGTAGATCGGCGAGGGGACAGCATCTCGGTCCGTAAAACAGAGATGGTAAAGGAATTTTTCATTTGAATTCCCAGTTGTTGATAATGCAGAGGTGGTAAAGAAATGTGTCATTTGATGGTTTGAATTCCCAATTGCCATGTGTCGGTAATACAGATTTGGAAAATTTTTTTAAATTTTAACGTGCGATTTCTCATATCCCATGCTTCATGTCTCATATATCATTTGATGGTTTAAATTTCCAATCTCCATGTGTCAGTAATACAGACTTGACCGGGAAAAAGGAAATTTTGTTATTTTAACATGCGATTTATCATGTCATATGTCCTGAGGCATTGCTCAAGTCTTAAGTTCCATATCTCATGTCCTATATACATATCTATTTTTAAATTGGATGTTGCTGTAACTAGGAAAAAATTAAAATAAAAAAAATTTTATTGTATTTTCAGATGACACATGAAACTTTTATCGCAGTCAGTAATAAAGATTCCTACTTTACCGACTGGTGGTAAAGTAGATTTGACCAAGTTTCGGGAGTCAACCAAATATGTAATAAAATTTTTTCGGAAATTTCGAAAAAAATTTTGGAAATTTTCCAAAAATATTCTCTATTTTCGATCGACTCCTGAAAATTTTTCTTGTCAGCAATAAATGCACTCGATATAATAATTTTTTATTATTCATTTATTTTTCAATACTAACATCAGACTGTAAGCTGACGTCATCATTCAGTTTTTTAACTTGAATATCAATTCAACATGAAATTACAAAAAAATGATTCTCGTAGAATGTGTTCAAAGATAAAAAAATGGAAAGTAATCAAAAAAGTAAAGTCAACTATATTTTTTATTTTTCTAAAATGATATAAATCACGTCCAACGTGAAGACAATGATTTGAACAGGGCATCGAAACATGATCCATGACGTACGGCAAGCACGCGTGGTCATTGTCTTAATCATGCATCGCTTTTTATTTTTTGCTTACTTTGCACGATTTTATTTTTTTTTTCAAGACGAATGTATTGTTTTTTTTATTTATTAAATATATTTTATGTTAATTGCACGGTAAATTATTCATCTTTCATTAGTCAGTGGTCAGTTGATCTCGCGGCAACTACTTCCTTCTGATTATGAAAAAAAATATATGGGGTATTCCACGTCACTTCGGACAGTCTGAACCCTGACCTCCTCCGATTTTGGTCCTAATTTTTTTTCCGTTGTGAACACTACCAATAGCATCCCTGAATTTTTTCAGATTTTTCTGACCATTTTTGACGGCGTAAAAAAAAAAAAAATACCCTCTTAATATAGAGTAAACTCCAATTTGGATATAATTTAAAATTCTAATTTTTTAAGGGTGAATTCTGAGATCCGAAATAGGAATCGTGTGGAAATTTCAGAGTGGGCATCCTATGGGAACCTTGTTAAATCTGTATCCACGTATATTCATTTTTGTAGATTTTAGAAAATTTTTCTTCGTGTAAATTTGAAAATAGTCAAGGAATGATAAAATTTGCATTGTGATTGAATATTATAAGTCAACTGAGAAGCAGATCTTAAGCAGATAAAAATGACTGATTTACAAAATCGATATCTCGAATGGTTTTCGAGATATCGAACAGCAAAAATAAGTTCTTTTTTTTCGTTTATCATACATTTATTGACGATTATATTCGTAATAAAAAAACAAAAATTGTATTTAATTATTATAGTATTTTCTACGTAAAAAAGGTTAGTATTGGCAGAAATTTATTATCTCTAATAATCTTTCAGGTATTTATGATCAACGGTAAGAAAAATCGATTTTTTTCGTTCATTTAAAAGATTTTCTAAAGATAAATAAAACACTACAAAATATTTAGAATAAATATTAAAAATATTTAAAGTGTAGAAATATTTTTATTTATTATCAATAATTTTTGTTATATAAATTATTATTATCATCAATATTACTGTTATTATGATTTTTCCATTATTATTACAATCCCTCAGATTATGGCAACAATATAATTGAATTCTGCAGTAAAATCATATTATTTTAAAACATTTGCTGTTTTGAGAAGCAGAAAAACGTTTTAAACCATCTTTATTTGGAATCAGGCAGTGCAAACTTTGCAATGACAGCAACCATTTTGATTTTTCAAAGCGATTTTCCAATTTTTTTTTTTCTTCTTCATAAAAATCTTGTGATGCAAATTTCACAGTAATATCGGGTAGACGATTACCTTTATTAGCCCAATTAAATAATTCTTTAGCATTTGTTATTTGCTCGTCAACACGACGTTGTAAGCTAGCCCTCGCTGCCTCTCTTTTTAAAGTACCACCTACACCATCACATGGACCTTTTCCATGAGCTGTGGCAAAAAAATTCCATTCAGCCTCAATTTGATAATCATCTGTGTGATGATAGAGGTTGGTAACATTTTTAAAATTTTTAAATTGCTGAGGCGCTCCATCAGAAAAATAATAAATGCTTTTAGCATTAGGATTTGCAAATTATAATGTATTTATATATTATAATGTTTTGATCTAGTTTACAACGGTAGAATTATAGTGGTAGACGGCGATCGCATCGTGTGTTGTACTGTCTGATATAACAACTAAACTTTTATGACCTCCATTGAAATAAATAACAACAGTATAGATTGTTGCTTGTGAATTATTCCCGTAGTAACCAGGTGCAGCATCTTGAATAACGAACGCATAGTTTTCTTTTTTGGTGTTTTCTTAAGATTTCGCATGAATTGTCCTTGAGATTTCGCTATAAATGAGTGTGGCTTCAAGTCTTCTATTTTCTCGCAAAATCCTTGAGAAAATGCAATTGAACTTTTAACGAAAGTTTCAAGGGAAACTCTAGCTTTAGAAATCCATTGCTTGTAACGGATCTCATTTATTTCATTTTCAGAAAACACATCGTCAATGATTTTACGCAATTGTATAGTAGCAATGTTAAAATCTGAATTTTCACATTCTTGGTAGTATAATTCGCATGAAATTTGGCCTTTAGTTTTTCTGTAAGTTCACGAAAATGTTTCCCATCTTGTCGCAAGTCAGAGCTATTATCATCAGCAACATATGGTAAGCCTAAGGTTCGTTTTAAATTCGCAGCTATTTTATCGACTCTCTTTTCTACCCAAGGATCCAATTTCAATTTTTTTTGAGAAATCGGCGAATTTTCAAGAACTGCTAACGCAGCATTTATCGTTGGTAATTTAGATTCAATGCTTATTGTTGACGCAGAGCTCTTATTTGAGTGAATACTAATACTTTTAGAAACTAAATGAAAAATTGTTTTCAATCATGAATTAAACACTGTTCAAATTGTATTTTAAATTAAAGAAGTTTGATGAAAGACTAGCCTTGTGAGTAGTATACATAGGAGGATCCTGCCCCCCCTGCTGCGCCACCCCCTTCCCCGCGAGGCCCGCGACCCCCGCTGTGATCCGCGGCTGATTTCGTGGAATCCGCGGACAGGGGGTCCGCGAATTAATTAATTAGATCAAATCGCTGCAGGGGGTCCTTGAATTAATTAATTGGATTGATTAATTAATTAATTAGGTCAAATCGCCACAGGGGGGGTCCGATTTTTCATAAGACGCCATATTGGTTTTCCATAAGACGCCATATTGGTTTTTCTATAAGACGCCATTTTAAATTTTTGAAATTTTGAAATTCCCGGGGTCCCATTTTTCATAAGACGCCTTATTGGTTTTTTCGCAAGATACGCCATATTGGATTTTTTTAAATGTCATCTTTGGTTTTTAAAAGATCTTGTGTCATTATTATTATTAATGGAAAAAAAATATTTTCCCCAACTGGGATTTGAACCTCTGGCATGAGAGTTTGGCACGCTATCCTCTGAAACGAACAAGAGATTATGCTATTCCCGTCGGTGAAAGAATATTCCTTCGTATATATTATGGAATTTCAACTTGTTCATATATTATTAATATTTATAAATTGTTCATAAACTACTGAAAAATGAAATATTTGAATTTTATAAAATAATTGATTTTTCTTTTATCGATATAGAAAACAATTAACTAGTTGCGCTAGTCGTCAGAAAAAAAGTGGGGATATCAGTATATAAGCAAGTGCATTTTCATAAAAGTCCTCGTCTTTTCATCGATCATTGTGGAAAATTATATCCTGTCAACTATATATATAACAAGTAAGTCATAACCTTAAAATTTTTTACATATTAATAGAAATAGTAGTATAAAAAATAACATCGATCATCCTTATTCCATCAATCTCATTGCAATCCTTGGATATTTTATAAATTTTTTAAGTCTTTTATCCTTAGATTTTCACCAGCTATCATTTGACATCAATATTTTTTGCATCAGGTCATTATTTCTCTGAAAAATAACATAACCATCAAAATTTTAGTAATCCATAAATATCTTTGCCATTCTTGAATAATTTTAGAATGTTTTAAGTCAATTCTCCTTAGATTTTCACCAGCTATCGGTTGGCATTAATATTTTCAGCACCAGGTCATTATTTCTCCAAAAAAGTAACATAACCTCCAAAATTTTAGTAATCCATTAATATCTTCGCCATCCTTGAATATTTTTGAAATGTTTTTAATCAATTATCCTTAGATTTTCACCAGCTATCATTTGACATCAATATTTTTTGCACCAGGTCATTATTTCTCTAAAAAATAAGATAACCTTCAAAATTTCAGTAATCCAATTAATATCTTTGCCATTCTTGAATATTTTTAAAATGTTTTAAGTCAATTATCCTTAGATTTTCACCAGCTATCGGTTGACATTAATATTTTCAGCACCAGGTCATTATTTCTCCAAAAAAGTAACATAACCTCCAAAAATTTTAGTAATCCATTAATATCTTCGCCATCCTTGAATATTTTTGAAATGTTTTTAATCAATTATCCTTAGATTTCCACCAGCTATCGTTTGACATTAATATTTTTTGCATCAGGTCATTATTTCTCCAAAAAAGTAACATAACCTCCAAAATTTTAGTAATCCATTAATATCTTCGCCATCCTTGAATATTTTTGAAATGTTTTTAATCAATTAGCCTTAGATTTTCACCAGCTATTATTTGACATCAATATTTTTTGCACCAGGTCATTATTTCTCTAAAAAATAACATAACCTTCAAAATTTTAGTAATCCATTAATATCTTTGCCATTCTTGAATATTTTTGAAATGTTTTCAAGCAATTATACTTAGATTTTCACCAGCTATCGTTTGACATCAATATTTTTTGCACCAGATTATTATTTCTTCAAAAAAGTAACATAACCTCCAAAATTTTAGTAATCCATTAATATCTCAATTACCCTTGAATATTTTTGACATGTTTTTAATTAATTATCCTTAGATTTTCACCAGCTATCGTTTGACAATAATATTTTTTGCACCAGATCATTATTTCTCTAAAAAAATAACATAACCTCCGAAATTTTAGTAATCCATTAATATTTCAGCCATCCTTGAATATTTTTGAAATGTTTTTTAGCAATTGTGACGTATTTGCATTTATCCTTAGATTTTCACCAGCTATCGTTTGACATTAATATTTTCTGCACCAGGTCATTATTTCTCTAAAAAAGTAACATAACCTCCAAAAATTTCAGTAATTTGTCATTATCTTTGCAATCCTTATATATTTTATGAAATTTTTAATAAATTTGTAGATTGTCAGTATATAACTTTCTTTTTAATTATTTTTTAATTTTTAGGTCAACCAAACAATTATCAATAAAATGGATCCAACTAAACCACATAGAATACTCCGAGAGGATTACCGAAAAACAGTTGAACTTTTACAACAGGACGCGAATCCTGATCGCATCCGTTCGACAATTGTTTCATTACGTAGAGATATTACAAATTGTAATTAATCACTTCGAAGTTTGCCAACTGCTTATAGAAAAATGACTCAGACAACAGTCATAATGCTGACACGTTTTTTATCGAAATTGGAAAGTTTGCAAGTACGAGGTGCAGGTGCATCTGCAACAGTTGATGTATCAAACGCTTCTACTGAAAAATACATTGAATGGCAAGACTTAGGAAGTGTATTTAGAAACAGGATGAAGACTGGTGTTATAGTTAATTTAAAACATAAAGATGTAAAAGACTTTCTTTCTGATGCTAAAAAAATGTTAATTAGTCAGATAGCTCTCATTTTACAAGATAAAAATGCACTCAAAGTCAATACTGTATTAGCTTTAAACTATGAAATTGAAAAACCATCTGATAATAGTGTGGAAGTTGAAACAAAATATTTCAGTGAAGGTAGTTTTGAGGTTTTACAATCATCAGATCTAAATCAATTATTCAAAGAAAATTTTGAACATTTTATAGAAGATATTGAGGAAGCTGAATTAAAAGGATCTGGTTGGAAACTGCTTGAAATTCTCCATCTTGAAATCCAAGTCAATGATTACATACCATTGCAAGGTGGTATTTCATCTTTCGTTGAAATGCCATCATGGATACTGAAAACACACTCAGTCGTAAACGTCAAAAATTCTGATAATTTGTGTTTCATTTGGTCAGTTTTAGCATGTTTATACAAAGTGTCAAATCATTGTGAGCGTGTGAGTCATTATATGAAACATCTCGATAAATTGAATTGTAGCGGAATAACTTTTTTAGTTTTTGAAAAACAAAATAAGTTGAAAATCAATATTTACGGAATTGAAGATGACGATGATGATGATGATGATGATGAGAAAAAAAATAAAAAACTTAGAAAAGAAAGGATAGGACCATATTATATAAGCAAAAATGAATCTGATCATGAAACGATTCATCTTTTGATGATCAAAAGATAAATAGAAGCGGAAGATGATGATGATGATGATGATGTTGTTGTTGTTAATGATTTCAATTCACAAAAAAATTTGTCACAATATCATTTTGCATGGATAAAAAACTTATCAAGATTGGTTTATGGACAAGTTTCTAAAAATAAAAATAAAAAAATCATTTGTGATCGCTGCTTATGTCATTTTTAATCTCAACAATCTCGCGATAATCATGAAAAACTATGCAGTGAAAAATGTAAAAGTTCAATGAGATTACCGACTGCAAAAAATATTTTACAATTTAAAAGTTATAAACATCAATTAACGGTACCGTTTATAATTTATGGTGATTTAGAATGTTTATTGGAAAAAGTGCACAGTGAAGAACTTGAAAAGAATCAAATTTATCAAAAACATGTTCCAAGTAGTGTAGCTTATTATTTAAAGTGTAGTTATGATGACTCACTTTCCAAGTTCAATCTTCATAGAAGTAAAAATTCAATTGAATGGTTTATTACAGAGCTTGAACAAATTGCTCATCAAGTTAATAAAATAATAGATGATATTAAACCAATGTCTCTTACACGAGATGAAGAATTACAATTTTTGAATGCTAAAAAATGTTATATTTGTGACAAAAATTTCATGAAAAATGACGTTAAAGTACGTGATCACTCGCACTGGACTTCAGAATACCGAGGTGCCGCCCATCAAATATGCAATATTAATTATCAAGAATCATGTATTATCCCAGTAGTATTTCATAACCTCACAGGCTATGATGCACATTTTATCATCAAAAAATTAAAAACCCAGTTTAAAGGTAAAATTGATATACTTGGAATCAATAAAGAAAGATATATTTCATTTACAAAACGTGTCAAGGGTACTAGAATTAAATTGAGATTCATCGATTCATATACATTTATGGCTAGTTCCATAGATTCATTATGCCTTGGGGCTATATACCTGTTGAACGAATGAGTTTGAGTAAAAGTATATGTAAAAGAAAATATGAATAATGTAAATAGAAAGTTGTATAAATGTATATAATAAAAAATAATTGTTAGAAAATAAAAACACATTGCTTGTTTTATTTATTAGTTTATTGATTATCTATCCATTGATTATGACTATTGTCAAATCCAAGATATTTTCCATACGTTTGATTCCCTCGTCTTTTCAAAACTTTTTCAATCAAATAAATGTCAGAATGTCGAACTTTTTGTAGCTCTTCAGTATAAAAGCTTCCTTGTATTGGATTTCTTTGATAGTCTTTAAGCTTATACGTTACAGGTGATGTTTTATTAATTTCAGTAATTGTGAATATTTCGTTTGTCCAATTTGGTTTATATCCTTTATCAAAGACATGCTTATATTTACTTATTCTTACATGTTGATTTAATTTAAATTTGATTTTAACATGACAATGATTCAAACTTTTAAATACAGTTTGTTTTAATATTTTAATATTTTTACCAACAACTTCAACTGGTTTCATTTTAATTGTGCGATGTTTTGTATTATTATATTTTTTAATTAATTCTGGCAGCAATTTCAACTATTTATAATTTCCTTGCATGCTAAATTCAAAAAACATTTTGTTTTTTAGTGTTCTATTGAATCGTTCAACTATTGATGCTTTTAAATGAGTAAATGTTGAATACATATGAACATTATATTTTTTTAACATTGTTTTGAATGTTGAATTATAAAATTTTTTTCCTTGATCCACATGAAGATTTTTGCATATTCGACCTTTTTTGAATATTGATTCCATTGCTGCTGTTACCTCTTTTCCAGTTTCATTTTTGAGTCCAACAGCCCAGCTGAATTTTGAGAAAATATCAATGACTGTTAAAATATAATTATATCCAGAATTGATCTTTGAATGTTCAATCATTTCAGCAAGATCAGCTTGCCACGTTTCATCCTTATCACGAATATCAACTTTACGTCGGAAAAAATTTTTTCTTGCTGGAGCGTGTAACTCACGCACAACGTCTCTTTTATAATCAGTCATAGTTCACTGACGGATGTATACAGACTGATTTTTTATATTAATATATTAATCCACATTCTCTCAACTCTTCAATAATTGACATGATCTCATTATCATGATTCGGATTACCAGCTGCTCTTGATGCTACTAATAATCGTAATCGATCAACAAGTTCATTCGGATCGTCCCAATAGATATAATTGACTCTACTTGGATTATTTTTTCTAAGAGTCATTACCGTTGGTAATAATCCAGTACCATAATGCTCATTATCATTATTCTTATGAGGTGCAATAAAATCAATGTATTTTCGAGATGCTGAATTTTTTTATTGGCATATTAGATCTATGATATTGATGATGTGCGTTTGTATTATTAATAATTTCATTATAATTTTTTTCATCAATATCAGTGATAGTTCTTCTGTCTGGTGACTTCATAAATAATAATTCCATTAATCCTGGTGTTATTTTGTAAGATGTATCAAAAATATTTAATTCATCATCGTTAAAGAATATTTTTGCATTTCCAATTTTGTAATCAGATTTCACTTTTTTTACACCATAATCTTTATCCCACTGTATACTATTGAAAGTAATCGATTCTTCATCTATTAAATCTTTATTCGATTCTTCTACAAATGTTTCCTCACCTTCATCAGCAGTATCATATTCACCTTCTTGTTCATAAACTGATTCTTCAATATCAGAAGTACTATAATTGTCCTCATGTGTTGAATTATTTTTTTCATCATTCGTATTTTTTTATCCGGAAATGATTTATCATCAATTAATGATTTTTTGTTGATCGTTGTTGTTGTTGGCAGTTGTGCAGCTAATTTGTTGAGCGGTGTGACAACAGGTTTAAGATATTCATTCGCAACTTCTGATAAATTTTCTTTCCCTAATTTTATCAATTCATATTTTTTACGAATAATGTCTTGTACTTTTTCAATTTCACTTAAAAATTTTGTTTCATCAACTAGTTCTTGCTCACAAAGAGGCATGTTGATCCTTTGCGATTTTACAATTAACTGAGAAAATTTAACAAATTGTTTTGTTATTTATAGTTATAAAGCAGTCAAAATTTTTTCTGTATCTCCCTTTTTCTATATCTCTATCTTTATCGATACACAGAAAGCAATATTTTTCTTTCCAACAATCCACACACATCTGCCGGAATTTACTATACTCCATATCAATAAAACGTGATCGTGATGTATATGCTTTAAATTTGTATCATCTTGTGGGAAGACTATTAAAAAATTGATATTATCACGTACTAAAAGTTTTGGTATTCGTGCATATGATTGACATAAATAAAAAGAATCAACAGCTTTGTGCCTTCCCATACAAAAAAATGCTTTTATATGGTCCTGCTTTTCAGTTGCAACGTCGTCAAATATAAACAAAGAATTTGGTTTTGCTTCGTCAACTGGTACAACTTGATCGTTGTCTGAAAATTTATAATAATTTATTTCTTCAAGTGGTTCTAGTAACTTTTCTAAAAATTGATATTTTGGTTGGTATAATAATTTACTATAAATATAAATATTTGCAAATCGTAAACCATTTGGATCAACAATTAAACTCATTAAAGCGTTCGTTTTACCACAATTACTTCCTCCAATTATCGCACATCTTATTGTATTTGGTAGTAAATCACCATGTCGTTTTTCTTTCAAACCATTACCACTTTTCGATGTAATTATATCAAAGTTTATAACTGGTAATTTTAGAGCTTGTTTCTGGTATTCCATCGTGATGAGCACTGACCTCAAATCATATAAATTCAACCGTTTTATACCAAAGCAAATCAGTCTGTTATAAGCTATGATTGAGCATACATCAAAAAAGAAAAAGAACAAAAAACGTTGTGGAAAAGGACTTCTCAATAAAATAAACAACAAGTTACCATTCGAACTCCATCTGCCTGGTTATTCATATTGTGGACCAGGTAACAAGTTAGAAAAACGTTTAGCAAGAGGAGATCCGGGAATTAATCCTTTGGACGCAGCCTGTAAAAATCACGATATTGCATATTCGAAAAATCGCAACGACATTAAGGCAAGAAACGCAGCTGATGATATTTTAGCTCGTGAAGCAGCTAAACGTATTTTTTCTAAAGACGCAAGTTTAAGTGAGAGAGCAGCAGCTACATTCGTTACTGGAGCAATGAAAATAAATCAAAAAGCAGCTATTAAAACAAATGGTGGCAAGAAAGCTATTACAGTACCTAGAGTTTTACCAGTTGCTAAACATATCGGTGGTGCACTACCACTTTTAATCCCGATTTTCTCAGCTATATCAGCATTGGGTGGGTTAGTTGGTGGAGCATCTGGTGTTGTCAAAGCTATCAATGCAGTAAAGACAAGTAAAGAACAATTAAATGAAAATAAGCGACATAATAAAATGATGGAATCGATTGCCATAGGAAAAGGACTTTATTTAACACCACATAAAAGCGGTATGGGACTTTATCTCTCTCCAAAAAACTTCAACTGATGCTACCACAGAGAGCTTTAACTGACGGTGATTTATTAAAATTTGCTAAACAATCAAAAATTGCTAATTTCCGTGGAGTTTTTATGCGAAATGATATGCCAAAAGATGGACCATGGAAACGAGAGTGTGGAATCATTAATTTAGATGATAGAAGAAATCCTGGAACACATTGGGTAGCATATAAAAAACTCAATAAAAATTCAGCAATATACTTTGATAGTTTTGGCAACTTACAACCACCGAAAGATCTTGTCAGTTATCTTAATGTTGGTAGCATCAATTATAATCATAAACGTTATCAAGATTGGAATACGTATAATTGTGGACATTTATGTCTCGCATTTCTCACAGGAAAACTATAAAAGCGGAAGAAAACAAAATTTCTAATCAGTTGTTTATCGACCTTGACAATGAACGAAACGTTCACTTTAACTCTCACCGGTAAATCTTCAGTCTTAGAAACTGATTACTTTCCACCCATACAATTATCAAGTGAAAAAAATTATTCATTAGCACTTATTTTATTTTTATCATTTAACTCATTAGCAAATATCGATCATGAAAATAATATGATTTCATATTTGAACAGTTATGATAGAATTATAATTCCAACAGGAAGTTATGAAATAGATGATCTAGCTGCTTACTTTAAAGATTATAAAATCAAAATTACATACGATAAAAATACTCTACATTCATATATTACAACTGAAAGAGACATTAACTTTGTAATACCAAATTCACCAGCACATTTACTGGGATTTAAACCGAGAGTATTAAGGACTCATATGAAACATGAATCAGATTACCCGATTAATATTTTTAAAGTGAATACATTAAGAATCGAGTGCAACATTACAACAGGAGCTTACGTGAATCAACAAAAAGTTCATACAATATATTACTTTTTTCCTGCTGTACCACCTGGTTATAAAATAATTGAAGTACCAGCTAATCCAATTTATTTACCAATTACTGTTAAAACCATTGATCATTTACAATTAAAAATTGTTGATCAAAACGGAAAATTAGTAAATTTCCGTAGTGAAACAATAACCATTACGTTACACGTAAAATCATAGGAATGGGAATTTGCTTCAATTCACGCACTATAAAACGTGGAGCATCGTATAAAAGCAGCACATCATGGACACCTCCAGTCAGTCTGAATCGAGCAGTCAAGAAGTTGACACCTCAGAATATAAATTACCTGCAGAGTCTAGGTCTAAAAGTAAAAAAAAATTTTGGAACTTTAATTGGATAAATATAACTTGTCTTAATTGTTTTACACGTCAAAATGAGTGATGAAAATATTTTCGATATAAACGCACCAGTTCAATTTAACAATGAAATAGCCAACTATGAGCTACATGCTCATCAGTCATTCGGATCAACCAGTTTCGATAATAGTGATGAAATAAGAATATCAATACAGAATCAAGACTTGTTTGTTCTACCATCAAAAAGCTATATACGTATGAGTGGAAAATTAACGCAACAACGTGCTGCTGCAAATGCGGAAGATCCTCTTGCTAATATTTTATCTTTAACATTAGTAAATAATGCTATGTGTTTTTTGTTTGATGAAATGCGTTATGAATTAAATGGAGTTTTAATTGATAAATCAAAGAATGTTGGTATAACATCTACAATGAAAAATTATTTATCATTACGTTCAAGAATGAATTATGAAAATGCAGGATGGATAAATCAAATTGGTATGAAATTAATAAATGATGATGGATATTTTCATATATGCGTTCCATTAAATATGATTTTTGGCTTTGCTGAAGATTATCAAAAAATAATTGTCAATGCGAAACATGAACTCATTATGATCCGATCACGTTCAAATATTAATACGATCGTACGAGATAATGAGACAATTCCTAATATGCCGGAATTTGATTTAAAACTTACAAAAATTGAATGGCTTGTACCATATATAATGTTATCAAATAAAAATAAAATTGATATAATGAAATATATACAAAAAGATCCTGTCATTTCTATTGGATTTAGAAGTTGGGACTTATATGAGTATCCATTGCTGCCACAAACAACTCATCATATATGGACAGTGAAAACTGCAACTCAACTGGAAAAGCCACGTTATGTTATTCTTGGTTTTCAATCAAATAGAAAGAATGATTGGAAAAGAGATGTGACACATTTTGATCATTGTAAAATAACAAATGTTAAACTTTATCTTAATTCTCATATTTTTTCATATGGGAATTTGAATCTTGATATTGAAAAAAATCAATTTGCTTTATTATACGATATGTATGCTAATTTTGCAGAGTCTTACTATGGTTCAAAAATAGATTTAGTAACAAAAGATAGTTTTATTACAAAATCTCCATTAATTGTTATTGATTGTAGTAAACAAAATGAGTTTTTGAAGACTGGTGCTGTAGATGTACGTTTAGAATTTGAATCGAAAGAAAACTTTCCTCAAGGAACGACAGCATATTGCTTAATTTTACATGATAAAATAATTGAATATAGACCAATAAGTGGAATAGTACATAAATTAACATAAATTAATTGTAACTAATGGTTTTAATTAAATAAAAAAACAAACGAAAATAATTTGATTTAGTGTATTTATTTATTTATTCACATTTCCTCATCATCATCATCGAAATCACGTAGATTATATGTACTATCATCTAATATTACATCTTGGTTATTTTCACCATCGAGAACCATGGTTAGTGTTCCTTTTTTGACAGCATTTTCTAGCTCCTTAAATTCTTCATCATCTTGATTGAAATGTGTTTCAAATCTTTTTGGTAGATATGCATAATTTTCATTCTCGATTTCAACTGTTAGCGCTGGACCATACTTTGATGTTGGAAATCTCGCTACTTTAGTAATTTTATAAACTACTTTTCTCTTCAAATCTTTCAATGATTTGCGTTGGTTAGTTTTTTTGCTTTTGCAAAACCCATTTTTTTGATATCTGTAAATGGAAAAGTTATTTTTTAGTTAACAAAATAATTTAAAAAACAATGATAATATCAATAAGTTAATAAAAATTTATAAATATATGATAAAACTTACTTGTTGGTTTCGAAGACTGGGCGCACTACAGCTGATGGACTGAACGATGAGTGATGCTTAGCCTCTGTGCACGAGAATATATACTAAATCTCAGGTCCCCCACCAATGAAAAAGTTCCCTTTCCTCTTTTCACTAAGAGTGGGGGAACGTTGTGATTGGTTAATATTTTGTGGGAGAAGGGAAAAACAGGTTATGCTTATCCCTACTATAAGTTTTTTAAGAGTAGGGGAACGTTGTGATTGGTTGATATTTTTGTGGGGGAAGGAAAATCAGGTGATGCTTATCCCGACTAAAATTTTTTTCTTCTTAGAAAATAGTTTTTACTTTCTATTATTCTAATCTCTTAATCTTTTAATCCTTTAATCTTTTTTCTGGAATTTATAACAATAGATGTGAAAAATATTCTTTTGAGAAAAGCTAATAATTCCTGTTTGAACATGTTTCAGTATATTTTCTAAAATTTAATCCATTGTCAGATGATTCATCAATTTTTATAACAATGAAATCTAGACAGTATTTTTTTTTTTTTTTTCCTGTTCAAACATGTTAAAACTTGTTGAAATTTGTTTTTATTATTTTATTATACAAACTAAATCTTTATTTTTTTTTATATCTTATATTTAAAGGAAGGAAGGATAATTCTAAAAAAATTAACAACTTTTAAAAAATTTGGTTTTGCATCATTTATTCATTAAAAAAATTCAATTCTCCATTGTCAGTTCCTTCTTTACATTTCAAACAATTTTTTTCTAGTACATAATAAGATATTCCAACTTCATCTTCACAATCATTTTGTATTGGATGTTTTTTACATCGTTTTAATTTTGAAATTGTTGGCTTTGAACGTTGTTCTACTGATAATTTCTCCCAAATTTCATCAATTTGATGTGATGCAAATTTTATAATAGCCATCACTGGAAGTGCAGCAATATCTTTTTGTGTCAAGTCAGTTATATTTTCAACTGCACAAAAATGTAAAATGGATTTTTTCATGTTGGCTCTTGTTGAAAATTTTTTAATATACCAGTATTTGTATCTCTGTGCATTTTCATATGCACATTTGTAAGAACTGCATAAAGGATGTGAATTCACATGTCGTATTGCTGGATGTTCCATCTCTAATATTTTTATATCTGGACATCCCAAGTCTTCCAAATTAAAAATTGTCATTGGATTAAAACGTAAAATAAATGTTAACCATTTTTTTCTATCTTCACCTTTGACAAATAAATAATTAAACTTTCCAACTAATTCTTCAATGATTATTGTTGATACGTTATTATATTGATCATAACCAGCTTCCCAAGATATCCCATGATAATTTTTTTCACAATTATTCACAGTTTTTTTATATTCTTCTGTTAGATGTGATTTTTCACAAGGTGGTTTGAATATTTTTATAGTTGGTGAAGATCTTGAATTTATAGGTTGGATAACTAACTCTTTTACAACAAATAAACCTTGAGGTTCTTGAAATCCTTGAAAATCAATGAATGCTGACATTTTGTTTTAATATATCAACTCAATTCAACTCGACTGTATAGTGACCAGTTCTGAACTGATGATATTTCTTTTATACCTCTGGATATCCACTCCCCTCTTTTTCCATCCCTTCCACTTCCTATTTACCCCCTCCACAACTTATTTTATAAACATCAAATAGATGATGAAATAATGGAATTATTTACAATACTTTCTGTAATTTGTCTTGATGATGCAAGAGCTAAGGTTCCAACCTATAAAATGATTGGTCCTCAGTTCAAACCATCATCAAGACAAATTTTTTTTTTTTTTAATTCCATCAACATTGTTTTTATATGAATAAAAAAAAAATATTCCTTCGAGCCGGATTCGAACCAGCGACCTCTGGATGTCTCTCATATTTTAATCAAACCAATTACAGTCCATCGCTTCTACCAACTGAGCTATAGAAGGCAATTTAGTTTTTCATTAAATAATATTTGAAGGAATATTCTTTTACCGACAGGGAATAGCATAATCTCTTGTTTTTTTCAGAGGATAGCGTGCCAAACTCTCATGCCAAAGGTCCGAGTTCAAATCCCAGTTGGGGAAAATATTTTTTTTCCATTAATAATAATAATGACACAAGATGGCGTCTTTTAAAAACCAAAGATGACATTTAAAAAAAATCCAATATGGCGTCTTGCGAAAAAACCAATAAGGCGTCTTATGAAAAATGGGACCCCGGGAATTTCAAAAATTTAAAATGGCGTCTTATAGAAAAACCAATATGGCGTCGTATGGAAAACCAGTATGGCGTCTTATGAAAAATCGGACCCCCCCTTGGCGATTTGACCTAATTAATTAATTAATCAATCCAATTAATTAATTCAAGGACCCCCTGCAGCGATTTGATCTAATTAATTAATTCGCGGACCCCCGGGGAGATTTGATCTAAATAAATTAATTCGCGGACCCTCCCTGGGGAGATATCCGCGGATTCCACGAAATCAGCCGCGGATCACAGCGGGGGGGCAAGATCCTCCTATGTATACTACTCTTGTGAGCATTCAGCAACAGGTTCATCAACGATATCTACGATATCTTCACCTGGTTCTGATTTTAAATTTTCTTTTTCACTTTCTCGAGTGTCATTATCTTCATCTGATTCGGATTGATGCATTGGCACGAATGTCAAAATGCTAATTTTTGAAAATTTTCGTTCGAGCTGTTATCAACATACAGTCTAGATGCACTCCATTATTTTACTGCACCAGGTCTAGCATTTGATGCAATGTTAAAATATACAGGAGTGAAACTTAAACTTTTGACGGATCCAGCAATGCATCTTTCCATTGAGAAAGGAATTCGAGGTAGTGTTGCGCAATGTATGAATAGATATGTCAAAGCCAATCATCGGTATATGGGTGGAAAATACAATTCAGAAGAAGAAGAAGCATCATGTATTTTGATGTTAATAATTTATATGGTGCTGGCATGAGTCAATATCTGCCTTATGGAGGTTTTCGATGGGAAGAAAATTTAAATATTGATGTGACAAATATATCTGATGAAGCTAAAATTGGATATATCTTGGATAATCCAAATATTTACATGAATGGCATAAAGATTGACCTTTGTGTCCAGAGCAATTCACTTTACCAAACCCGAGGAACGAAATTTATATATATCTTTATATACCTCTATATATTTACATATAACTTTATAAAATTTTATATAATTTTATATAATTATATAAAAATTTAAAGAATTTTTAAACTCTCTATATATAATTATATACAACTTTATGAGGTTACATACAGCTATATATAATTTTATAAAGTTATATATAAATGTGTACAAAGTTGTGAACGATTTGTGTATAAGTATATATAATTATATAAAGCTATATATTTCTATATGTAGCTGTATGAAGTTTCATATAGTTTTATAAAAGTATATAAACTTGTATATGAATAAACGAAGATATTTTTACCCAAGGAACACTGAGAAAAAAAATTGCTACAGTTTAGCAAATTTTTTCTTGGAACTTTTTTGTCTTAAGTTGAAAAGAAAAATAATTAATTTAAGGAAAAATGTCTTGTTTTGAGAAAATATTTTTTTTCAATTTGAGACAAATTATTTTTTTTTTTTTAAAATATAGAATTAATTTAAGAAAACTTGTGATAAACTTAAGGATATTTTGTCTTTTAATTTGAGGAAAAATTTGCAAAAAACAAATGACATATACCTCAATTTGAAAGACAAGTCATTCGATTTAAGGCAACAAGCGTTCAAGTTAAGAGAAAATTTGCTAAAATGAAATGACATAACCCTCAATTTGAAAGAAGAGTCATTCAATTTAAAGCAACAAGCGTTCAAGTTGAGAGAAAATTTGCTAAAACAAAATAATATATGCCTCAATTCAAAACAGTATTGATTCTTTTTATGTAAAATATTTGTTAATTAAAATCACTTGAGAATTAAATCAAAGCAACAAACAATCAATTTGAGAAAAAATTTTACTTAAAATAATGTATATACCTTAGTTTGAAAGACGAGTCATTCAATTTGAAGCAGCGAGCTATCAAGTTGAGAGAAAATTTGCTAAAATAAAATCAAAATTTACTCTATTTATATCATTATTCACTCAACTTAAATATGTTTTTTTCTCAACTTGAATGATTTTTGTCTTAACTTAAATTAATAAATAATAAAAAGTTGAAAAAATACATTTTTTAATTGAAAAAAAAAAAAAATTATTATTGTTCGCTCACTGAGAACTTCACTTCGTTTTTTTTTATATCATAGTTTTTTTTTTTTTTTGTAAACTAATTTTTGGTCCCGAGCGTGATTCGAACCTATCTCACTAAAAACCTATGTAAACCTATACTCCAAACGCCAGTGTGTTATCCCCTAAGCCATCGCACGTTAACTTGAAAGACAGAAAATTTTCATCCTCATTAAGAATGACCTTCTTTTACATATATTATTTATTGAATATATAATAAACTTGACGTCTTTTAATACATTTATTTGAATAAAGTTTATTTTAGTTTTTTTTTCAGACAAATAACAAAAAAAAGTTAAGTGGTGATGTAATTTAATTTATTATAAAATACATACTCTAATTTGAATAAGTTAACAAAGTTGTAGCGTGTAAAAATAGATACATACAATATTGTAAATATAAAATGTATATATGTATGTATTGGTGCCTCCGTGACACCAGTATAATTTTGTATTTCATAAATGTATAATGTATGCGTGATAATGTGTGTCTGCGTGTCATAGAGACGACGGAGAAAAAAATATAGGCACTTCTTGTCCGGCCACCAAACTAAACGGTGCGTCCGAAAAATATTGAGAATATTAATTAAAAATTGTATTGGTGATTTGGCTCTGCCATATCACAACTAGTAAAATATATACATATTGTGTCTTGTTAAATTATCATATTAAATATTCTGCTTGTTGAATAAATTATTTTATTATTTTTAATATTAAATATAATTTTGTATCTCTGTTTTAAATTATTGTTTTAAAATTAAATTAAATGTAAAATAGTAAGTGAGAAAAAAGTCTACTTACAAAGTCAATCATATATTTTTTTTCTTTACTACATAGATATATAGATTCAACTTATTTCAATTAGAGTATGTATTTTATAATAAATTAAATTAAATCACCACTTAACTTTTTTTTGTTATTTGTCTGAAAAAAAAAACTAAAATAAACTTTATTCAAATAAATGTATTATAAGACGTCAAGTTTATTATATATTCAATAAATAATATATGTGAAAGAAGGTCATTCTTAATGAGGATGAAAATTTTCTGTTTTTCAAGTTAACGTGCGATGGCTTAGGGGATAACACACTGGCGTTTGGAATATAGGTTTAGATAGGTTTTTAGGGAGATAGGTTTGAATCGCGCTCGGGACCAAAAATTAGATTACAAAAAAAAAAAAAAACTATGATAAAAAAAAAAATGAAGTGAAGTTCTCAGTGAGCGAAAAATAA